>NW_027528624.1:8801415-8819873 GCF_008692635.1 Crocuta crocuta | reverse complement strand
TCTCTCTTTCTCAATAATTAAATAAATAAATAAATAAATAAATAAATAAATAAATAAATAAATGTTTTAATGAAATATTAATTTTGGTTCTTAAGGGTATGATAATTAAGGAAAAACGGTTTGTTAGCAAACCTGCTAACAATCAAACTATTCCAAATAGAGACTTCTAGGCCTTGTGCTGCTCACCTACAAAGCCCCTGCAGCCAGTGAAGCATTACTGACCCAGAAGAAAGACATTAACAAGCTTGAATAATTACATTTGGGCCATTTTACTTGACACCAAGCCACGAAGAGTTGCGTCCATATTCGCCCACGAATTGCTCACCAGCTGCTGGGACCTCCGTCCGGGACGCACCAGGCACCTGCGGATGCGCTCACATGCCTACTTTCCGGACACAAAAGTATCACCTGCCCTAGCCCCCTAGTCTCTGTTTCCCCCTACCCCCCACTCCCCCAACAATACCGTTGGGCAATCCTTTTGCAGATGACCGGGAGATTCCAGGCGGATGAACAGAAAGGAAAGGCATTTCTGATGTGTTGGCATCCACCATCTTCCAGTCAAAACACTCCAGAAGAAGCTGGCTGTCCAAGGACCCGGAGGTCCAGGCCGTCCATGTGCGGTGGGGCACAGCTGGTGCACGGTGGCCAGGGAGTCACGTGCACAGGCTTGCACCAGGACATCAGGCCTGCAGTCCACCCGCTCTGTGGAGTCACCGGGATGCTGCGGGTCAGAGCAGACCCGAGGTCAGAGCAGAGGACCCTTGGCAAGGATGTGCGGTGTCAGATGGGGAGGAGCGACGACAGCAGTGCGATGTCTTGTCCGTGCGCTGGGGTTCTGGGCCTGGAAATCACGCCACCTCACACCCGGTTTTCATTGGGGCTCTTCCCAGAGCGAGGTGCCCCCCCTCCAAATTCCCATCCAGGAAAGGCAAAGAACAGAGAAAGAGAGCCTACTTCCTAAGTCTTTTAAAGATCTGCTTAGGTTAAAGTAATGTTTTAGCCCTTAGCAGCAGCGCTTCTAGAAAAAGGACATTAAGAAAAGCTGTTCTTCTGACTGGACTTTACTTGTAGAAAGATTTTCTAGACTTCTCAGAAAGGCAGGTACTTATTGACTTGGCTCAGCTTTTATAAATGGAAATAGAATGCCCAATAATGAAGAAAAGGAATTATGTGTACTAATTCATGTATACACAGAAGAAAGCACATGGGGTAAATGGATTTGCATGCGGTGTTTTTACCTTGAAAACCATCAATGCCTACTGGTCAATCAGAGGGGAATCTTTTCCCCTTACGCTAGCATCGCTGGCATCTAGTGACTCACTTTAGTAAATTAACCCTGATACAACACTTCTATCTAACCTACCATCTGTCTTCCAATTTTGCAATTGACCTGCTGGTGTCCTTCATGACTTCTGTTCCCTCCAGGATAGGATACAAGAGAGGGTCAGCTACTGCACTGAGTTGTCCTGGGTCTTCAGATCCCTTTCAGGTAGAATATTTCCTCAGCCTTTTGGTATGACCTTGACATTTTTGAAAAATACAGAGTCCCTCCTTTTTTAAACAGAACATTCTTTATGCCATGCTTGATGTCTCCTCATGGCTGGATTCGGGATGTGCATTAGTGGCTGGAACACTACAGAAGGGAAATTGTGTCCCTCTCAGGGTGTCACATCCAGAAGCATAAGGTGTCCATCTGTCCCTCATCAGTGAAGTGCACTGTAAATACTACACCAAGATGTTGCCCAATTTCGCCACTGCATCATTTTTTTTAATGAAGAAGAAAGTTATGGGCACATACTTGGATGCTTATTATCAAAATCTCCCCCTAAATAGCCCAGCCATGGACAATTCTTGCCTGGTCCAATATTTTCTATGATGTTTGCAAAATACCAACTTTCCAGCCCCATCACTGACTCACATTTCCTGGTTGGCAAGGAAGAGCTAGCCCTTCTTCCTTATTTCTTTGTTTACTACTTGGTTTATCTGTTTATTCCTGGTACACACTCATGATGTGGGTGCTCAGGCTCTGACATAAATTTACAATATCTTTGTGCTTAAGTTTTATAAAGTAATTAAGTTGCATTGTGCACAAAGATGTCTATATGGAGGGTGTTTGTGCACATGTGTATGCACCCACTCAAGGACAACAAAGGGACAGACGCGGAAGAAACACGTATCATGTTGGCAACATCTTAAAAATTTAGTCCGAGCCCATTGAGTCTTACGGATGGCATTCTAGTAATTTTGAAAATCTACATTGGCATAGGTAAAAAAAATAAACTTAGATTATTATCAATCTAGACAATTTCTAGGCTAGTCCAAATTACGCAGAACGGTACTAATGTGAAACGGTTTCTGGTCCCTCTGCTATAGTGGCCCGTGGAGAATGCTTCTGAGGAAGACACTAAAATCCCCATAATTATTATTTAACATGTATTTGGCACCATAAACATGTACAGTGCCATGTGAAAGATAAAACTGCATCTAGCTAACAACACTCTGCCTCGAGGAGCTCAGAGCCATGAAGGAATATGCCTAATTGGGCAGTGTTACTCTGTGGGGAGAAATTTCTTCTTGACGGGGTATGTTGCTTTCATGAAATATTTAGGAGACTATGGATGAATTTGGCCTCTTGTAAATTATAAATCAGCATAATTGTTGAAATCACATAAATCAAAAAAGGACCTACCAGCACGGTCTAGTGAGAAAGTTAACCTGTGTTAGAAAGTCACCGTCAGGGGTTTGGACATGCCCAACCTAACCCCTTGTCTGGCTGTCTGCCCCCAAGGGTGGGCTGAGCGAACTTCAGGCTGATGCATGTAGCCACCCAGCAGGCCAGACCTCTGCCTTGACCTTAGACTCTGCTGGTGTGCAAATAGAGAGCAGTGAATGGGAAATCAAGAATTCAAACGCAGCGACAACCGAGTGAACGGGCAAGTGTGTGAACCTCACTGACCGCCTTCCTGCAAGAGCTTCCAGGAGCTCTTGACTATTCTCTGTATCCAAACTTGCTTTCTGTGAGTTTTTCAAACCAGCTGCCCCATTTAATATGAAGAGCACACACACTTCATCATGCTTCGGGCACCTCATCCCAAACTTCATTCCGATCAAGCACTGCACATGTCGGTAATGCTTGGCTTTAATCTTACAGACTTTGAAATAAGGTGCAGAGCCACCAGGTAATATCCTTTTCAGTTTCCATTTTTCCTGAAAAACCAACAAAACAGAAAAACAATAGTATGTACTTTCTGTTTCTCTCATTTATTTAAGATAAGTGTGAATTCCACTAGGAATCCTGGAGATACTGGAGCACATTAGATTTGGGGTGTCGTTGGACACTTCCAGCCTTTTAGAGCCACCTTCTCTTAAATATTTGGACACTGCCGGCCTTGAGCAACTTTTCATGGTTCGTGACCCTTTCTCTCAGACCTCATCCTCTCCATCCAAAGCCAAATTTCCCAGTTCTTGCTGAAGTCAAAACAGAGAAGTGTGGTCCTTCCCCCTTTCTGCAAACAAAATTCCAAGTCTTTCTGCTAAAGAAGGACTCTGCTGTAAGTATTCATCCTTTAAACTGCAAAACACCAGCAGACATCACAAAATAAAACTCTTTCCTTCGATGTGAACACTTGTTTGGCTAGCCCATCTTCCTTCAGTGTGCCTTGTTAAAGGAAAGGAAAGTGGTAAAAACAAAACAAAACAAAACAAAACAAAACAAAAACAAAAAAACGTGTTACTCACTATATGGTAAACACATAGGGATTCTGGGTTTCTTTTCCCTCTACTGCTAATTTCACCCTTATTTTAACTTTATTCTTACATATGGGGAAGTGTTTCCGCAGGGGATGCAGGGAGGTGCAGAGAGGGATTCTTGGTGCATACCAAGCTAAAAGAACACTTTGCTTTGATAAATTTAGTTCTACCATACAATTGCATTTGCCTTCTGAATCTCTTCTTATGAGAGAGAGAAAGAGAAGAAAGGAAGGAAGGAAGGATGAAAGAAAGAAAGAAAAGAAGGAAGAAAGAAGAAAGAAAGAGAAAGATTAAAAACACTCCTTTCATTTTGTCTTTCACCAAGAAAAATGTTTCTTTTGTAAAACGAATCAACTTCCTACATTGCTTTGTCCCATGCATCTATTGCTTTTAGAATCTTCCCCTTTCTTATTAAGCAGCATCATTAAGTACTTAGTGGATACAACTAGAAAAATGTTGGTACTGGGGCGCCTGGTGGCTCTGTTGGTTAAGCGGCTGACTTAGGCTCAGGTCATGATCTTGCAGTTCATGGGTCCGAGCCCTGTGTCTGGTTCTGTACTGACAGCTCAGAGCCTGGAGCCTGCTTTGGATTCTGTGTCTCCCTTTCTATCTTCTCCTCTCCAACTCGTACTCTGTTTCTCTCAAAAATAAACATTTTAAAAAACGTCCATGCTTAAAATTACATTGTTTACATCGACGTTTAAAAAGCATAGGCTATTTACAATTATAGAGAGAAATAATAGAAATAAAATCTATTTTTATCCACCCCTTACAATTCTACCTCTTAGGAGATGGTATTATAGAACAACTTTCTTGGATTGTAGAGTTTAAGCCCCTGAAAATAAGTTTATTTTTTTAAGTTTATTCATTTTAAAGAGAGGGGTGGGGGGAAGAGCAGGGAGAGAGGGAGAAAGGGAATCTCAAGCAAGCTCTGCACCATTAACGCAGAGCCCAATGTAGGGCTCAAACCCATGAACCGTGAGATCATGACCTGAGTCTTAATCAAGAGTCAGACGATTAACTGACTGAGCCACCTGGACACCCCTGAAAATAATTTTAGAAAGATGTAAGAGGTATATCAGGAATATAAATTATAATAACATAGAATATAGATAGTTCCTAGACTTTAAGTAAAAAAATATTATGGGTATTAGAACAGAAACATATACTTCAATGCAAACTTTAGACCAATATTCAAAATTATGACTACATTTTATATTAAAATTCCTTTGAGAGGTGCCTGGGTGGCTCTGTTGGTTGAGCAGCCAACTCTTGATTTCAGCTCAGGTCATGATTGTGAGATCATGGCCTGCATCAAGCTCTGCACTGACAGTATGAGCTTGCTTGGGAGTCTGTTTCTCTCTTCCTCTCTCTGCCCCTCCCCTGCATCCTCTCTCTCTCAAATTAATAAACTTTAAAAATTCCTTTTAAAATTCCCATGATATCCTAAACTTATATTGTTCAATTGGACTTCTACTTTCTGTAGACTGGATATCCCAGACGACCTTGATCTTCTTTATTAAAACAATTAAATTACTGGAAGGTAGACGCTAGATAGATGGTACTGTTGTTGTCTCATTGGCACAGAAGAAGGAACCTGTGGAGTATCTAAATAAAAATGAAAGCAGAAACCTGGGAAATTAGCAAGAAGCATAAGCAGCAAAAATGGGTTAGTGTGGGGATTTTACTGGAACCTGGAGGCCTTGAGCTTCTTCTCTGATGTGAAACGAGAGACAAAACCTGTGCCTGCTCAATGTGGAGAATCTCATAAGACACCTTCCCTCATAAAGCTGAGATCCTAAAGGAATAAGGCCACTGCCCAGAAAGGAAATTGATTGATCTCAATTTTGATTCTGTCTGGGATGGGGAGAACCTCTCTGAAGAATTTGTTCCTTCACACAATTTACAGCCTGAAATCACAGCTTTTGTGTGGAAGGAGGGAAGGAAGGAAGGAAAGGAGGGAAGGAGGGACAGAGGGAGGGAGGGAGGAAGGAAGGAAGGGAGGGAAGGAAGGATTTAATTTAAAGTCACCCCAGGTTGGTGGAGTCCCAGGCTACTGACAGAAGAGATCCAAATCCTAGCTGAGTACAACCAGGTATGAAATATCCCGACATGTAAGTCCAGGCAAAATAACTAGGTGACATTTGAAAAAGCATAAAACTCAGGAAGAAACAATGTACAATGTATGAGAGCCAGCTGAGGCAGTAGACAGCAAAAGGAAATCCACAAGTACTATCAGAATTAAAATTATATCTTACATGTTTCAAGAAATAAGAGCTTGACAACATGAGAGGGTTTTAAGAGTTTATTTAAAAGCATGAAAATTTGAAAAAGAATGACATCACAATTTCATTGTCTACAAATGAAATTAAACTTAAATTAACAGATTAAACATAGATTGGAGAAAGTTGAAAAGAAGAATTAGTGAACTGGCAGAACTGAAGAAATTGTCTGGAAAACAGCAACGAAGGGGAAAAAAAACAAAAGATGGGAAACTGGACAGACAAGTTGAGCACAGAAAAGACAATGAAAAGTTTTAATTTTGACTAACTGGAGTTCCAGAAGGAGAAAATAAAGGGTAAGAATCAATATTGGAAGGATAGTGACAATGGCTGAAAAGCTTTCCAGAATTGTTGTAACGGAGCAATTCTTACATTGGGAAGTCCAGCGAGTTACAATCAATATAAATGAAAATCACACTCGTGAATTTTCAGGACAGCAGAAAGCAAGGAGGAAAGACAGATCACCACAGAGAAGTAGCAACCAGACTGATGAGTGACTTCCCAACAGGAAGAATAGAAGCCATTAGTCACTATAATTAGTATCTTCTGAGGCGCCTGGATGGCTCAGTTGGTTGAGCGTCCAACTTCGGCTTAGATCAGGATCTCAAGGTCTATGAGTCTGAGTCTTGCATCAGGCTCTGTGCTGACAGCTCAGAGCCTGGAACCTGCTTCAGATTCTGTTTCTCCCTCTCTCACTGCCCCGCCCCCACTCATGCTCTGTCTCTCAAAAATAAATAAATGTGAAAAAAAAAATCCTCCAAGTGCTGATTGAAAATAATGGTCAGTCTAAATTTCTATATCTTCCAAGAATGAGGACACAATAAAGATACATTCAGAAGAGTCAGAATTGAGTTTTGTCACCAGCAGACTCACACTGGTGGAGCAGAAGGAAACAGACTTCAGCTGGAGCATATGAGATGCAAAAGCATGTGGTCACATGACAGGAAGCCCGGACTTGCTGCCGGGGATCCGGGGTAGTACCCTGGGACCTCTGATCCCTGAGAGCTGCTCAGTGAATTCAATGCCTGAAGAGTTTGAGGAGCTTAACCATCTTTGGCCCCTGGATACCATATCTGTGTATTAACAGGAGAACCCAAAGGAGCTTCTTATTTTATTATTTTATTTTATTTTATTTTATTTTACTTTACTTTATTACTTTTTTTGTTTATTTATCCAGTTTTGAGACAGAAAGCAAGTGGAAGAGAAAGAATCCCAAGCAGACCCCGAGCTGTCAGCTCAGCACCCGACTTGGGACTCAGTCTAACAAACTGTGAGATGATGACCTGAGCAGAAATTAAGACTCAGTACTTAACAAACTGAGTCATCTAGGAGCCCCTCAAAGGAGCTTCTTGAACCTGATTACAACATCTACATTGTCTAGACCTGACTCACCTTTCTTATTACCATTTCCCCCATGACACTTACCTCCTATACAACACCACGTAATTTAGTTATTCTTTATGCCGATTGGTTATTTTCCATCTTCACTGCTACTGTTGCTAAAATATAAGCTCCATGACATCTGGGATTTTATTATGAATATTTTCTTTAAGATCAAGACCAAAATAAGTAAACACAGTAAAACACACACAGAAGGTGAATCTCAATCCAAGAAGCCAAATTGTCTGTAATTTTAGAAAATATAATCATCTACAGAAGTCTCAAAAATCTACAGGTAAATTGTTATAATTAATAAGAATATTTGGGGGTGTCTTGGTGGCTCAGTCAGTCAAGCCTCCAACTCTTGATTTTGGCTCAGGTCCTGATCTCATCATGGTCATGAGATCAAGCCCCACGTTGGGCTTTGCTTTAGGCATGAAGCTTGCTGAAAAATCTTTCTCTCCCTTTCCCTTGTCCTTCCCCTGTTCCCCCGCTCTCTCTCTTTCTCTCAAAAACAAAAAGAAGAAGGAGGAGGGGGGCGGAGGAACCAATTTAAATAGAAATAGAAACCTGAGAATGAACTTCAACATTTCAAACATTTTATAGAAACACTATCTTAACAAAGGTGTATAAAGAATTTAAAAACGGCCATCAAAGAATATCTAAATAAAAAGAGAGAAGCCAAAGTTTTAATAAAAACTCCATGTTAAACATATATCAGTGCTACATAAATTGATGTAAATTCATTGAAATGCCAGTAAATTTCCCAACAGAGGTTTTCACAAATTTCACAAGGTATTTCTAAAATTTAGTGGAAAGAACAAATGGCCAAAGATCACCAAGGCCTTTCTGGAGGAGAACAAGGTAAGAATGATTGCCCTCCCAGATATCATGGTTTGTTATAAAGTAAAGTAATTAAGTGACAAATATTTAATAAAGTAGTAGCAATCAAGATGTGTTGTAAAATAGGAGTAATTAAACTGGACAGAGAGCCGTGGAAAACATAAAGAACCAGGAAACAGACTCACACCCACAGCCACAGGAAGGGTCTAGGGCTGAGAGCGGGGCAGTTGAGTGTGGAAAGAATAAAGTCTACCATAATGGTTATTCATACTTAAAAAGAATGAAATTTGTACTAAAGTTTTTAGAAAAAAAATCTTAGAAAACTCTCTGATCTCTAGGTGGAAAAATATTTCTTTTTTTAAAAATGTTTTACTTATTTCTAGGAGAGAGAGAGAGAGAGAGAGACAGCGTGAGCAGGGGAGGGTCAGAGAGAGAGGGAGACACAGACTGAAACAGGCTCCAGGCTCTGAGCTGGCAGTCAGCACAGAGCCTGACGCGGGGCTCGAACCCAGGAACCGCGAGATCATGACCCAAGCGAAAGTCAGACACTTAACCGACTAAGCCACCCAGGCGCCCCTAGGTAGGAAAATATTTCTTAAAGAAAATCCCAAAAGAGCAGAAAAGATTGATCATTTTGACCACATTGAAAGGAAAAAGCTTCTATTCAGTGAAAGATACCATAACGTGAAATGGCAAGCCACAAATTGAGAGAGGATGGTTTCTACACTTAAAATGGACAAAGGATTTGTATCTAGAATATTTGTAAGGTACTAATCAATTCAGTGGAAAGATCAATCGGCCAAAAAAACCCAAAAGTAAACATAAGTATTCACAGAAGTAGAATCATGAGTTGCCCACAAAAATCTATGAAATGAAACTCAAATACAGTATTAATCAGCATAATTGAAACGAAACCTGCAATTTAGTTTTCTTTTAGGGGCGCCTGGGTGGCTCAGTCAGTTAGGTGTCCGACTTCAGCTAAAGTCATGATCTCATGTTTTGTGGGTTGGAGCCCCACGTCGGGCTCTGTGCTGACAGCTCAGAGCCTGGAGCCTGCTTTGGTTTCTGTATCTCCCTCTCTCTCTCTCCCTTCCCCTCCCCTGCTCATGCTCTTTCCCTCAAAAATAAATAAACATTAAAAAAATTTAAAAACCCTAAATCTGCTATTTAAATCTATTTCAGTACCATCAAATTGGCAAAAATTGAAGACTGATAGTATCAAGTGCGGGAAAGGATGTGCAAGAATGAGAATACACAAGTGCTAGCAGAAATGTAAATTGGTACAACACTTTGGGATATGGTCTGGTATTAACTTTAAAAAGCTGGAAATAGAAGTGCCTGTGACTAAATGGACCCCCCAAGAAAATATTTCTCATGTACACCTGCATACATTATATACACGTGCTCACAGCTGCACTGTTCATAATAACAGAAGGTAAAGTGAAGAATTGTGGTACCTATCAGTAGTAAAGCTGACAAGTCAATTGGAAAATATCTTTTCAGTGGAACACTCCAGAACAGCAAAAATAAATTAACTAAGAAATTAACTAGAGCTACCCGGATCACGATGGAGAAATCCCTAGAGCACCATGTTGAGAAGAAGAAATAAGCAAGACAGGAATACATGAAATATGATTCTATCTACATTCCCTTCAAAGCAGGCACATTCAAACAATTAATTGTTCAGGAAAGATACATTGAAGGTAAAACTATAAAGAAAAAAGAATAATAAACACAAAATTCAGAAAAACAGAAAACCTCTTGTCAGATACAGAATCAGGGAGGGACATAGAAGAAATAGGTAAAATATGAATAGTGATCTATTATTTTTAAAGCTCGATGCTTTGTACAAGAATTTTTAAAAACTCTACATAATCTATATATGCGCTCTTTTGTGTCTCACAATATACATGGTTTTAAAAGTCAACAGTATTGGGGGCCTGGGTGACTCAGTCAGTTGAGTGTCCAACTCTTGATTTTGGCTCGGGTTATGATCTCACCATTCGTGAGTTTGAACCCCGTGTCGGGCTCTAATCTGACAGCACAGAGCCGGCTTGGAATTCTGTCTCTCCTTTCTCTGCTCCTCCCCTGCTTGCTCTCTCTCTCTCTCTCCCTCTCAAAATAAACATTTAAAAAAGTCAACAGCATCAAATCAATAATGCTGCTATAATGATTTTAGATTGCAAAGTGGCGGAGACTAAGCTTATTCTCTCATAGGTTTCCACTTGATCCTGTGTCTTTACTTAGAAATCCAAAATAACATACTAATTTTAAGAGGCCCACAAGTTAAATGCAAATGAAAATATCCATTTAGATGACTTCCTTTCATTTTGGTTTTGTTTTGCTCTGTTCTATTTTGTCTTGTTCAATGCATTTACTAAAACAAAGCTTCATGTCACATGAGAACAGATCTTGGATTCCAATCTGTAAACAAACAAACAAACAAACAAACTTTGTGAGAAGCAAACTACTCAACAGCATGAACATGTGTGAGAAGTTTTCTATGGAATATGTCAGCCTTCCAACCTCAATTACAAGAAGTGCCATTGGGTGCATCTGGCTCATGTAAACCAGACAGCAATTAAAGTTGCATTTTGCAAATTCAAACACCTCCACTGTGAACAGAAAAAGGTTGAAAAGATGAAAACAGGAACATACAAGAAGGTAACAAACTTAAATTCATAGAATGAGGATATATTCTAATATGTACCATATGCAAGAATGTTGTTGTTGTAAGTGATATGTGCTTTTCCTAGAAATTAACAATTGTAGGAGCCAGCCATTAACAGGTCTGCGATTTTTTAAACCGGTGACCAAAATTCTTCTTCACTATTAATTTGCAAGATATACAAATAATTTTAGCACTCAACAGTGGTCTCTAACAGAACACCAGAATTTTACAAGTCACATAAAACGGCACTAATATTAATTCTATGAAATATTTTACTTGCAAATCAATTTACCCCTGTTCTCCTAGAGCAAGTGGAATAATGCAGTTGCAAATTGTATTACAAGTAGATTTGCACCAAATCATCACTCTCAGCACCATGCCCCAACTAAATAATCCTGAGATGTTTGCATTCGATTATTTGGAAAATAATAATTATAACAATTATAATATTTCCCGAGGGGCCAATAATCTAGCAAATTAAATCCAGTGAAATATAAATATGTCGCCATTATCTTTTAATATTGGTGAACTGGATTCCAGAGAACAGAAGCTATTATTCAATAAATAAATAATTAAGTGAGGCCTTATTGTTAGCCTTCAACAATACCCATATAGATGTGTCCAGGGCTGTTTAACAAGGCTCCGTATAATTCCAAAGCCAAGAATTAATGAGGAGATTTGTATTCAATAGGGTCTGACCTCGAATAAAACAATCTCATTTCCAGCTTCCACACACACCACTGTGCTGTCGAAACACGACTTTGGATTCACCCAACTTCCGCTGTCATTGCTCAGACTAAGATGAAAGCGGAGGGCGGAAGTACGATTTTGGAAACCATGAGAAGAAAATGAAGTCGTTCTCATCCCAGGAGCTCTGGATGTGTGCTCTCCAAGTCTGCATCACGTTAAACTGAAAAATGCGTTGTTCATGTGGCCACAGACCAAAGAGCCTGTCCGAAAATCTCTGGAATGTACTAAATGTAGATGATTTCGAGATTATCTCAGGGGACCACGGGTGAACGTCACTCAACCACAACACTGTCTGATCATTAAAATTGTATTGTGATGCCAGGCCCGTGGCCCATGCTGGGGTGAGAAATGAGCAGGTGCTCTGGGAAGGAGGTGTTCTGCCGTGGAGGCAGACAAGCTAGTGGGAGTGTTGAGTCAGGACCTGAGGCAAGAGTGGCCTGAACTAGTTCTGGGGGTGCAGGAACGACTTTCTTGGCATCGTAACCGAGAAGTGGCAGCAAGACAAATTCTGTCCTCTCACAGATTGACAGTAAGAGCGATACCAGTGGGACCAGAATCTGGAGCAGCCAGAGTCCAGGTCAGAGAGGTCTTGAAACCTCTCATTGGGAAGCGTCAGCAAAGTCCACCAGCCGGAGCCACCACCACGGCCACCCAGCCAAGTGGCCAACACGAGCAACGAAGTTGATAGCTTGACACCAAGACAAGATGGCTGGAGGAGGGGCTTGAGTAAAAACACAGAAGACTCTTTTCCTGGAAATCTCTGGAATGTCTGAAAGGGCACTTTCTGGTGGAGTTCTTATAAAGCTAATTGCTGAAAGTAGAGCCTGGTGGCTCAGTGGTTCGAGCGTCCAAATTTGGCTCTGGTCATGATCTCACGGGCCGGAGATCTCATGAACTCTGTGAGTTCAGGCCCCGAGTCGGGCTTTGTACTCACAGCTCGGAACCTACAGCCTGCTTTGGATTTGGTCTCCCTCTCTCTCTGCCCCTCCCCTGCTCACTCTCTGTCTTTCTCTCTCTCTCTCTCTAAAAAACAAATAAACTTAAAAAAAAAAAAAAAGCTAGCCTCTGAAAAAGAAACCAGAGGGACTTTATGCATTAGTAGGCTGGACCTAAAAAAAGGAAATGTAAATTCTACTTTCTGTTTACAGTCATTGGGTGGGTTGGGGCTACATGGGAAAAAGGATATTTACCCTAAAGGCTTCAGGCAAAAACTACAAAAGAGAATGTTTAAGGCAGTGGTGCCACCAGGTTTTCAAAGGTTGGTTCTCGCTAGCCCTCACCCCTTCCTCCCTTTATGCAATTATACATTTTCAAAATTTTCAAGAAAGGAAGTGACTATTTCTATTTTGTTCCACATAATACTTTGATTAGGCCTGGAACAGTAAGCTGTTTGGTAAAATTGTTCTAAGATTCAAAGGTATTTGAAGCACCTTGAATAGAAACTGAAACCTTGTGATTCAATACTGTGAGTACTTAACCACTGTTCATCTGTGTATTACTCGTCTATAAGATATCTTTGTATGTTATATATGTTATATGTTAATGATGTTAACTCCTTAAAAGTCATATCAGAGGCAACATTTTCCATGAATTCAAAGGAATTCTTATACATTAACATAAGGCCAAATCTAAGATGGAAATCTTGTGAAAATCGAGGTATCAGGGGGCACCCGGGTGGCTCAGTTGGTTAAGCGGCAGACTCTTGATTTTGCCTCTGGTTGTGATCTCACTTCCTGAGTTGGAGCCCCTCACTGGGCTCTGCACGGACAGTGTGGAGCCTGCTTGGGGTTTTCTCTGTCTGTCTCTCTCTCTCTCTGCCCCTGCCCTGTTTCCTCCTCCTCTCTCAAAACAAATAAATAAACAGTTTTTTTAATGAGGTATCAGCTAGGACACCTGTGTGGCTCAGTCGGTTAAATGTCCAACTTCAGCTTGGGTCACGATCTCACGGTTTGTGTGTTCAAGCCCGCTGTCAGGCTCAGTGCTGACAGCTTGGAGCCTGGAGCCTGTTTCGGATTCTGTGTCAACCTCCCCCACCCCTCCCCCCTTCTCTCAAGAAAAAAACAACATTAAAAAAATGAGGTATCAGCTAATGAAGAGAGTTTGCTAGGAGGTTATTGTTGAACTTTTTTTTGGCAGGGTAAGGGGTAGAGTTGCCCTTCAGTAAGCCAGTCGAGTCTGAAACTATTTGTGCCATGAAAAAGGGCAGTCAGATTTCAGTTCTCTCCCTTGTGTACTCCTTACCTGGCTTCCCCCAGTGGCAGCACCTTCTGGACAGCGACATTGGTATAGTCAAGACACAGAACGTTTCCATCACCGTAAAGATCCCTCCTACCGACCCATTTCCCTCCCTCTCTCCTCTGCCCTTAGCTCCTGGCAACCACAGATGTCTTCTGTGTCTACAATTTTATTGTTTTAAGAGTATTACTTAAGTGGGATCCTATAGTATGTAGCCTTTTGAGAATGGCTTAATTTATTCCACATACTTCTCTGGAAATTCATCAAAGTTGCTACACCTTTCCGTATATTAATATGCATGTGTTACCAGTCTATTCCTTTCTCTTGCTGAATAGTACTCCATGTTTTGGACCTAACAAAGTTTGTTTAAACATTTATCCATTGGAAAACATCTCAGTTGTTTCCAATGTGAGACTGTTATGAATAAAGTTGTGAGGGAGATTTATAAACAGGTTTCATGTTTATATGAAACCTATGTCTTCATCTCTCTGGGAAAATCGCTGGGTCATATGACTTTTACACGTTCACTTGCTTAAGATACTGCCGAACTCTTTTCCAAAGTGGTTGTGACCTTTTACCTACAATCCCACGAGGGATGCATGAGTGAAGCCCATTTCTCCAGGTCCTTGCAAACAGTGGGTATCGTCACTATGTTTTATTTTAGCCAATCTGATAGGCATGGTGGAGATCTCCTTTTGGATTTCCTTAATGGCTAATGATGCTGAACATCTTTACACATGTTTAATTGTCATCTACACTTCCTCTTTGGTGAAACGTCTACTTGTGTTTTTCTCACATGTTCTAACTGGATTGTTTTGTTTGCTTTGCTTTGCTGTGGAGTTTTAAGAGTTCTTTCTGTATTCTACATACTAGTTCTTTATTGGGTTCTTGGTCTGCGAATTTTTCTTCCCATTTGTAATGTTTCTTGTCTTCCTTTTAACAGGATCTGTTGAAGACCAAAAGTTCTTTATTTGATGGAGTCCAGTTTATCAATTTTTCCTTTTATGGATCTTGCTTCTTGTGTCAACTCTTAAAACACTTTCCCTTGCTTTACATCCAGGTTTTCTTCTATGTTTATTACTAATTGCTTTGTAGTTTTCCATTTTATATCAAAGTCCAATATCTATTCTGAGCTAATATTTGTGTAAGGCATGAGGTACTGTAGGTCAAAAGACTTTTTATTTATTTTATTTTGCCAATGAATTCCAGTTGCGCCAGTACCATTTATTGCAAAGGTTATCCTTCCTCCATTGAGTTGTTTTCTGTACCTCTGTAAAAAATAAGTTGGACATATTGTGTGGATCTGTTTCTGGGTTCTCTTTTTGGCTCCATTGTAGTATGTGTCTATCCTTCATCAAAGATCACACAATCTTATTAATGCAGATATAAGATAAATCTTGAGATCAGGTAGACTGATTCTTAGCACCTTATTCTTCTTTTCCAAAACTGTTTTTACTTAGGGGCACCTGGTAGCTCAGTCGGTTGAACATCTGACTCTTGACTTCAGCTCAGGTCATGATCCCAGGGTTGTGGGATCAAGCCCTGTTTGGGCTCCAGAGCCTGCTTAAGATTCTCTCCCTCTTCTCTCTCTCTCTCTCTCTCCCTCTCTCTCTCTCTCTCTATATATATATAATTAAAAAATTGTTTTAGCATGTTCTATGTACTTCACATACAATCTTAAAAAGATCTTGTCTATACCTAAGAAATGTCTTATAAAAAATCTGTTAGGAATTTGTGAAACCTGTTTATCAATGTTCAGAGAATTTACATTTTTACTATATTGACTCTGTAACCCACAAAGATGATTTGTCTCTTCATTTATTTACAGTTTTGAATTCTTTCATCAGTGTTTTGCAGCTTTTAGCATACAAGTGCCATACATGTCTTGTCGGACATACACCAAATTGTTTCATATTTGTGAGGGAAAACAAGTGTTATTGTATTTTTAATTTTTGTGTTCACATCTCCTTTGCTAATACATAGAAATACTGTTGATTTTTGTGTATTTACCTTGGATCCTATGAAATTGGTGAATTCATTTACTAGTTCTAAGAGGGTCCTGGTTTTTTGTTTGTTTGTTTGTTTGTTTGTTTATAGATTCTTTGGGATTATCTGTCTATGTGAACCAACATGTCATCTGGAAATCATGTCAGTTTTACCTCCTCCTTTCCAATTGTTATGTCTTTTATTTCCTTTTTGCATCATTTCACTATCAAGAACTTCTAATACTGTATTAGGTAAGAGAAATCGTATCCTTTTTTCATGATCTTAAGGAGCAAATATTTACTCTTTCATCACTAAGTAAAATGTTAGCTGTAGGTATTTTGTAGATTTTTTTTATCAGGATGGGAAATTTCCCTCTATTTGTAGTTTTCAATGAGCTGCTTGGTTTTTGTGTTTGTTTGATTGTTTGTTTGTTTGTTTGTTTTATCATGAATGAGTGCTGAATTTTGTCAAATGCTATTTTTACATCAATTGATATAATCATACCATTTTTCTTCTTTATCTTGCTAATAATGTGGCTTACATTGACTGATTTTCAAATATTGACTCAGCCTTGTATCCCTGGAGTAAATCCCACTTGCTTTTGGTATATAATTCTTCTTATACATTCCTGAACTGTACTTGCTAATATTTTGTTAAGAAAGTCTACATCTACATTTATGTGGGTTATTGCTCAGTGGTTTCTATTTTTTTAACTGGTATTATCTGTTTTTGGTATTGGTGTAACAGTGTAAGTTCATAAAATTAATAGAGAACTTCTCTCTCTTCTTCAATTTTCTAGAAGCTATTGTGTCTAATTCTTTAATTCCTTGATAAACATTTGACAGAATTCTCAAGTGATTCCAGCTGAGTGTACAAATCTCTTTTTTGGGGAGCTTTTCAATTATGAATTCAATTTTCTTAATAATTATAGGGCCACAGTTGTCAAACTCACATATATAGAGCATTGCATTCCAATATTATCCTTTTGATATCTTCAGAGATGATAGTGATATCCAGTATTTTTTTTTTTCTGATATAGGTAAGTTGTGCCTTCTCTTTTTTCTTTGTACATCTTACTAGAGCTTTGTCAATTATATCGATATTTACAAAGAATAGCTCTCTGTTTCATTGATTTTCTGTTTTCAATTTCATTGAGTTTTCACTCTCACCATTACATTTCTTTCCTTCTGATTGCATTGGGTTTATATTTTTCTCTGTGTTTTAGGTTCTTGGAGTGGAATCATAGATTTCTGAATTGTGATTTTACCTTTCCTTCTAAGGTAAACATTTATTGCCATGAACTTTCTTCTCAGCACTACTCTGGCTATGCCTCACAAATTTTTATATGTTGTATTTTGTTTTATTCAGGTCAATGTATATTTTAAGTTTATTTATTTATTTTGAGAAGAGAGAGGCAGAGCACATAAACAGGGGAGAGAAAGAGAAAGAGGGAGGGAGGGAGAGAGAATCCCAAGCAGGCTCCACATTGTCAGCGCAGAGCCTGGTGTGGGGCTTGAACTCATGAACCATGAGATCATGACCTGAGCCAAAGTCAAGAGCCAGATGTTCAACTGAGTGAGCCATGCAGGTGCCTCTCAGATCAATGTACTTTTCCCTTTGAGATTTTTTCTTTGATCAATGAATAATTTAGAAATGCTTTCCTCAGTTTCCAAGAGTTTGAAGAGTCACTGTTGTTTTTCTGCTTGGATGACTAGTTTGATTCCATCATGGTACTTCAAGTTTCAGCTCTTGCATGTAAAGAGCCTGGAACTCATCAGCTGAACAAAGTAAAATCAGTGGCTTCTCTTGGACACATCAGAAAAGTGAGTTGACAAGGCAGTCTTCCACCCCAAACCCTGAAGAGACTGACAAGTATAGAGATTTACAGACAAGATCTAATATGAAGCAGAAACCACTGTGTCATAAATTAGTAGAAACATTGAAACAGTAATTTTGATAAATTTTTGAAGGCTGAACGTGGAGTCGTGTGAGAAGAAGCTCTAAAGAGTGAGCTCTTGGGGGCAGGGTGTGCATTCATGGGCTTCATCTTCAGGAAGAGTACCACGTCCTTGAGGTGGAGAATCAAGCAGGTCCCCTCCAGCAGGGAGGGGTATGGGAAATGCAAGCATTGGTGCAGATACTTAGAGCATCGTCCTCAACAAAGACCAACTGTCCAGAGTTCAAGTCTTTCCTGGCCCCTCCTCCAACCCTGAGGATGGGCATCTCCCAATTCTAGCCCCTTTTAGTCTTCCTGTACCACTCAAGGGGGAAAGTAAAGTGAAGAGATGCTTGTGAGGGTCACAACCTAGGCACAGACTTACAGGACTTAAATTTAGTTGTAAGATCTTAGAACACTTCCACTCACCTCACCTCACCCCTGCAAAGCAGGGCTCCAGCACAGTCACAGCAGATTATAGCTGAGATGGCTGCACATAGCTAGCTAAGGATGGGTTCTTAAGGAAGCCCCCAAACCACAGGGGAGACAAAATCAAGGGCACGAGAAGACCTTGAAGCCTCCTAAACATTCTTTGGTCATGTTAACTCTAAGCTAATGGAGCACT
>NW_027528624.1:8723068-8801391 GCF_008692635.1 Crocuta crocuta | reverse complement strand
TGCCTTCCTAGCTCTTCTTGAGCCTTCAGGACTAATTTGAATCACGTCTTGAAGAAACACATGTGAATACAAGACATCTCCAATTATACGACAACAATTCATAATCCCTGGTCTCCAGGGCAGGGTTCAGTTCCTCTTGTGCCCTCTCGTGGTGTGTGGTGCCTACCTGGATGTGCATTTTAATGCTTTTGATTGCCTCCTAATGTGACATCCTTTGTCTCTAGCCACAAGTTAATTAATAGCAGAGGCTCGTGTGTGGCTCTCCTGTGTGTGAGTTCCTACCAGTCATTGTTCCTGGCACCTAATAGGGCCTCAATAAATATACTTGATTCAAAGATGACTGAGCCAATCTGCACATAGAGGAAAGAATGAGATATGCTGAGATATAATAACCACTAAGTCTTTACTCTCAGATTACAAGGTACTGGACCCAGAACTGCCCTGTGGCCCATGTAACGCTTCCTTGGGACACATCATTATCCTCTTGATAGATACTCTTCATCTTCCCCCTTCAAAGTGACTCCAGTTGGGTTTTAGAAGCACTTCTCTTTGGTAGTATGGGGAATGTACTGGGGTGTTCTCCTTCCTCCAGAGGGACAGTCACTTTAGAGAAAGATGCATGGCCTCTAGTAACTCTGGAAACAGGTAGGAAAGGGGGTTTCCTGTTCAAATTCTACTAGGAGCATCTCAGGGAAGCTGTTGATTAGGGTCAGTGTAGGTCACACAGCAATTCCTGAACTACTTACTATGATAAAAGGTGGGGCAGAGGGTTAGAAGCAGCGAGATGGGGCAGTTCTCACAGAGAAGGGGCAAGACAGGCCAGAGGGATCCCAGGGACCAACTAGGAACTGTTTTTACCTTGGCCTCACCTGCTTACACCCCACCTCAATTCTTAATCACTTCTGACTTCTGTGCAGATGGGATAAGGATGGACAGTAGACAATTTGCGGTATTTGAAACAATATAAATGTTTAAAGCCTTCAGTCTTTCCCTCAGCAATCCTGTCCAAAGTGCACCTCTTGCAGGAATGGGCTCCCACAGGAATCACCGCATAGGAATCATCTCTTGCAGGACTTGCCTCTAGCTTCCCTCCAACAGCCACCCCCATGTCTCAGCATGTGATTTCAGTGATCAGAAACTTATTGTTATGCAAACAAGCAGAAAACAAAGCCGTTCCATTATTGGACAACTACTACTGTGAAGGATTGACTTCCTATGATAAATCTAAATTTTCTTTCTCGTTATTACTATCTACTGTTCTTTATCTTACCCTCTGTGGTATTATAGAATAAATCTGTCTCATCTTCCACATGATGATATTCAACTCTTTCAAATCAGATGCCTTGCGCCCTTATCATCCTCCATTTTTTAGGCTAAATATCCCCAGGCCTTACTNGAGGGAGGGGCAGAAAGAGAGGGAGACACAGAATCTGAAACAGTCTCCAGGCTCTGAGCTGTCAGCACAGAGCCCATAGTAGGGCTTGAGCTCACGAACTGTGAAATCATGACCTGAGCTGAAGTCAGCCCCTTAACCGACTGAGCCACCCAGGCACCCCTTGAAAAGCAGTTTTGTAGTCTTGAGACCACCTCACAAATTTTAAAGATAAATCTGTACCTAAAGGGTTATTCATGAGTCACTTTGAAAGTCATGCAATGCACTGATTTATAATTTCTGCAGGATGATTTTATTTGGATTGCAAAAGCCTACCTATCCTTTGACCAAGGAGTTCCCCGCACTCCTGGCTGTCACATGCATGCAAGGACAGATGTAGATCTCACGTTATATCTGGGAATTTGGAGATTAAGATATTTCCAGAACTCTCCCTTAAAACTCTGAAATGCCTGCTCTACGTACAGCAAGTGTGTTACAGTTTAATTTTGTGTGAGCAAAAGATTGGTCATTGTTCATATCCCCAGTGCTTGTATTGGTTCACACATCACATCAACCCTGGAAAAGTAATTACCCTTCCTCAGGGCAACAAAACCTGATAAATGGTAAGAGCCTTCCAGGGGAAGTCTCCCCATCACCTAGTGGCAGTAATAAATCAACAAGGCAATCCCATCTAGAAGTCACTTCATTACTGAGTGTGTACTGAGAAAATGACTTTCTGTATTAGCATTGCTTACTTAGGAGGTCATGGATATTATAGTAATGAGAAAAACTTGCCCACAGAATACTCTTGCCTCCTTTGATATGTAATCAGCATTTAAAAATAATAATTTTGAAAATATACTTGGATCATTTTTTACTTCAGTGTAGATGCTGATCAGAACATATTTCCTATCATCTGTGGTTATAAGGCTGAGGCATGACGGACGTCCTGGATGGTGTCTGTGGCTGCGGGAGGTCCTCCAGTCATGTGGGGAGCCTACCTTGTTCTTCCCCAGCACCATCCTGCTCATAGCTCTTGTGCCCCAGAGCACCTTGCTCACTTACCTCCCTCTCTGCCTCTTGTGCTTC
This sequence comes from Crocuta crocuta, assembly GCF_008692635.1. Classification (NCBI taxonomy): domain Eukaryota; kingdom Metazoa; phylum Chordata; class Mammalia; order Carnivora; family Hyaenidae; genus Crocuta; species Crocuta crocuta. The sequence goes on along the minus strand of NW_027528624.1, from coordinate 8,798,930 downwards.
TGCAAAACTCACAATTTGGTTTAACCTGAATGCCCTTCTGTCGACTTTCGAATAAAACTTGGAATCAGTACTGTGGTCTCAAAGACCCTACATGATCTAGCTTTACCCTTATTTCTTTTTTTTTTTTTTAATGTTTTATTTATTTCTAGGAGAGAGAGAGAGACAGCGTGAGCAGGGGAGGGTCAGAGAGAGAGAGGGGGTCACAGACTGAAACAGGCTCCAGACTCTGAGCTGGCAGTCAACACAGAGCCCGACACGGGTATTTCTGAGCCAAGTCTTTCAGTCAAGCACTATCGGATGAAATGTTCATCTCACTGCAACATCACAATGTCGGGAGCAAATGACAGCAATGCAACTTTGCCCTGTTAAGTAGACGGACCTTCGTCACTTGGCTAAGGTGGCCTCTGACAGGTTCTCCACTTTACAGTCACTGTCTTCCCTTTGCATTCTCTGGTCTTTGGAGATAAGTCACTAAGTCCAAGCCACAGACAAGGGAAGAGGAGTGAAGTCCAAACCCCAGGAGCGTGAGTTATTAGATCAAATGAACCTATCAGTATCTCAACTGTATTGTGTTAGCTCATCGTTGACTTGTTTTTATCAAATGGTGTTTTGGTGTTATACCATCAGCATGAATTAGTGAGTCTTAAAAGAAATACTGGAATGCTATTTTTGCATTTGTTATGCAGATGTTTTCTAAGAATGGGGTTCAATAAATCCCAAAATGCTTCTTGAAGAAGGTCTACAATTTAATATCTTCACCATCCTAAGGGACCCTGGGTGGCTCAGTTGGTTAAGTCCGACTCTTGATTTCAGCTCAGGTGATGATCTCACTGTTTGTGGTTCAAACTCGGCATCAGACTCTGTGCTGACAATGTGGAGCCTGCTTGAGACTCTCTCTTTCCTTCCCTCTCTGCTCCTTTCCCACTCTCTCTCTCACTCTTCTCAAAATAAAGAGACATTTAAAAATGAAATAGAGGCACCTGGGTGGCTCAGTCAGTTGAACGTCTGACTTCAGCTCAGGTCATGATCTCATGGTTTGTGGGTTCGAGCCCTGCATCAGGCTCTGTGCCGACAGCCAGCTAAGAGCCTGGAGCCTGTTTCAGATTCTGTGTCTCCCTCTCTCTCTGACTCTCCCCTGTTCACGCTGTCTCTCTCTCTCAGAAATAAATAAAACATTTAAAAATTAAAAAAGAATAAAAATAAAAATAAAGATGAAATAAATACATTTCTTTACCAGGCTAGTATCAGAAAAAGAGCTGTGTCTATTTCAAACAGCTGTTTCTTAGTTCTTTATATGCCAGGACACTTGTCAAATCTTCTACCCTCTACTAATTACTGCAAAGGAACTTAATACATGCATTCATTGGTTTCGCTTTTTTCCCTACTCATGTTTTCCCTTTATCCTAATCTATGTTTATTTTTAAAACCGTGCAAAGATTTATGTAATAACGTGAATCACTTCAAACCATTTTTGTAATAACCTGGGATTAAAATAAGCCTGTATCCTATTGAGAACTCATAAATCCTTTGTCTTCTCATTCCTGCCTTCATGGGCTTAGTTATTCTTATCAGGCATTCCTAAGGAGAGGGCCCTGTTTCCTTGATGTTGGCAATGCAGTTTCTTACATCCAGATGGTACACATCTAAAAACACGGCCTTTCAGACACTCTTCCCAAGCAGCTGAGAGAGAGGAAAGGAAAATTTATTGAGAGTCACAGTTTCAATCCACAGGGCCCAAAGTATTGGTGTCATCAAGTGTCGCTCGGTCTACCCGTCTCTGAGGGCTCCAGGAGTCTGGCCTGGTGCCACTCAGAACCATCCGCCATCCTGGGGGAAATTAAGTGTGTCTGACAAAATCTCCTATTCTAGTTCATTTGCTCACAGTGTTACTGTGACAGGGATCCAGGCCTTGAGCCAAGATTGGGTCCCACACTCTCCAGCCACATCCTTGATGGAGTTCAAGGGTTCATGTTTCCCATCTGTGGCGTCCTCACAGTATCGCATGCGATCATTCAAAGTGCCAGCAGCAAACTCTGGTTAATATTTTGCAAAGGGAACTTTTTTGGATCATCAGCTATTGCAAGCCCAGCTGAAGCCAGAGCCCAAGGGTTTTCCATTTCAACATAGCTCGCCTGGCTTTTCCGCTCCATTTCCTGGCAGTTGTAAAATCATAAAGGTGGCCAACAGCGGCAGATGGGACCTGACATTTGAAAGAGGGGAGTCTTCCTCCAGAAGAAGGAGAAATCAATGGAAGGTACCAGGCACATTCCCAAGAGAGCAGAAGTTCTGGCCAGTGGGAATGAGAGTATGACGGGTAGGAGTTAAAACTGTTGTTAAAGTAAACACCCAGATTAGATATTTCTGCGGGATGCTATCCTAACTCAACTCATACAGAAAACCCTGAATGAAGTGGAGAAATAGGCTCTGTTTATATTTGCCAGAGTCCATTCACTGACAGTCACCTCAATGACGGCGTTAAAGGCAGCAAGGAGGCCATTGTCATAAAAACAAGGAAGACACATGAGCTCAAAGGAAGATGCCGCCATCAGATCACAAGGCTGCGATGCCGGCCTTCTTGAGGAGAAGGCCACTGGCTTGAAGGCCATGTATGAAATGAACACTGAAGCAGAAATAAAGCCTCCCTGACCCTATTTATTCAAAATTGCACTCTCTATCTCTCCTTCTCTCTCAAAAATAAATAAACATTTAAAAAATAAAGAAGGGGCACACTGGGTGGCTCAGCCAGTTAAGCATCCCGCTCTTGATTTTGGCTCAGGCCATGATCTCAAGGTTTGTGAGTTTGAGCCCAGTATTGGGCTCTGCACTGACAGCATGGAGGTTGCTTGGGGTTCTCTGTCTCTCTGTCTCTCTGACCCTTCCCCCAACTCTCTCTCTCTCTCAAAAATAAATAAATAAATACTTAAAATAAAAAGCTGCAATGCACTGATGTGTATGCTATCTGGAACCCTGATTATTGGAAACAGAGTCTGGGAGGGCTGTGATCAGTTAGGTCATCGTTTGGGGAGGTGTCTGGGCCACATGGTGTGGTTGGGTCAATTTGGTACCTGGGCTTCTGGTTTCCAGGTGAGAGCTTGCAAGGTGGCTCTGTGTATGGAGGGGTGAGCGTGATGAACTTGGACTCAACTATCTGATGTATCCGGATGGCTTCAGTAAACATGCGGTAAGCTGGGCCTGACAACACAGAGCGAAATAACTCTGGGGCCCAACAGAGGAGGAAAGGATGTCTATCCGTATCTCAGAAAGTGAGATTGTAAGGAGCCCTTAGTCAGGCTAGTTTCATCTTTTAAGTAAAATAAAAATAATTATCTGGATGTTATTGGGGATACGCCTTTATAAAAACACATTTGGAGATAAATATATATATATATATCTCCCACATCATGTATTTAACCAACTCCCCAGAAACCTCTCAATTTCCTCCGGAAGACATCTGACTCATGTCTGTGGTGTATGCAAATGCTCATGGCTCTATTATCTTCTCTCCAGTTGAGTTGTTTACTCCAAAGGGTTCATTGTGTTTGCTCCCAAACCTGATTACACTAGTTGAACATGTAATTGCAATCACTTGAATAAACATTACAAAAATTAATAATATATGAATGCACAGAGAAAGACATTTCTATGAGAACTAAACTGAATGATCTGGAAACTCCTGCCCAGCTGACCTGTTAAAAATAATGGTTCCCAAAGCACAGGAAAGGTAACTAGGAAATATCAGGGGAAGAAAAGTTAAAATCCTGAAGGCTTCTATCCCCAGATTAGGTCACAAACCATCTTGAATTGTTAACTCCTCTTTGAGGCTCTTAGAAGTAGAAATTGTTAGCAACACGCTCTGATTGATGTTTATGCAAAACCAAACAGAGAAGAGGGTGCGGCCCAGGGGAAAGCTCCAGAGTGCACGGACGCTGGGTGTCTCTGTCCGTTAGGGGCTGGTGTTTCCAGCAGCTGCCCAACCACTGGCTTCGTGGCCCGAGAACCCAGACAGGCCCTCCCAGCACCCGGGCAGCCAACTTCATCGTAAGTTGTTACAAAACAACTCTACATGTGGATCTCACCATAACGCATATCAGGAAATTAACAGAATTCCTTTAAAATTTTAGAATCTACTAAGGGCTGGGTGTGGGGGCAAGGGGACCTAGGGTGGCTCAGTCATTTGAGTGTCTGTTTCTTGATTTTGGCTTGGGTCCGGATCCCAGAGTCAGGGGATAAAGCCCTGCACCGGTCTCCATGCGGAGCGTGAATTCTGCTTCAGATTCTCTGACTCTTCCTCTGCCCCTCTCCTCTGTTTTCATTCTCTCTCTCCTCTCTCTCTAAAAAATAAACCAATTAATTAAAAATTTAAAAGAATCAATGGTTTTGAAAGTTAGTGCCACACTACAAAGAAAGTCTTCACAGGCTTAGAAATAGATACTTAAAATAAAGAGCATTACATCCTATGGAAAAGAATATTATTTTCATAGGAAGCTTCAGATGAGCCAGTTATTAAGAAGGAAGACAGATTTTTCCCTCCTGTAACTTAAGCTAGAGTAACAAAATGCATAAATAAGCATTGTGAATCGTATACAAATCATAAAGCCATTTTTAGTTTCTTGTACAGCTCCCACAAATTTCAGAAACTGCCAGAGAAATTATTAAAATGACATTTTATAAATTTACCCTTAAAATTAAATTCAGATTTGCACAAAACCGACTTGTGTTGGAGGTAAATCTCTTTTTAAAAAATTGTGCAACGGGAATCATCAATTCTACATATACTGAAATTTATATTTCGAAATGATTTATTGGAAATTTTCTCCAGTGTTGTCACAGCTAATGAACTCCTCTTCAAAGTTTTAGGAAGAGTTGCAACCACAGAAATGTTCCTCTCCAATTTAAAAAGCATGAAAAATTCTTTGCGATCTGGCATTTGCCATGAGCAACTGAAGTCACGTTCGATTATATCAATTGAAAATGAAGTGACAATGACCTAATAAATAAATTTCCAGTAAAGTGAGCTAAAAAATCATGTGATCAATCAAAATGTCACATTAATAAAGTATTATTTACTATATTGTGTAAAATTATGACACCAAAAGTGTTCTGTTTTTAATTTGTAAGTTCATGCTGTGACTCATGTATCACTTACCCTTCTTATATTTATGAGTAATAAAATGTTTTAAAGAGAAGAATTTATATTTTATTATTTTTTAATGGCGCATTCCTCTTGCTTTTTGAACAAAGGACTCACATCCTCATTTTTCATTGGGTTTCATAATTTATATACTTGGACCTGTCCACAGATATCTGCTTTTTAGCAAATTTAGTAAATTTCTTAATACTAGTGGAGCTCTTTTGACCACATTTCTTAAAGTCCATGAACCTTTTCTCTGGAAATTATCTGTCTTCAACCATCCTTTACATGCACTTCATGAACATGACCCCTGGATCAGGTGAGGAGAGACGCTATGTATAACTGCTAGAAGGACCTTAGGGAAGAAATCTTAAAATGTTTGTGACTTGAAAGAATTCCTCAGGTTCCTATGGGAAAAAGAAAATTAGCCAACGTGCTTGTTGAATCCACAAGAATGTTTGCAGGTAGTAAGCCTCTTGTCTACATCTTAATTGTTTGGTTTGAGAAAAAAAGAAAAATGTTAATCCAGTAAGAGATCTAAAAATACTGAACTCTGTGAGTTTCCCCAGGGCCTATGTAAAGGGACTGTTGCCAGGGTGAAGAACTAATTTCATATGGAAAAACTGGAAACACACACAATCAGCGCATCCCTTACTTGGAGTCCAAGGCCCGGGCAGCAGGGAGCAAGAGCTTGGCCTCAGGCCACCTGGGACTCCCACCTGCGCAGCTCAGGACAGCCTGCACCTGCTTCTTGTACTTTTAGTGATGGCCCTGTGTCAGGAGTGGTGGCTGTTGGGACCCTGTTCCCACGTGATGAACAGTCAGCTGCTTCCCTGATGCATTCGTGTTCGCCGAAATCTCCAGCCTCATCATATAAAGAGGTAAAGTTCCAGATTGTTCACTTCTGCCAAAACCATTTTTCTACAGCAGGTCAACTTCATTCTTGATCTAGTTTTTGGCTCTTCAAGGAAAAAAAAAGAAACTTTTGCAAAAGTCTGTGGAGAGGTTTTGACCAACAAACTCATTCTGAGACTTAAAGTGTAACCGCTACCAGACGAAGTCTTCACGTCCCATGTTTAGCGGGCGTCTATTCTCATCAGGTCTGCTGTAGAGTTTTTTCACTCCTCACATTCCACCCAACTTCCAAATTTCCTATTTTACTCATATTTGGTCATTAAATATTGTTTTAGAGTTTATTAGTGACTGTGTACCATGTGCTGGGTATTAAAAAGAGAATCCCATTCCCTGTGACTCTGAATCTTAATGCCATGTTTGAACGCAAAAAATCCATTCTCTGAATTCTTGTGCTTTGTGAGTTTATATCTTAAAGCATTTTTGGAAACAAAGTCCAATATCCTAGCCCTCAGGCAACTTCTTTCTCCCCATCTCAGCCGTGTTAGGACACATTTTTGTGAATGATACAAGTAAAAGGAGTTCTTCTGTAGAAGCAGTTTGAGGGTCTTACCAGGAAAAAAGAAAATGTAATATTTACTGCCATATAGTAATTTAAGATTATAATATCAAATGAGTGCTTTTAGCTCCCTTTTGAGGTGAGCAAATCCAGGCAAGGAGAAAACTATATAATTTGCTTCAAATCACAGAGTAAACAGGAGAGTCAGAATTTGAAATATCTGTGTGTCCCTACATCCCACATCTATACTGTCTCATCTGGATAATAATAAACATATTATAGGGGCACCTGGCTGTCTCAGTTGGTTAAGCATCTGACTCTTGATAGTGGCTCAGTTTACGATTTCACAGTGGTGAGACTGAGCCCTGTATCAGGCTCTGCACTGAGTGCAGGATCTGCTTGGGATTCTCCCTCTCTCTCTCTCTCTCTCTCTCCTCTCTCTCTGCCCTTCCCTCACTAATGGCTGCCCTCTCTCTCTCAAAATAAAAAACTTAAAAAGCCAGCATATTACATAATAATATAGTGTGATTAACAGAGGCAACTCATCCTCATATGGGAAATGATAATAGATTAATATAAATAGAAGCTCTTATATATATATGATGTAAGGGGGTTAATTAAGAAGCAGCAGTGGGGGTACAGATCGTAAGCCCTTCTTCAGGGCTTTTATATTCTATGTGATATTTTCTAGAAATGAAAGAATGTGAAATATTTGACATGAGAACATAAAAGGAATTGCAAAACACATACGATTTTTGAAGGGAACAATGGTGTTGAAATTTCGAGGGTTTCTCCAATTTTAGTGTTATTTAGGAAGCTTTTCAATAGTTCACGTTTTCAACTTTCACTCCTGAAGTATGTGAGCATCTTTTAAAAGCCCTGGAAGTCTAGTAGGGGTGGTTCACAGAACATGCTTTGAGAAATAACAAGCTGGAAATTCAGTTAGGAAGATGGAGTAGAACCAGACTTACAGCAGCAAAGGAGCTCCCAGTTCTCAGAGGCCCACACAGAAGCCTCGTCTCAAATCCCCATGGTAGGCCACAAGCAATAAAAATGGCGTTATTGCCATCTTCTTTTGAATCACATACAAGCTATGAATAACAAATAGGCCTGTTTTTAAGGTTCTGAGTTTCTGTTCATAACCCGAGTGGGATAATCCTCGTACAACTAATATCATAGACGTCAGATGATTTACCTTGAGGAATTTCTACCTATTAAAACTCCTTCCTTCTCTTAGACAGGAGAAAACAAGCCCAATTATATCTGTTGTTTGTCTTTTACCAAGCACAGAAGTGTCATTTACCGACTGCTATTAGGTGGCAGGCTCTAGTCTGAGCATTTGAAGTACATTCTCTTATTGAATTTTCTCAATCACCCATTAGGTTCGGAACTATTAGTATTCCTAATTTCTGCCTGAAAAAAATGAAGTGCGGGGAGGTTAAGTAAACCACCCAAGATTGGAATCAAGTTTCACAGATACTATAAAAGTCACAAGCAATCCCCACAATTTTTTTTGTTTTATTTATTTCTGAGAGAGAGAGAGAGAGAGAGAGAGACAGCATGAACATGGGAGGGTCAGAGAGAGAAGGAGATACAGAATCTGAAACAGGCTCCAAGCTCTGAGTTAGCTGTCAGCACAGAGCCCAATGTGGGGCTCAAACCCACGAACCATGTGATTACAACCTGAGCTGAAGTCAGAGGCTTACCCAAATGAGCCACCCAGGTGCCACTGGGGTGTCTCCCTCTTGACAGCACACAGCAATAACTTTCTCTGACACCCCAAAAGAGGTGCATCTCCATTGCTGGTCTTCTGCTGCCTCATCAGATTCTCACCATGCTCACTTGCTAACTTATGTAATTGGGCTAGGAAGAAAAATGGTGCCCAGAGTGGCATGGAAACCAGAATTTAGTTAGGGAAGGAACTTCTTTGTTTGCTCCAGAATTTTACATCATGTAGTTCCAGCCACTGTCAGCCCTAACATATACTTTTCCAGCATTAAATTTGTTCCATTTCTGACAGTCGTATGACATAGCCTTTCAGTGGGTCACATTTACTCCTGCTTCATGTAGACTTTTCCTCACCTGGTGACCATAATACTCTTTAAAATAAATTGAACCATATTTCTTCCATGCTGTAAATCTTCCAATGGTTTCCTAGCACCATCAGAATAGTCTGATCCACATCCTTCCCATGACCATGAATTGCACCCACTTGGACATAACTTTCTCCTCCTTTTCCTGACCCACTGAGTTCCATTGTCATGTTTAGGGAACATGCCAACTGTCTCTTTTCGAGGACATGTACCCTTACTGTTACTCTTTGGAAGGCTCCTCTCTCACATCCTTGCCTAACTCGTGCCTTCACTTCGTGGGAGCCTCTGCTCAACATCACGTCCTCAGGGAGGCATTTTCTGAACACCTCGCACTAGCTCTGTACCTCCCAAACTGTCTTTTCATTTCTTCCTACAACTTACCACTGCCTGAGATGATCCTAAATTATTTTTTGATAGTTTACTCTCTGTCTCCCCACCTAGAACATAAGCCCCATGAAGGCAGTATTCCAGTTCTGAGAATATTTAAAAGCTCCCAAGATGCTTCAAATGCACAGTCAAGTTTGAAAACCATTTCTCTAATGGAAAGTATGGAATTCAATCTTGCTTTGGGTAGCTGTTCTCACCACAACTCATTGACAGGAAAGAAATACCAGAGGTCCCTGATAGCAGGTGGTCCTCATAGTTGAAGAGCTATTAGCATTGAGATTCTGGGTGATTAGTCAACTTATTACTGGGACCTTATTAACAAAGAGATGTAGGAAATAAGGCCCAGGATGCCAAGAGGAGGGGAGCAAGAGTGGGACAAAGTCCCCATGCCCTGGTCAAGGGGGCTGACGTGAAGGGAACTGAGGGTACGAAATGGACCAATGAGACAGGATGAAGGGGAAGTTTGCATCTGACCAGACATGTGGGTGCATAAGGGCCGACAAAGTATGCCTGGAAATGCAACCACCTTCTGCCCTCCCCCTCTGGTAAAGCAAGACCTGTAAAGAACCAGCTTTCTAAAAACTTCATTGTTGGTTCTTCGTCATTGTTGGTTCTTCTTGTAAACTCAGATTCCAGAGCCCCAAACCCAGAAACTCTGACTAGTGAGTCTGGGATGAGACCAGGACTCTGTAGCTTTATAAGTGCCCAGGATTAGCCTTAAGTGTGTGCTTTCTGGAACACTCCCTGACATCTCAGAGGTGGGCTGGGCAGCCGGGAAAGACATCTGTGACTACATTCAGCTAAAAAGAAGCTAATAAGTTGGGTCTGGTTATGTAGTTCTGAGGGGGACCTCCAGTCCATAGCTGGAAAAGTCTCCAGAGACATCTGAGCCTCAGCCATGATTCATCTTCCTACTCTGGAGTGCATGCCATTCCATGCCCATTGCCAAACTCTAGCTCTAATTCCTTGCTTGTCATGAAGCAAGTAGACCCAGCTCTTTCCCAAAAAGGAAGAGAAAGGAAAACCATCCTGTTGAGATAGCTCCACTTTGATGAGCACCTTGCTCTCTCCTAATAAAATGAAAGAGCAGTAGCTGCTTCATGCTCCCTACTCTAAGCCCCTGGGGCTGGTGTTTACCAGCTAACCCTTGAAGTACTGGAATACAAGTAACATCTTGCAGTCATGGGGCCAGGCAGAGGGAGTGGATGCCATCTTGACATCTGGCAGACCAGCACTGAGAGAGTGGTGATAGACAATAGGGCCAACCAAACACTATCCTCAAATGAGAAGTAAACTTTACATTAAGTGGTAAAAATGATGAGCTGTTCCCATACAGGACACCAACAACACCTCAAAGTGGGACCTTTTCTGACAAGCTAGGAAATTACCAGCTTACTAGGGCCATTGTAGCCATGTCCTGGAATCTCAACCGTTCATTCTGGAGGAACAGCCCGGCCCAGGCAGTGTTTCTGTAGACTCTTTCACTGCTTTGGGGATCTCTGCCCACACATGGGCGCAAGCATATCCCTCCAGGCCACCCTTCCTGGGTTTTCCCCACATTCTCCTCAATGTGAAGTAGGAAGGCCTTGTCTCAGGCTTAGGTCCACTCCCTGCACCCTTCTTAGACCCACAGCCCCCTGATAAAGCCTCCCTTGCCTCACCAGAGCCCCCAGTGATGGCAGCACTGAAGCCAGTCTGGGCACGTGGTGGCAGCAAGAAGGCTGAGACCTCGGTCAGCCCTCTGACTCCACCCAGAGCCACTCCACAAGACCATAGCTCAGAGCTCGGTACTTCTGAGGGGGAAAAAATGTAATTTGTTTCATTAACAAAACAGGTTTTTCTCTGCAGAGCGAAGTGAGTCTGGACACATGTTGACAGGAGGGGGCAGGCTGATCCTCTCACCTCTGAGGGGCTCACGCTCAGCCCTGTGTCATCCCATGAGCCCCGCTGTGAGATCTGACTCCCACATCTTTAAAAGGATCACAATCTTTTCCAGGACACAAAAGATAAACCCCTTGGAGTCCTTTATACCCTCCATTTTCCTATTATTTCCTTGTTATCCAAGGATTGCAAAGTCTTCGGATTGTCATCACTAAATTCAGCTCAGGATTTCACCTGATTTTCATCTTAAATTCCTCCAACAGCTTTATCCATAAGGAGAGATTGTATAAAAATGATATGAAAGATGTCAAGATCACTTGCTGATCAAGGAGATAATTTGCCAAAAGTGGATTTCTGAAAAATAGTTCTATCTCTTTCTGCTTTAGGAACACCCCTTGGCTTTTCTTTCTGAGCAAAAGCTACTAACACCCATCAAAAGGCAATTCATCTTCAGGGTGTGATCATTTCTGAACCATAACACCAGTAGTTTGCTTCCTGCTTAGTCAGTGTCCTTCCTGTGTACAGTGGCCTCAAGGGAGGTATACCAGAAGGCTGTGTGGTCTCCCATCATTCAGGTGAGGGGCCCCGGCCAAGTCTGACCTAGTTCCCAGAAGAACAATGTATTGGATTCAACTGCCTCACTCATAGCCACATAGGTAAAAAGCACATTTAAATTTGAAAGTCCATTGTAACTAAAAAGTGGATCTCTGATGATACCTTTATTAAAATCAATAAATAGATCATACATAGTCACACAAGGAAAGCCTTTGTCTGGGGCCTAGTACACAGTAAGTGCTTAGATAATGTGCATTTCCTTTCCTTTTTCTTATAATTTGCATCAACTCTATTTGACATATCTGTTTGATATATTCCTACCAGGGATAAACTCAGCTTCCTGTCTTGTGGTTTCAGTACCCCAATTTTGAGAAAAGCAGGAATATACACAAATTTGCTAGCTCTTATTAGTACAACTGTCATGACCAGTATCATCATCATGCTCGTGTTAATAATATATTCTAAAGCACTTCTCGGTGGAAACTGGAAATTTTCCCCCAGAACTTCCTGTCCTTTTTATAAAGCCTTGGGTAGAGTTTTTAATCAATACCAAAAATGAAATCTCAGCTTTCTGCAAGCCTTGATATTTTGGGAGTCTTTGACAAATTCACCGCATTCCTAGTGATTGTTCTCCTCCCCAACATTATTCAGAAATGCCAATTAGTTCTCTCTGAAATGCAGCTGTCTGATAGAAACTTGTGAATATCTTAGTTTCCCTGGCAATGCCTATGGATTACTCTGCATCATACAAGGAGATTAAATAAGGCCTCCGGAGAATTCATGCTACCTCTAGCTTTTGGTCAATGAAGAAGATGTGCCCCTGGGAACCCATTAGAAGACTGGCACTGCTAAAGTCCAGAGCTCAGCTGCCTGATGACAAATGGCAGTTACTTCCTGGCCCACGGAGTATTTTCCTGGAATCTGAATTCTGTCCTACACAGAGAGGTGTTTGTCTTGAAATCTCATCTACTGGCTCCCCAGCCACTTCTAGAAGGGGCTATGTTTGCTGTCAACATCTCTTTGGACTGGCTTAAAGGCCGACATCATGATTCTTCTCTTCCTCTCTTCAAGTAACAATTTGCACAACCACTCATTTCATTTTGCATTTGACATGAAAGGAAAAGCAAGTGCTATTTAAAAAACCTGTTGGACAGGTAATAAAATCTGTGACTCATTAAATCCATACCCAGCTTCCCAAGGCTTTCCCACGTCTGAACAGTTAAGTGCAGTAAAACAGCTTGACTGTCTTCAGCCACCCTTGAATGTTGTCTAATGGTGCAAGGCACTCCTCCGTCTCCCTGATTACATTATGCAGAAAGATCGCTTCAAATCCATCCTATATTTTTGGACACCTGGAAACGTCAAAAATGGCGGCACCTTTGATCATGTGAAAAGGGCTTGCATCTCATGTGTTACCCACAAAACAGTTTGGATAATTACAAAGCGCTCATCACAAGCAGGGGAGGGCTGAAGATTCCTTCCCTCGGGCCGTGGTGGCTTTGGAAATCCAGCTCGGTTCTCCCAGCCTTGTACTTAATCTCTTTTGACAATTTTCGTGACCGGAAGTAAGTCGCCATAGCCCAGCTGCACACCATGGTGAGTGTTCTTTCTTGTTTTTGCCATTGGTTTGCTGTGGACAATGAGAAGCAAGCATCTACTGCTTCAAAAAACTAGATGCACATGAAGCTTGGAAAGGCCGGCCTTTGAGGACAACTCTTGTTGGCCCTTTGGAGCCATGAGAGTGGATCTCAGAAGGAAATAGCTTGTCTGTCCCAGCCCAGCCTCACTTTCCCCACCTCCCCCTAAGAGACTGGGTTTACCCTTTCTTAGCTTGAATTGATACCTCTTCAGATGCCCAAGAAACTTATCATCACTCTCATCTGAAACTGCTCTTCCCTCCTGGTTCCTCCTGGTTCATAGAATTTTAGAAACTCTGTATCATATGACACATAGTAAATGCCCAGTAGACATTTGCTGAATGAGTAAGGACCAGTAAGGTCTATAAAAAGCAGGCACAAAAGAAGGATCGAGTTGGTCATATACCTTGAAGAAGCAAACATTCTCCTTTCGTGCCAAAAACAAAGACTCATAGAACAATAATTCTAACTGATCCAAGATGTTAGAGAAGGGACAGATCAAAGGGAACTGGAGAACCCCAGAAAGGTTTCATAAAAAGGAACAGATTTTAGCAGAAGTTGGAAGTATTTTTATGGGTGCAGAGGAGATAAGAATTCAGAGAACAATTCAAGAACTACAGCAAAAAGGAGCTTGAAAGTAGTTCTATAACTTACTAGGGGCCTAACTTTGGAAAGAAGCCCCCTTACCCTCATTTTCCTTACCTCTTAAATATATACTTAAAAAAATTTTTTTTTAAATATTTTTTATTTATTTCTAGGAGAGAGAGAGAGACAGCATGAGCAGGGGAGGGTCAGAGAGAGAGGGAGTCACAGACTGAAACAGGCTCCAGGCTCTGAGCTGGCAGTCAGCACAGAGCCCGATGCAGGGCTCGAACCCACGAACCGCGAGATCATGACCCAAGCGAAAGTCGGACGCTTAACCGACTAAGCCACCCAGGCGCCCCTATACTTTAAAAATTTTTAATTTGAGAGAGGGAGAGAGAGAGAATGAGAGGAAGAGAGAGGGAGAGAGAACACATATAATCAGGGAAGAGGGAGAGAGAGCAGAGAGAAAATCCCAAGCAGGCTCCATGCTCAGCACAGAAACCAACATGGGGCTTGATCCCATGACCCTGGGATCATGACCTGAACCAAAATCAACTAAGCCACCCAGGTGTCCCAACCCCATCTTTTAAATGAAAACAGTAATGCTTACATTGTTAGTGTTTGTGAGTAGTTATTAAAATAATGCTGAGTTAACACAGCACTTGGCAAAAATATTATATAGTAGCTATTATTGTTATCACTGCTATTTTTTATCCACAGTGATAACATTATTAAGAAAATGAACAAAACCAACATGATGGATTAAGTGTTTCGAATGGACCACAAGAGAAATAAAATCTGTAAACTAACATGAGTGCAAAGGTACTTGGACGTGACTATGAAGGCAGAAAACTGACTCTGTAAACAGGACTTATTATATATTCCCCCAAAAAAGCAGTAAATACTAGCTTGCCTTCTGTTGTTATTGTTGTTTTTAAAGAAGCGAACTTATGGCACTGACTAAAAGGAAAGAACGTCACATTAACTGGAGGTCTGCGAAGCAATAGGTGCTTTGCACACATGATCTATGCGCCAAATCTCAGTATTGTAAATTAAATGTTACTGGAAGAGCCACAGCCACTCATCCCATGTTACCTGCGGTCACTTCTGCACTGTAACACTTGGGCTGAATAACTGCAGCAAAGCCACAGACCTGTGAAGTCTAACATGTTCACTGGCTTAACAGCAGGCTTAGTTCTTGGTGTCTCACGCACCCCGCTGCCCTCCACCCCGTCTGCCTGGTGCCATTCTAGCCACCCTTCCTAGCCCAAATCAGACATCAGCACCTCCTGACAACCTTCTTGCTCTGCCTCATCTCCTGTTGGCATTGAACTTCCCTTCTGCCCAGCTCCAGTGTCTTTGTGTTACACTGATTTGCACATGCATCCATTCCTCTCCTTCTAGACTATAAGTTCCTAGATATGTGTCACAATCATCTTTATAGCACCCGGTACTGTTACACACGTGGTGAGTACATAATACACTTTTTAAAATATGTGAGAAGCCACGTGAAATTCAGAGCAAATAATCTAATTATGTCTTGATTTCACATAAGTAATATCAAATCATATTTACACTGACATACATATAAAATGTAAAAATTGTCACATTGCTAAAGTTTATCCACGATTTCATCTACAGAAATACTAGAGATTTTAAACCTAGTCATTTAATGCATTTTATCTTGCTTATAATATTCCTTATCAACTTAACAAGGAAAGATGTATCCTTAAAATCACTCATGATACTATAACAGGCTTCATGTTCTTCCCAAATAACAGCAAAGATGTTAAGTGTGAGGACATAAGTCATGGTGAGGTTTCTCTCTACAAATTGTAATTGACTATCTATGATAATGACCCATGCTTGACTAGCATCTAAGGCCGATCATCCTTAATAAAATCTAGTATTAGTACAAATGAAAAGTGTGTTGACAAACTCATATTTCATCATATAACTTCCTCACTTTTCATAGTGTTTTACTTAACACCATGCTAACTTTATTTCAGTTAAGATTGCATTTTCTGGATCTTAGATTTCTAAGATTTCTTTTACTTTTTAAGATTTTGCTGTTTACAATGCCAAAAGCCAAATATGGTATACTACTCATTCAGATTCTCAGATACTGGCCAAAGGCTTGATATAAAATGTTTATACATTAGAAAACATTGTGGAGATAGATTTATTTTTAGTAAAAATATATACATCCCAGTGATCAGAAAAGTAGAATTTTAAAATTATTTAGCAAGAAAATCTGCTTATCTCTTCTAGTTCTGCTGGCAAGGAAATGGAAATACAAATGACCTTGAATGACACATCTGTTAGGGGTGCTACCCATCCAAGCAGTTGCAAATCTGCATGTAACTTCTAACTCTATAAACTCAACTACTAGTAGCCTGGTGTTGACGAGAAGTCATACCGATTACATAAACAGCTGATTAACACATTTTGTATGCTATCTCTATTATAGGCATTCTTATAATAAACCAAGGTAGAGAAAGGAAATTGTTATCAAGAAAATTGTAAGGAAGAGAAAATACATTTACAGTATTGTACTGTAAAAAAAAAAAAACACATCTAAGTGGATTTGTGCAGTTCAAAGCTGTGCTGTCCAAGGGTCAACTGTACATTCTTTATTCCTTAAAACACACACACACACATACACACACACAACTAAGCCTTTTTGGTCAGTCAATTGTTTTTGTTTTTGTTTTCTAGGAAGAGGATGTAAGAAGGCATTTGGAGACTAGGAAAAGGTCTTCCTCCACCATTATGCTAGTTAATTTTGTGTGTCAGCTTAACCAAGCTAAGAGATCCCCAGGAATATGATTACTAAGTGTGAGGATGTTTCTGGAAGGAATTAACATTTGAACTGATCTCCTGAGTTAAGACAGCTCCCCTGATATAGATGTGAAGGATGTGGACCCCGAAGAGGACAGAAAGACAAAGGAAGGCTGAATTAGCTCTCTGCCCTGCTACTGGGCTGGTATGTGAACCACTCATCCTCAGTATTCTTGGTTCTTAGGTCTTCAGACTCAACCTGGAATCTGTGTCATCAGATTGAGCACCAGCCTTCCTGGGTGTCTAGCCTACAGATGGCATGTCATGGGACTTCTGAGTCTCCATTATAAATCTGGTTCTAGATAGATACATACATACATACATACATACATACATCCTATTAGTTCCTCTTCTCTGGAGAATCCTGACTGATGCACCCATAATTTCCAGGATTGCTGGAATGATGTAGGTCTTTGTGCATAAGGGAACAATGAGAGGATGAATCAACTTACTAGGAGATGCTGACTCCTCTTTTGAGGTTGAACTTGTCAGAACATCTCGGCTGATGTAACACCAAACACTTGCGAGGAAAAAGTAGCCATGGAAGTAGACTGGGAAACAGTGGGCTCTTGAGAAGGTCTGGGCTCAGGAGAAAGGCTCACCCTGTAGGTGGAATATAGTCACTTCCTCATCATGTGGCTGAGACTGAAAGCCCTCCAGACAAACACCCTGAAATACAGGGTATGCCGTGAGGACATCATTATAAGTACAATGAAGGTCTGCCATATTGGACGCTTAGGCCAACTGAGATGCAGGATGGATCACAGAACCCTGTCCACTCCACTGCCTCTTTGTCAAACTTGCACACAGAGAAGTGACCGCTTAACCTAGATGATAGCATGCTCAGTCTCCCCACAGTGAGTGTGCAACCACCAGAATGACCAGCTCATTTCTACCTCAACAGTGGCAGACATTTCATGTGAAGAAGACTGAGCAAGCCTTCTGCTTTTCTCTTCTCTGGCCATTAGCCACTATGTTCTGACGTGGTGTTAACTGAATGCCTGGAGAGAGAAAGAGAGAAGAAGGGAGGGAGGGAAGAAAGGGAGGGAGGGAAGTGAGTAGGAGTAGGCCAAAGGGAAGAAAGTCAATCTCACAGTAGGTGAGACGGATTCCAGGAATTGTTTAGTTTGAATATTAGATGAAGCTAAATGTACCCATAAACACCCAAAGTGAGGTGAGTCTTCTCCAAAATGAAGTATTTAAAAACCTATAGTAAAAACAATCTAATGTTTCTTCACACAAAGCAAAAACTGTAGTGGTGAACTTCTAGGAGGTACTATTTGGGAATCACCAAGAATTCCTCACTGCTTAGTGGAGTACTACACCCACTCTTCTGAATTTGGACAGTAAGGTTAGCTGGCATTAGTAAGCATTATCTCTATTTTAATTAGCATTTGGTGATTTACAAACTTTCAAATACATGTAACCTCACTTAATCTCCTAAGACACCCCAGTGAGAATATATTTTTCCCCATCACATAGATGAATAAGCTAATGATCTTCTCAGGTCAGTTCCACAAATGGGAAAGCCTGGATCAGACTCCCCTAAGGCTTCAGAAATGAGCCTGGTTGATAGAAGACTGGTTCCCATTCTGAATAAAATCTTCTTGTTTTTCCATTTTTGATAGCTAGATAACCAAATTCTGAGTAAACAAGGAAAATGAAGATAGATGGATGGATGGATAGATAGATAGATGATAGATAGATAGATAGAGAGATAGAAGGTGATAGATAGATAGTAGATGATAGATAGATAGATAGATAGATAGATAATAAATAGATAGATAGGTAATAGAGAGATAGACAGATAGCTAAATGTGAAACAATTAGTGAACCTCAGATTTCCATGTAAGCACCAGAGACCTCCTTTATTTCAACCAATATCTCCATTTGTATCTGTCCGCATTATGAAAAGAGTAAGATTATCCATTCAAAGGCAACTTCCATCCAATTAACCCTTGACTCCAAATAATAAATCATATCACAGATTTTAATGACAACCTGTAGGACATTATCTTTCCAATGACATTTGGCATGACCCTAAATCCAAACAGCATAAAAGAGGTTCAAGTACAGCAGCTCAGAAGCTGCCATAGTCCCTGAGCGGGACACGCCCTGGCCGGGGCAGGGAGTGCTGAGCCCACTACAGGAAGGGTATGTTTGGCTTGAAATACAATTACTGTTGATTAAGGACCATCCAGCATCACATGTATACACAATCTATTTTTAACACGCATATTTAAAATCCACTTGAACTGGGTTTTCTTCCTCAAGAGTTCATTATTGCTACCTTTTTTTTCCCCCGAGAAAAATCAAATGTTCTATAATGCATTTTGTGTAGAACACTGTTCTACCACCACTGAAAATTCCGTTAAATGTCAGAAGAATTTAAAGCCTTGTTGTTGAAAATCACAGGCTCAGGATGTTATGAGTATTTAGTTCTTTGGAAACTTTAATAACCAATGAGTGCGAAAATCTTTTAGAAGTCCCCATTTGGCTGTAGAATATGATATGATCACTAGTTTATTAAAAGAAACCAGTAATTATGCATGTGAAACAGGGAAGGATTTGCAATGCTTTTACTTTGCTGCCAAATAAGCATTTATTTCCATACACTCTCACATATTCCAAAATATAAGTGGTTATTGTCATCCATTCATTCATTCATTACACTAAACAGTGATGTCGGTAAGGCTGTTAAAATATTTGCTATTTTGCTTCATCTCATGAGTAATTAAGATATTGAAAGAACAAAATGGGGGCCTGGGGCTCAGTCAGTTAAGGGTCCAACTCTTGATTTCAACTCTGGTCCTGATCTTCTGGTTTATGACTTCAAGTTGTATGCTGATAGTGTGGAACTGGCTGGGGATTCTCTCTCCCTCTCTTTCTGTACCTTTCTCTCTCTCTCTCTCAAAATAACTAAATAAACTTTAAAAAAAGATATTGAAAGAAAAACAGGCAGAATTTAACATAGATGTAGAGATTTCAAGAGACATCAGAAGGAGTCCAACACAGGTTAACACGCACATACATGCACATACTCACACTCGGGCACACATGTACTCAGCTACATACACATGTGCACAAACATGTGCACACACAGAGGCGTACCCTGCACAGAGTCATCTAACATTGAAAATGGAAATGTAGGAAGACATTTTCCCTTCTCATTAAACACTAGATGATTTTGGAAAACATTCCTACCCTTAACAAGTATTCATGTTTCCCTTCACTGACCACTAACCCCCACGAACCACTGCCTTTTTTAGCCCTGAAATAGTTACAGTCCTATATGTGTGAAGCCCAATGCTGTAGACAGCAAAGTATTTAACAAAGAGCTATTGTGAGGGCGAGATGATTAATCTCAAAATTAGTACAACAGAAAAGGTAGGAAAGAATATTAGAAAAAGATGTTTGAACACCATAAAGAAGATGCTACCAAAACTTACAAAGGTGAGGACATAACCCAACCTGATGTCCATAGTGACTCATGGTATTTAAATATACACCCACTGAGTGACTTTGTTAGGCTCTTAATTGGGCATTAAGAATAGAGAAATGACCATGAATATTCCTCCTTGTGAACTAGTGGACACATAAATAAATTAAACTACTAAACACAACACAAAAATAACTCTGAGGTAAACCTTAGCCAACACCTCTAAATATCCTATATCAGATATTTATGATATGTTATGTATGTAAATCCAACAAGAGAATTAGTCTGGGAAGGCTTTACAAAGGTGGTGAATTTTAAATCCAATTTTGAAGAAGAAAATGGACAAGATTTGGTAGGTGAAACTGGGGTGGGCAAATCAGAAAAAAAATCTATAACTTAAAATATTCATGAAGAAAGAAAATTTGAGTTGTGTGCAAAAGGTAAATACTTAAACATTATTTCTTGAGTTGAATATATAAGAAAGAGCCTAGGAGACAATGGTAAAAGGAATAAAAACACAGTTTTTTATTGAGAGGACTCTTGTTCAATGAATCCCAAAATTCTGTCCTTATTTCCTGAATAATTATCGATATATTTGACATAAGTGTATAAGTTTTGAAAGTTACAGAGAAAGGACATAACTAATACATGTAAATTGAAAACATGCATTTTAAAGTTAACTTAGTAAACATGACCTTGGAGAAGTCACTCTACCTCTTCCTGACTTGAACAATAGACAAACAATTCTAATTTACAACACAGCTTTGAGAACTGAGTGAGGTAAACCATGTAAAGAACAGAGGATAATGCTTGAAACCAACAAGGCACTGAGCAAATGTTAGTTCATTTACTTTTCAAAATATTATTACCCTGAGCACTTTGCTACAGGAAATTCTTACAGTGTGATTTTACTAACATATCATAATGCGCTAGAACATAATGATATTTGAGGATATGACTTTTATGTTTGATTCACACTACTCTAATAAAAGAAAATTCTCTAAGCTCCAATTTTATAAATCTGCTTTGCAATAGTCTTCGTAGAAATTAAATAAAGCAGATCTCACATGATTCATCAGGATCGAATGCACGTTCCTCGTGGAGCCAGAGAACACGTTTAGTGATGGTGCATCATTTGAACACGCACAGCACACTGATGGTATGGCATGTGTTTCTATACTTAGCTGTCAGGTACAAACTAAGGTCTTCCTAAACTTTTTTAAAAAAATTCTGCTTCTTTTGGGTACCGTGCCCATTTTCCCCGCCTGTTGCTCCATATGGTCCTTCCTGGTGCGTTGTGTGTAACAGCCACTTGATAACAAGTTAAAATGAGTATTTCCTCAATTGCACAAAGGGGAAGGGAGCTCTCTGTAGACTCCCGTTATTATCTCCTGACCTGCCCTGGCCACTCTAACGTCAAAGTGTCATCAATAGGAATTCTCAGTCCCTCCCTGGAGCCAGTCAGGCCCCTCCTTTCTGCAGCAGTCAGCAACCCTGTTTCCCCAACAGCTATGCATCGTGCCTCTACTCCGTCCAGGAGGCAAGAGAGGTAGAGCAGTGAAGGATCTAAGCCAAGGTCGTCCCCAGGGGTAGGTTGGGCTCCATGGCACACACATGTGAAACCTGTGTGATGCAGCTCTGCCTTCACCTCCTCCCCAGAAAGCAACACAGTGCTTCTTTTGCAGATACGCAGGATTTTACAAAGATGCTTTCTGTCAAAATACATGCTCTTAAGCACGGGTGTTTGACCTCTCCGAAAATGAGGGTGTCCCGCCATGAGGAAAGACAGGCACTCGCCTCAGTAAACAGCATATAAGCATCATAGTAATGAGTTAAAGACTGGAATTTCAGAACGAGGGTCTTCAAAGTAGGAGAGGATAATTTATGGGATAGAACTACAAGATATGCACATGATTCAGACCCGGCTTTGGTTTTACCAGCACTCATAAATGGGCAATAAGAAAACCCCCAAAACATGGAGCTAAAAGCAAAATACAAGGCTACTTTAACATGGCATGTCCAATACAATCCAAGGAACAGTTTTTAAACAAAATATTACTGACTGTCTAGCATTTTTTTCTATTCAATTTGTTTATTAATAACATAGGTCTTGACTTAAAACTTCTTTTTGCATTGTAATTTAAGTACTCACACTACTGAACTCTACTTAATAGAGGTCCTTCTTTTCTTTGAGGAATAAGCTCACCGCTCCAATCGAAGAAGCGACGCAGAGCACAGGAAAGGCAAGCTTTAACGTTCTTGCAAGAGCAGGTGTCTGATGCACAGGCACCCTCGGGCAGTCACAGCAGACAATTTACCTCCCAGCACGCAAGTCCCTCCCCTGATTCCTCATTGGCTGAGTAGGCTGAGTACTACAGAGGCAAGTCCCTCCCCTGATTCCTCATTGGCTGAGTACTACAGAGGTTACAGCCTTACCCGGATGTCGTCTATGCCCATATAAGGCAAAAAGCAGTCTGATTGGAACAAAAGTACATTCCCTGAGGCGACGCGGAGACTTTCGTCCCTCCTCCCTGTTCTTTGGTGCATGATCATTGCAAACCCTAAGCCGGTGAGACCGAAAGGGGGAGAAGCACCAGGAAGTGAAGGATCTAAGGGTTTGGGACTCCACTGTGCGGGGAGAGTAGGGTTGTAAACCTACTGTTAACCAGACAGCACAGCTTTTATTTGGTATTTCTGAACATGAATCATATCCCCTACTTCTCACATTTCCCACTCGCAATTAAAATGTTGCTATGAAGTTAGTGTTTCCCTAAAACGAAGCTGATCCTGAGGAGGAAAGTTCTCTCTTATGAAGCAACTACTTTGCAGATATCTGCTGCATCAGCTATGCTGGCAAACGCATGTTTGGCTAAAATATAGTATATTTTATAACTAGAAGTCCTTCAAAATGTCCACTTTTCGAATCCCCATGCATTCTTGCCAGCCTGCTTTTCTCCCAGGCTGATTCAGTAAAAGATATAGTAAGGCTCACTTCTTTCATTCATTCGTTCATTCCTTCATTCCTTCATTTATTCATTTNAGGTGCTTTACTCTCTGATCCTTAGTTACCTCATGGATAATTATAGAACCTTCATAGGGTTGGTGTCGGAGAGAGGAAATAACTCAAGTGCAGCACCCAACACCGGGCATGCGGACGCTCAGTCCATGTTAGCTACCACAGAGGCGCCTGGCAGGCTCAGTCGGAAGAACATGTGACTCTTCCTTTTTTAAGTTTTTAAAAATCTATTTATTTTGAGAGAGACAGAGACAGGGAGAGTGGGGGAGGGGCAGAGAGAGAGACTCCCAAGCAGGCTCCACTGCCGGCACAGAGTCCAGCGCGGGGGCAAACTCACGGAAACCGTGAGGTCATGACCTGAGCAGAAGCCAGCAGCTGGACGCCTAACAGAAGGAGCCACCCAGGGGCCCCGAGAGCATGTGACTCTGAATCTCAGGGCTGTGAGTGTGGGCCCCACGGTGGCTGGAGGGAGGACTCGAAACGCTGGCCACTATTATTTTGTCTAGGTTTTTCTCAGCTGAGGATTTGACTTACTTTTCTTTAGACCCAGTCCTGGATGACAAACTGCCTGCCTCTCTTCGATGCCGTAACACTGATTAAAAATAGATTCTCATTCCCCCCAGGACAAAGCTAAATTTGTGCACCTGTGGTTTCTCATTTCCCTAGGTGAGCCTGTCAGCCCCCNCTGCACGACCTAAGGAATTCGGGAATCCTTCCCTCCGGAGAAGGGAGCCTTGCTCATTAGACCAAGGTTATTAAATCACTTTTGCCACCGTTGTCATAAATCTATTTTATTAGTTCTAAGAAATCAATTGCAATTTTTTAAAAGCCTCTAAAGAATTATACGAGAGATTGCCTGGCATCAAAGTTTTACCCAGTACAAACTCTGTGGCAGATTGGGGGAGGGGGGGTGGCGGGGCAGATGGGGACGCCGGGCCCCGCTGAGCCCACAGAGGACATTCCAACCCCACCCGAGCTGGACACTGGGTTCTTTCATCTAAAATTAGAATGCCCTTGGCATTTCTGGGCATGTAATGCCCTGTGCTGTATCCCTCCTGTGAATTCTGGGTGTGTTTATCTTAATTCACGAAGACACTTTAAACATCTTAACATGTAACTGCTTTGTCCGCCCCAGCCTAGTGATTAGCAGTGTGGAGAAATATTTCAACCATATTTCTAGGGTTCATTAGGAGTCAAATACTCCAAGGCCTCAAGCTTGATTCCAAAGGCCCTGAGAAGGACTCCGGGATGGGCACCCCTGCACCCCGTGGAAACAGGCACGTAGCCCGTGAGCGCACAATAGTGGGTGCAGAAAGTCCTCTTCCGGCTGGAAGAGCACCCGGCCGCGTCGCACGGAGGCCCTCCCTGCTCTCCGCGGCTCGAAGGACCCTTTGGCTGACACCCAGGGGCCCTGTGAACAGGCGCCCACGGGGGCTCTCAGGTGGGGGCACAGCAGGGCAGCAAGATGCGGCCCTAGCGTCCCATCATCTCGAATCCGCAATCACAGGAGGCTTCGGGAACAGGGCAGGAGGAGGGCTGCACCTCAGGCAGGAAAAGACACCCCTGCGCCCTTCTTTCCGCTACAACTTTCTTCNAACCCACGAACCGCGAGATCATGACCTGAGCGAAAGTCGGACGCTTGACCGACTAAGCCACCCAGGCGCCCCTTGCCCCTCCGTCTTTAATCTACACCAATCCCCTTCCCCGTTTTCTCCAGGCCCCTCCCCCCTTCCTTCCCACACCCCTGGACGTGAATCCTTTTCCTTCAGAGCCTCCCGAGGAGGCGCGCACTTGGGTGTTCTGCAAGTTTCCGTCTTCTTCCTCCTCTTCCTCCTTTTCACCTTCCTTGCTTTCAGGAATCCCTTTTACTCCCCCATATTCAACTTGCGCTGTGATGTCACGATGACGAGGCAGTGTTAACGTCAGGGCCGGACTGCTCTACCGCCTTCGAGCCGTGGCGGTGTAGGCGGGACATTTAAAGTCTCTGCCTCAGTTTCCTCATCTTTAAAATAGCAGTGATAATAGGGCTTCATTATATGGGGTTATCGTGAGATTACNTGTCTGCATAGTATTATATTTTATTTATTTACTTTATTTAAAAATTGTTTAATGTTTGTTATTTTTAAAAAATCACTATTGCTATCTCTGAATGCAGATGTCTCTCAAGTCTTACTGGCACTAAAGATACAAAAAACAAAACAAAAAACTCGAGAAAACAAACCAAAAAACCCCACATCCATCTCAGAATCAGATGCGCAAGCCTGCACTCGTACAGCTGCACATCCCAAACTTGTTCTTTGGTAAGTATTCCCGCTCCGCTCTGACGTTCCGCTCCNCGTACCTGCCATGGAAACGGGCCACAACCCCCCCGCCCAACACTGAACCACGTGGTCTTCGCAGAGCAAGGCGCGGCAGGGGTAGGCAGGGGCTTCGGAATCTCTGCCGGGGCGGCCCTCCCACCCCTGGATGAACCTCCTCCCAGGGTCAGCGGGGGTCCCCTGTCCTGCCCCAAACGCCGCAGCACGAGAGTCCTCCTGGCACTGGCCCTGTCACCTTGTTGGAATACCTTATCTCCCGAACACTTTTGGGATGGTTGCAACGTTCACTCCCCGGGATATCAGTGTAATATTGCAATATTGTGGGGTNGTAGGAGCGACTTCTACCGTGTTTCTCCACAGTTACTGAGATGGTCCCAGGCTCTAAACTCTCCTTTATGCATGTTGCTGGCTCTATCTGGCAATCTCTCCCTCCCTCTTCATCACCTGGCTAATTCTTATTCGTTCTACCATCTTATTTCTCCTCAATGTGAGCTCCTTTGCGGAGCTCCTGTAGCGAAATCTTGACTCCTCTCTGGACTACCACATACAGTTGCCCAGGTCGTTCACTGCACAACTCCAGGGGGTGCCATTTTCATCTCCAGGTGCATTGGAATTCATACGAACAGTGCCCCCGGGGCAATGCGAGGTCCTTGAGCCCAGAGCAACGACAAGCTCAGTTCCAGTCACAGGTGGCTGTCTCTTAATGTATAAACAGACCAGCCAATTGACTGGTTGATTTTCACGAATGATAAATTCCCCACTTGCTCCTCGCCCACACTGCTAACGCCATGAAGATGTGCGGGCCCTCCTTGCGCACACTGCAAGCATCTTGGGGCACGTGAGGTGTGCAAATAAAAACCCAGGACAAGAACATGTGGAATTTAACTGGGTGACACTGGGAAAAGGTGTCAAGCACCTCATGCTCAGGCATGACTCTGAGCAAGTGCTGGGCTCCCGTGGGCTCCCCCCTCCCCCCCCCACCGTGCGGATACAGAGCACGCGTGTTCCGAGGGCAGCAGGCAGGTAAACAAACTGCAGAAAAGGAGATCTCTGTGCTTTGGGGCGAAATGTTGACATGACTCGTCTTACCCTGGAAAAGGCCAAAGGAGTCTCTCTCGGTGGAAGCGTGCCAACAAGAATGTGTGGACCTTTATCTGCAAAGGGAAAGCTGCTGCTTGCAGCCCCCCGCCCCCACCCCAGGCGCGGGGTGTGGGCTCTGGGCTTGGGGATGCGCGGTCCCCACGGTGGCAGATTCGAACCTCCACACACCATCCNCAGGGGAGAGAAGTCTCTAGTAAAATAATATTACCCTGAGAAATTAGACCTCCGTGTCCAACGGACGTCGGGTCAGTGCAGTGGGGATGAGCCAGGCCCCACGGAACAGTGCCAAATCACTATTCCTCGCGCACCGCAGCGGGGCGCGCTGTGGGTCGCCCCAAAGGTCGGGGCCCCGCAAGATGAATAGCGCCGGCTCAGCCTGCGCTTAGGGGTCATTCTGCCTTATTCCAGAACGTATTGTTTGGACTCAAATTATTTCTGGAAACAAGATAATTGTCTGCTAGCTACATAATTCCGGGGGGACAGGAGTGGGGCGGGGGTGTTCTTAGCAGCTCCAGACACCCGCCCGCACACCCTCCCCTGGGCCCCTCAAACTCCCCAGGAATAGAGATCAGCTTCTCAATGTGCACCCGGGAGAATTCGTTTCCGTTTTAGGGTGAGACGGGAGGACAACTTTAACATACTTAACAATACTCACAACTAGGAAAAGTGGCTGAAAAAAATTTCTAAGGAGACAACAGACGGGATCCTGAAAGATCTATTTGTAGGAACTCTTGCTAAGAAGCGAGAAGCCCGAGCTTTAACATCACTCGTGTAAATGCCTCCCGGGATGTCTTCCCTGATTAAGGATGTGTGAGGGTTATTGAGTTTTGAATTAGATGCACTTTAATAAAACAGTAGAATGTTCTTATCTGATTGCACCTGTATTGATTGTGTTAAAGAGGTCTATCTTTGGATCAGGGTCAACGATTTTACATAAACTTACTAGGGACTCAGACTGGGTATTCCGCTGTTGGATTCTTGCAGTCTATCCAATTTGTTAGATTTCAGTCATCTAAGGAATTTAAGAGCATGCCTCTTCCTGAAGAGGTTTTTTTTTTTTTAATTTTCTTTGCCCATGTTATAGTATATTGCTGATTATGTACTCAATTGAAGTATTTTTTTAAAAGTTGCATGAAAAAACATGATTTATTTCAATTGTTTTTAAAGTTGAAGTCTTTGGTACAAATGTAAAATGCATAGTTAAGTATCACATATGAAAATTAGCTACATTTCTAAATAAGATGCCATGCACAGTTCAAAATTAAAATGCATAATGAATTAAACTGATATGCATTCAACAACAGTAAGTTTCAAATGACTAGTGGTATGGTTTCCGATGCCTTCTAGAAAATCAATATGTACAAGTAAACTCATGGGCCCCCCCTACCTGTAAGTGCTACAAACCTCACTTCTGCAACGAAAGATGTTAACTGAACTGAAGTGGGCACTTATTTAATTGCTAAATGTATACAGATTGTAAAGACGATCATGTAAAATGAGGGTATTACCAAGGGCATCTTTGAAGGTTTCCTTCAATTACAGAGATGTTCTTCTAACATACTTTTTCCATTTTACAAATAAAACAAAACCAGCAGCTCATATTAGAATAAATTATTTTATTTTAAAAATATTTTTTAAAGTTTATTTATTTTGAGAGAGAGAGAGCATAGGCATGGGAGGGGCGGAGAGAGAGAACCCCAAGCAGGATTCCACATTATTAGTGCAGAGCCCGACATGGAGCTCATGACTGGACCTGAGATCAAGACTTGGATGCTTGGGGCGCCCGNTTAGTTTAAAAAAAAAAAAGACTTGGATGCTTAATGGACTGAGCCACCCAGGTGCCCCTAGAATTGATTAATTCTTTCATTCAGCAATTTTTTTTGATGCTACTATACTCTGGCACTGTCATAGGAAATGCGGACATGATGGTGAACACGACAGACGGGTTCCCTGTCTTTATGACGAGAAAACAAAGAGAAGCAATGTGGAAACTGACGCCCGGCAGGGTTGTGAAAGATGGAGGCAAGCGTTGGGACTCCTGGAGGGCAGGAGTGTAGTCATCCTCTCAGAGGAAGTAAGGCATTGGCAGCAATTTGGCTGCAGAGAAGGAGAGGAAAATGTGAAAATGTATGGGAGAAAAATCAGCAAGGGTGGAGACCAGATGTACGTAAGAGTTTGCTATGTCTCAGAAACATTATGTCTCAGAGCGAGCAAGGAGGGGCCAGAGCGTAAAGAACCACAAAGGGCATGGTAAAGACCTTTGATTTTATTTAAATGAGATGGAAAGCAACTTCGTAATTTAAGTCGGGGACCAAAATATTCTCATTTTGGTGATGTAAGATATGGCGCCGGCTGCTGTATGGAGCATGAACTGGTAAGTACGTAACAGGAGCGGCGGATAAATACAAAGCTGTATCGAGCAGTGCTAATACCTCCTCACACCTTTTCCCCTTTGCTCACTCAGTGAAAGAATTCAGCATTGTTTCTGGGCTGCAGTGTGACCACCTAGACAGCCATGTCCACCTGCCTTTGTTTCGGGTGGGAGCTGCTGGTGGTGGTGTTCAGAAGCTGTCATCATCTGTCATGAATTTTCTGGACAGGGAGATGAGCACGTGGCATGCATCCTGCTTGCCTCTCCTGGTTCCTCCTGGGTACAGTCAGTGCTGTTACCTTGATGGCAGTGGAATGACGTGGAGAGCTTGGACCGTAGGTACCCATAGGGGAGAAGAGCAGGAAGGCAGAACGATGCCTGCCTCTGGAATTCTGTGTGAAAGTGTAAACTTCCATTTGCACTGGGTTTATGGTGGGCAGCTCTAATTCTGATTAATTCAGTGGATGACAATGGCTTCATGAGACACGACATTGTGCATAGTGCAGCAGGTGGGGGTGGATAGACGCCAACATATATTTTGAAGGTAGACTCACAAGTGTTTACTGACCTGCATCCCTGGGATCAATGTTGACTGTGAGAAAAAGAGAAGAATCGTGATAGTTTTGGCCTCAATTACTGGTCAGATTGTAAGTGTGGATTATAAAACCAGCTCTTAGCACATACTTACAAAGGGACAGCTTTGTGATAGAGGCATGAAGCTATTGCCTATAAATTATCTCCATGTTTTTCAGTGCGAACCAGGTCTTCATCTGAGTGTGAGCTGCTGGGGGTGGGGGGCATCAGACCGTTGCAGACAGAGGGCAGGTGTGGAGCGGGTGGGAGCAGAGGTGAGTGAATCGAGCCGGAAGAAGTACTGAGACAGCCTTCCCACCACCAGCAGTCATTAGATATTTTCCCAGGCCACAGTCAACTCATCAGATACAGGCACAGAGTTAACAGAGTTGAATTTAGCCAAAATGGTGCTCCTACTTGGAGAGTACAGTGGAGGGATGAAGGGGCTAGAGCACTGAGGGCATTTCTTCTTTTTTCTAATTATTTTTTATTTTTTTAATGATTTATTTATTTTTGAGAGAGAAAGAGAGACAGCGTGAGCAGGGGAGGGTCAGAGAGAGAGAGAGTTGCAGAATTCAAAGACAGGCTCCAGGCTCTCAGCTAGCTGTCAGCACAGAGCCCGAGGCGGGGCTCGAACCCACGAACCGTGAGATCATGATCTGAGCCAAAGTGGGACGCTTAATGGACTGAGCCCCCCAGGTGACTGAGGGCATTTCTGAGGAGTCCCCACAGTGATGGCCGTCTGAGCTGGGGTGGGTGGGGAGAAGGCACAGAGGGGGGTGGACATTGAGAAGGGTGAATGAGAGGGCCTGGTTTAGATGAAGTCATATTGGTGTAGATGTACCAGAGGAAGTGAGCCGGAAAGATAAGAGCTTGGCTCAGAGATACTTTAATTAAAGATTTTGTAGGGAGTGTGGCTACTGGTAATAAGTACAAGAAAATGGCTGCAGACTTGGATGGCAGAAGTGAGAGGAAGCAGGGTGTTTGATGGTCTTTCAGCATGTGAAAGTCAGCAGCGGTGATGAACAGTGCATTGGTGGGGAGAGAGAGACAGACAGAGACAGAGAGAGAGAGACTGAGAGATGTGGGCGCTAAACTCTGGCCAGGAGAGTGGTAGATGATGTCAACGAAGTGGAGGTGGATTTGGAATAATCTAATGACATGTGCTCAAAGCATCCTGGTGGGCTCCTCCATTTGGTTTTTCTTCTTTGTTTTACGGAAGAGAGACAGACAGTGGTCTGGAAAGAGAAAGGGAGAAAACCACCTCACCTCCAGGCCCTGCAGAGTGCATCACGGGAGAGGTAGCCAGGACCTGGGACGTTTACAGGGAGACGTGTGGCTTCAGGCGGTAGTTAGATCTGTGTCAGAGCAGGAAGGTGGTACACAGGTAACAGGATTCCACACAACACAAACAAACGTGGTAAAAAGAGGAAGGAAAGCACACTGAGGACACTCGTGGAGGCCAACACCCGGAACGTTCTTCAGATCAGCGTGTACGGAAAGCATCTTTACGGTGAAGGGTGGCATTGGGGTGTGAGGGGGAGTGAGCATTCCGTCATGGCTTCATCAGTAGGGACAGCGGACACCAAAGCACTGAGGGTCATTCAGTTCCCATTTCCTCTCAGAGAACATTCGTGCAAGTCAAAACCGGACAGACTTGGCCAGGCGATCTCTGTCGAACTAGCCCTACCCTAAACTTGCCCTGTGCTTGAGGAAGAATGTCACTGGATTGACACACAGGGACTCCGTAGTGCTGTCTCTAAGGTGATGTCCAGAGACACGGGCTGGTGCGTCCTTTCAGCTTTAGCTCTTAAAGCACCGCACTAGATGTGTTTGATGTTCTTTCCACATCTAGGAATCCATGACTTCAAGCTGTTCTTGGAATCCAAGACATGAGCGTGAGGTTTTAGAAAGAGAAGTTCTAAGACCCAAAAATGTTGATAGCAGCGGGCCGTGCCTGCCTTCCACACATGCACATTGTCACCCTGCCTAGTTTGTACCAGTCATTCAGACCTCATTGAGCCCCTCTTTTGCCCCCATGCTTATTCCTCTTAGGTACTTAGAAGACTCTGTCATTTGTGTTCTTGTCTTTTTATTAGACTTGAAGATTGCTTTTATCATTGTGTCTACAGGACCCAGTAAGTGGTGGGCCCTTGAGAAGTGCTTATTGGATAAAAAAAGAAAGAAAAGGTGAATGGATGAATGAATGAATGAATGCACACAAGTAGGAGGCATGGTTTTGTTTCCCTGAAGCCCCACATATCCTACAAGTACAGAGTTTCTGTCATTCTCTGTAAGGCCAGCTACATTTGCCTTCTTCTCCATGTAAGCCAAGCTACCTGCTGGATGCCATGGAAATGAGGCCAGTCATTGTCATGGTTGGGGCCACATTTGTAATACCAGCTGTCCCTTACCAAGTCAAGGGCAACATCTGCCTTATGGATAGGCTCTCCCAAAATGCAAGACATTTGTTTATCCATTGAGTCACTGGTGACCCCCTCACTGTGCCTGCCTCAAAGAATCAAAGGCTGAATGATAAGCATATTTCGGTGACTCTACTTACACATTTCTAGAATGTTCTTGAGTAGGTTCTTCAAAAACCACACACAAGAGCACCAAATTGCATCATCGATGTTAAAAAGCATGGGACAGTATCACCATCAAAGCTGCTCACAGGGGTGTCCCCTCCAGTCCTGCAGTGGGAGGTGACGTCTGGGGACCCTGGCCTCCACAGGGAATGACTCCGCATTGCCAACTGCACATGTGTCCCAAGCCAGAGTCCCTCAAATCAGGGAACGCAGGGAAGAAGTCGATGATACCATTAAAGTAGATCACAAAGAATTAAGAAAAAAAAAAAAAAGAGTTGTCTGTGAACAAGATAAAGAGGGGGGATTTCATTTCATACTTTCACTGCTGTCATAAGGAGACAACAGACAGCCTGAATATATCCGCATGTAGGCTCAAGTCACACGCCAAAGCCACGTGCAGATGGCAATTCAAATCCCACAGCCACGAGCCTGCCGAGGAAAGTCAGCCCCACTGGCTGGCGTGATCCTTGCGGGAGCCGCTGTGGGAAGGAGCTGCGACCCAGCACCGGCTTAGCATTTGCAGATGGGGGTCCTGGGAC
The DNA here is from genome assembly GCF_008692635.1 of Crocuta crocuta. Lineage (NCBI taxonomy): Eukaryota > Metazoa > Chordata > Mammalia > Carnivora > Hyaenidae > Crocuta > Crocuta crocuta. Next base: position 8,766,464 of record NW_027528624.1, on the reverse strand, counting down.
TGTCACAGACCCCCTCCGTGACTTGGACCGCCTCAGCTGAGATCCTGGGCCAGCCAACATGCCAGCGGGAGGGCAGGACTCGCTGCTACCAAGTTCCAGCACTAATGTGAACACACAGAAGTGTTTCCAGGGAACTGGGAAAAGGAGGAAGAGAGGCTCGTTTGTCCCTGGGGAGCAGGGGGGGACGATGGAGTCCCTGGGTCTTAAACAGTTGCTGTTGGCTGTGAATGGTTACCATTGACAGGCTGAGGAAATACAAGACCCTTCTTGCATCTAAATTTTGGGTCCCGAGATCAGACACAAAAACTGTTTTGGGAACCACGACTGATTCTCGCCAACGTTTTTATTTGGTTTGCAGCGACATGAGAAAATACACTATAGCGAAATCTATTCATGAGGTAGAGTCTTCTCTTTTCTAATTGACCTGCCCCCTCCCCCCCGCCTTTGTAATGTTAAAACGTCTTTTCTCTTTCACGAAGCTAACAACCTACCTGAGCTGAAAGCCGTATCCACTTGGCCTGACTTAGAATGTTCTAGTTGGCTGGCTGTGAGGTGGGCAATCCTTCCAGAACTCTGCTGGCTTTGGAGGTGGTCAGTGGGAGGGACACCAGCCCCGGAAGGGAGCAGCCGCTGCCCCAGAGGGCAGTCTCGACTGTTCCACTGAAAAGCTTTCCAGGGAACCTGAAATTAAGTAGGAACACCGTGTGTCAATTACACTTCGATTTCAAAAAAGAAAGAAAGAAAAAAACCCCACCTTCCAGCATAACTTCTTGCAGCATCCAAACAAAAGCCAAGAGCCTGAAGAAAAGTTCCTTTGCACAACTGGCCCCCTCTTCCACCTCCTTGCACCCAGGAAGCACATCATAAACAAGCAGCACTCCAGACGCTCCTCAAACTGTACCACAGGGAGTCGACAAGCTCCGATCTCAGGGAGGGCAGTGACAGTCCTCATTAGACTGAAAACCTAAGGGTGGGAGAGGCAGGTTTGCCTCCTTATCCTTCCCAGAATGCAAGTCAATCCAAGATACAGCTCTGAGAACAGAACCCAGAAGCTACATCTGCTCATTACTCATAAAAGCAGGGCATTATCAGTGATTCATGATTAGTGTTTGTTTCAGAAAATGGTCTCCTGAAGACTCCCTGTCTCCGGGAGTCTCTTTCTCGGCTTCCTTTTGCTTCCGTTTTTTAGAACATCTTGACCTTCATGCAGCCCAGCTTTTTCTTTTTTCTTTCCCTTTTTAACCTTCCTACCCCATACCATCTTATTTCTCCAATGGGAAACATTGACAGTAGAGAAATGTGCAGAAACATGCCCATTTAGAGCAGGGTGTAGTATAGAGAACAATGATCTGGTTCTAACAATGGACCGTTTGATCTTAGACTTTTTTGGAGGCTTAATTTCTGTCGAAATTATCTCTAATGTCTTTTTCAGCTCGAAACACATGACTGAGAATGGGTCAGAAGTAAATGTATTTTCTTTATCCATCATCACAGGAATTCTCCCAGAATCTGGCTTGAACTAGTGCATGTCTGGAGGTGGCTCCATTGGCTCATTTTATTCATTCATTCGTTCGTTCACTCAGCCAGTCACTTCTTTATTGAACAATCATCACCAGTGTTTTGCAACATGTGAAAATAGAAAAGCAATTGCGGCTCTTTGTGTGCCCAGGCCGGCTTCCTCTTCCCCTCTGTACAGTCTTCATTCGCCTTCCCAAAGTTTTCCCAGCTGCGTTTTGTCCACACTTCCATGGTGAAATTTGTAATGCTGTTCTTTTTAAATACTTCCAAGGTCTTCCTTTTTGACTATAATATGACTCAGTCTTATCGGTTCATATGCCTACGATTCCTTATGTCGTGCTTACCTAATTCTAGGTACCGTTTTAGTCAATTTACATAAAGTCATTTACCTGACAATTACCTTATCGCTTAGTTATTATTGTCAACTTCACCGTACACATAAGAAATCGAGGCGCAAGGAGTTTAAGTTATTTGCCCAAGTTCACACAGAACCCCAGGGGACTGGTTTCTAATTCCACGCGGTAAATATTATTTATTGAGCCTCTATATGGCCTTCCCATTTATGGAATAAATTGAAGAATGGATGATACCCCTTGGCCTCATAAGACTGTTAGGATAACATAATATGCAATAATTATGCCCCATCTTCAATACGCCCAAGGAGCAGAAAATTGGTAGTGATCTTCAGATTCTGAAATCCTATTTTCATGCATAATTTTAATAGCTTATATCTCTATTTATTGCCTAACATCTCACATTATATTAATTGCATAACTCTTTGGGAACATTCCACAATAAACTCTTCCACTGAACTGAACATATTTCTTATCTCCTGAGCCCCGTTCTAATTCTCCTTCCAAATCAGCCTGCTAAGTTTAACTTGTAAATACATTTCCTCGCATCGTCCAGATTTTAGTCAGAGGGGGAAAAAGATTGCAATTAGGTTGAAAATTCGTGAATTTGGAAATGAGAAATAAATCTCAAGGTGTAGACTTGATTGAAAATATTTCAATGAATGAATGGACAAATTAAAAAACGCGCTTTCAGCCTTTATTATTCACCGAATATTGACTAAATCAATGCCGAACTGCGGGCTGTTCCCAGATTAATTTGCCACTTCAATGTGCAAACTCCTTTGAGGTTTTCTCAAGCTGGACTCAGGCCTCAGCTAATTTCATTACGGTTTGAAGAGACTGGATAAAAAGGAAGATGAGTGATCTTTGAAATTAGTATTTTCCCCCTCCAGGGGTAATCTACAAATCAGATATTATCAATTTTTTTTATCCCATTCCCAAATCAAATAATTTCAGAGACTCCACCCTGGCTGAGTTTGAAACAGAAATCTCCGGGGACCTGAGACTCACAGCTGCAGCTTGCTTGCCCCTTCCTCAACTTAGAAGCAGATTCATTAATTGGGAGTTAGACTCCAGCCCGGCTCCCATGCGAGGGGAGGGGGTGCGGAGTGCTCAGAGTCTGGCAACCACAGGCCTTGAGGAGTTAGACCCAAATACATCAGTAATTCTTTTTAAAAGATACAATAGGAACTTGTGAAGATTCCTTTTTCGTTGGTCACTTAACTTTCCTCTCTTTCAAGACATTCTTTCGTAACGTGGTCCTCTCCGCATCCTAAATATCTCACAGGCCAGTACAAAGACTCCATTCATGGTTCGGCTGAGCCAAGCTCTGTGATATCACAGACCCAGGAACTGGAAAGCCACAGGATGTTCCCGAGGAAAGACTCACAGCCACCGAGTTGGCAGAGGGCAGCCACTGCTTCGAGAAGAGAGGAGGGCATGAATACATTTGAAACAAAAGACCGAGTAAGGCCGGCCCCATTTTCCATTGAGAATAAAACGCTATAATCAACAAAACCACCTCGTTCCGTTTTCCTTCACTGGTCTTTCCTCTAATCTTCCTGTCAGCGTGGCTGAATCAGCCACACTGCACCACTGGATGCCGTAGAAATTCTGGGAATCACAGAAATGTGACTTTATTGGGAAAAGCAAAGGGTAACTTGACAGGCATCCAGCCTAGATACTGGATGGCAAAGTAACCCAGGAGGTAAGTACGCGTTTGTCGAATGAATAATTGACTTTTATTTCCAGACATTGTATCCTCGAGTCCCAAAATATTGTATTATTCAACAGCAGTAACATCGTCACAGTCATATGGGGTGTCTACGCCCTCCCCTCCCAAAAGAAAACACACAAACAAAGAAGTTGGGAAGGCCGAAGGAGCTGAAATGATCCAAAAAATCAACAAACTTTAAGAAAAAATAATTTATTGCATCTATATTGTCGGTAAATGAACCCAGAGGTGCTCAATGCTTAATAAACCACTATGCTCTTTAAATCATCCACCAAGATAATATAACAAAACCGGCCTCCCAATATCTAAACAAAGATATTTGGAGGCTTGATGCCCTTTGGTGTTACATTTGTGTTATTATATATTGCATATTGTTACCAGATAATACAAGTGTTATATGGCATTGTTACAGTAACTAAAACCGGGTGTATTCAATTATACTTGTTCAACAATGAAGAATCCTTAACATCTTTCCCACAGGATAAAAGCAAATTGTAGAAACCCTTTTTCTCTAATGGCGATATTCAACAAAAGGCCATTTCTTTTGAAAGTCTAATTTAATTAAGGTCTTTGAAAAGCAGTGGACATTTCAGAATTTTACTTAAACCCCAAAACCATAGCGGAGGATTTGACTTATGAACAATATTAACAAAGCCTAGGAAACGGGCATTGAAATCTCCAATTTTCCATTTGCTCATTTAAAGCAAAGCTCTGGAGGGCCGCCCAGGGGGGCTCAGTCAGTTAAGCATCCAACTTCGGCTCAGGTCATGATCTCATGGTTCCTGGGTTTGAGACCCGTTTGGGCTCTGTGCTGACAGCTTGGAGCCTGGAGCCTGCTTCAGATTCTGTGTCTCCCTCTCTCTCTGACCCTCCCCCACTCATTCTCTGTGTCTCTCTCTCAAAAATGAATAAACATTAAAAAATTGATAAAGCAACACTCTGGAAAAGCAAGGGAGTGGCTTTCTCCTCCCTCAGAGAGCCCACAGGCCTTTCTCATCATGCCCTTGAGTTTGTGACTTTTATAAAATCCCTCCCTGAGGCTGTTTCAAAGCAGGCTATTCTCTATAAAGATGTCTGCAGCTTTCCCTGAACAGCACCTGTGGGATGTTATCGGCATCGTAGTTCATTGCCATCCCTCCTAGAGATGGCGAAACATTCGTTCTGTCCAGCCCCCTCACTGAGTCCTGAAACTCCTGACCGAGGTGGTTTTGAGATTCTGGCCGCAACAGAATTCAAGCGTCCCTCACCTGCCGGGCGCTGACTCCCAGCATCACGGGATGCCATCGTACAAAAAGGCCAGCCGGAGGAGTCCTCTCGTACTCTCTTTCTCTCTGGGTGACCCCAGGAAGGTGCATTAATCTCTCTGATTTTCAGCTTCTCATGTTTCCAGTGGACACAACGGAACTCACTACCTGTATCACAGGGGCGCTTTGAGGCTTAAAGTAGATCATGCTTGTTAAGCACTCAACCAAGCACCTTGCACAGGAAGAAAAAAAAAAAAAGCTAGAATAGCTGTTATTTGGGGACTCGTGATACGAGAATAAAATCCTCAGGAAAGCTACAAGAAGAGGAAAGTGATGAGTGAGCTGGAGGCTGGAAATAGACGAAAGCGTGCAATTACAAAACGGTTTGTCATCAACCAGTCATCCCGCTCTGTAAAAAGCTATGGGGAAAGGATGCTCTCCCTCATTATTGCCACAATCTGCACCAAGACGGTCCCTTCAATTCCTTCGGCACAGTGTGGAGTACAGATAAATTAGGAAATGCTGGATGCTGGGAATGTGCATCTATAACCTGGGATGTAGCATCCCTTGTAGATCTGCGCTCCCGGACAGGTACGCCTTGCACACATTTTCATAATCGTGACAAGTGGGCAGTCACTGCTCGAGGGAGGTGCCCTGAGGGAATGAATGCGTGGCTGAGTGTGGCCAGAAATCCTGCCCAGAAATCCTGCCCGGCCCCCGGAGCACACCTGCAGTTCCAGAAAGGCAACAGGGACGGAGACCAGTGGCCATAGCAAGACACACAGCTCCGAGCGGCGTGAGGCTGACAAGGAACCCATGTGCTGTGAAGATCCAATGTCACTATATTTCATGCAGGGGTGAGTTTATACCTGAATGCCAAACGGCAGGATATCCAGGCTGAGTGTAAAAGGGAAACGAGGAGCCCGGCCTTTCCCAATGAGCCCAGAGGGGCTCTGGGAATGTGATTCTCAGCAGTGAGGGCTGGGGAAAGGCCACAGCGTGGCTCAGGGCACCACCTCCTGGGTCACAAACAATTCTCCTCACTCCCGAAAAACTGCAAAGGCCCTGCGGTCAAAGGGATCAAGACTGAGTCTGAGACCCGCTTGGCCGCATGGGGGTTTACCCTGCCCTCGCCCCTGGGCTTCCACCAGGGGTGATGGGAAATTAACTGGGGCAGGCTGGACGCATTCAAGGGGCTCCATGGAGAAGAAAGGGGCCATGGGATTTCCAGAAATTAAGAACCAGCTGTGGGACTTGGAGGACAATTGAGCAGGCCATCACTCTCACACCTAAACTGTCCACAAAAACGGTCTCAGCTGGGAATCACACCCGACAGGGAACTATTTGGGGCTGGTCTTCAAGGGACAGTATGTGCAGGGAGCTCCGGACCCCTCTGCCGGTACTGTGATGACCTGTGTATCTCTGCATCCCTTACGGCTTCGTCAGGCAGGAGATCCCGCCGGTACTGACACAACCTCCCCAGAGCCATTTCTCACTCTGAGATCCATCCTCGTGGCCCACGTAGCGGGGAGAGCATTGTAGCTTCTGGAACTTTCTACCCTTTGGGCAGCAGCCAGGTGTTCACTGCCTCTCCAGGACCCAGGGAGCCAGGGCAGCCACCTTAGGCTGGAGAAGCTCTTCAAGACTCAACCCTCTCCCATAGACAGCACTGTGGAGGGGGAACCTACTGGAAATGGAGAAGCCATCAGAGCAAAGTTTGGTGACTGGACCTTGGCTTGACAGCAGTGATATGTCTGCTCATTGGTTCTCTGGCTACCTGCTGTTCAATCAGGAGTTTGGAGGCAATATTAATAACATTAATAGTTAATTTAGCTAGAAATTTCTAACGGTCTGACTGAATGTCTTGGGTCTGAAAGTAGAGAATACTTGGGTTTTAGGATGGATGCATTACCCGGGACATACATACACGACGTCACCACTCTTTAGCTGTAGACAAGGGTTTTGAACTACAATCGCATGATCTGGAAATAAAGTGAAGACTAAAATATGTTCATTTTACTAATATACGACTGTTCCAGGTTAATCATTATGGTGGGAACTGTGAACACCTGGAGGGTGGCCATCCTTGTCCTCACATACAGAGGCCAGTCATGGGGGCCGGCCCGCTGACGGCCAGTTCCAGGAAATTAATGCTTTTCAGAGATGGGTGACTGTCAGGGCGAAGGAGAGGGACAGGTGAGCCTCTGGAGAAATCCAGGAAGTGTGACCTAAGAACAAGCTCCTGAGCTGGGCGGGAAGGACGGTGAGGGTTTGCTCCACGGAGCCAGTCACCTGACGTGCCCCAGATGAGGACCAGACAGGACGTCTTCTGCGTCGCCATGCTGCAACCCTAGGAACCGTGACAGTGACCGGCCCTGCACGTGCCTTGCCTCACGGAACCGCGCCCTCTCACGCATCGCTTTGTTCGTTCCGTTTTGAACTTGGGATCTTGAGACAGTCTTTTCGCCACCAATCGACTGGAACCCAGTTGACAGTCAGGAGGCTGGCATTTGCCCTCCCACCATCAGCACCAAAGTGCGAGTAGGTAAATATTAATCTGGGAGGAGAGGTGTAAAATAGATCCGGCTTCTACATCTCACAATGCCTAGGACACAGGGGCGTTACAGACAGAAACCATGTTCTCCACGGGGCGGTACCGGGGCTTTCTTAGCAGGAATATGGAGTGGGCCTTTTCTAAGCATAAAATGCACGTTCAAAAGAAAGGGAAGATAACTGGTGGAATCTATGGTTTAACTGGAACAAGAGTTGTTTTTTTATTTAAAATAGACTAACTTTCCCTGATGAGCCTTTGACTTTGGTGGTGACACACTAAAGAAATGAGAACTTTCTCCTTGGAAAAATTCTGGCACATTTTTGAAACAAAGAAAATCATGAGGCTGTTTCTTTTGAGAGTCTAATTTAATTACAAAGCTACCAGCTCATGATCACCGGAGGGGCAGCCGCAGAGAACAAAGGACGCCATGTTTTTTAAATGTGCAGGGCAGGGGGGGGCGCCTGGGTGGCCCAGTCAGTTAAGCGTCCAACTCTTGGTTTTGGCTCAGGTCATGATCTCACAGTTCGTGAGTTCGAGTCCCGTATTGGGCTCTATGTGCACAGTATGGAGACTTCTTGGGCTTCTCTGTCTCCCCCTCTCTTTGCCCCTCCCCTGTGCCTTCCTTCTGTCTTTCTGAAAAATAAATAAATAAACATTAAAGAAATAATAAAAATGCACACAGCAGGTGCCTGCTGATTGGCACCTGCTGTCTCGCTCTTCTCACAACACCTGACCACAAAGAGCATCATTCCCAGTGCCAGCAAGTCCTCCTGAGTGATCACATGTGGTCCAAGTGCCTATGACATTTTTCTCTAATAATTTTTCATTTTGTTCTTTGTGTGTTATTGGTCCTCTGATAGTATGTGTCTTTCTGCACAGACTTTTTGCAAGGACCCGTGATCCCTAATGCTGGCTTCGACATCTCTGAGTGTTGATACCAAACACCGACGAACGCGCCCCGAGTGGCTGCCGATGGCAGTGAGTCTGGGATTCCTTGTGCCCGCCCTACACCTCTGTTCACCTGGGACAGCTCCCGCCTCACCTGGCGGACAAGTCTCCGTGGGACTCTATCCATTTTCCTCTCCCCAGCATGCCCTCTGTCTCCTTTGCCGTCAGCCAGGCCCATGCGGATTTGAACTTCAGACTGTGCTAAGCATATTGCATACGCTTTTGAATGATGGCTTTGCTGAGTGGGCGTGGCTACCCTGATACACAGAGCAGGAAGCAGGGGCCCAGACAGGCTGAATGACAGGCATCCCAGCTATCAGTAGAGTGGGGGCTGACCCTGGGCACAGGGGCTACTCCTCGGGCCAAGGCTCGACTCCTGGCTCAGCCAGTACTCAGGAACTCTCTCCATGCATCACATACACTCTTTCATCTCTACTGTGTCCCCTACCTGTGCCGCCCGTCTCTGCCCACAAGTAAGCCTGGTCTTACCAGGACAAAGAGAAAACCCTCTTTGGATCCTGGCACTACCCTTTTCTGTTTTCTTTCAAGGCCGTACATTTTTGAAAAGGGGTAGAAAACTCCCACCCCCAACTCCCTAGCACCTGCTTGCTTCCTCCTCAACACTCCACTGAAAAGACTATCTCGAAAAGCCCTGGTGACCTTGTACTGAGCGAATCCCCAATCCTTGTCTGTGGCTTTGCTCTCTTCGTCCTCACCAAGCACACCTGTCCAGAACTCCTCTGCTCACTCCTCCCCTCAGTTGCCAAGATCATTATAGTTGACTGTCACAGGGCTCCTGCCTGGACTCTATCCCCTTCCCCCAGTCCGCTGCCACCACTGTGGTCCCTCATCATCATCACCGAGGTCACACCAAGAGATTCTCACTTGTCTCTGTGATTCTGTCCATTTCCTTTGGGGACCTCAACACTGCGGTTATCACGGTGCTGCTCATGCCACAGACCCCTCTTCTCCTTCTTGATGCCCAACTACCCCACCTTCACAAAGCTCGCGGCGCTGAACTTGAGTGAGAGCACCCCTTTCTTCCTCTCCGGCCCAACAACACTGCTCAGGCAAAAGAACACCACAGAGCAAATCCCGTAGGAAGTCTCACTGCACCAAGTCCAGTGTAGAATCTCCCTCCCCTGGACAGTTATACTTGCTCTCCCTCCAGCTAGAGTCAGTAAGGACATGAGGAGATGTTTGAAAACTAGAAAATTCTGAAATATATGGACGAAGTGAGTTATTCCTTCATCCAACAATCTCTGCTCCAACATAATAGAATTAGTAGACACTCCTTGAAACTTCAAAGGGCAACTAAGGTCAAGTTGAGCACTGCTTTTACAAACTCATAGCCTGAGAATTAGAAATTTTAAAATGTTTTTTAAAAGGTCAGGAAAAATTTGCATAAATGCATTATATAAATTTCTGATGGAGGAGAGGATGTGAGGGGCACCTCAAGGCCATGCCACCCACTTGGCCTGGCTGTGTCCCACTCATCTGCAAGCCCCTTGTTCTGAGTTCCCACGGGACTGAGAGATCAGTGCAAATAGGTGACCACTCAATGACACATTGTCTTGCAGTGTGTGACGTTGTACCATGGATGTTTACTCTATGATGTCAACTAGATTATAGGATCGTCGAGTTTGGGGCTATGTCCACTTTCCTTCTATATTCCCACAAATCTTATTATTGTAAGATCATTGAGATATTTTAGAATAGATAATGACAATTAATCTTCAAAAATTTGAGATTTATGTCATCTCAGTCAACCGTAGCTTTTACATTTAATAGAATGTTAGTAATACTCTCAAGGCAGATCTGACCAACTATGGGATTTCATGTGTATGTGCACGTGTGTGCATGTGTGGTAAACTCTAATTCACTCTTCTAGAACTGATCCACTTAGAGCTGCATGTTAACAGTTCAAGCCAAGCACAAATAGAAACAGATAAAATCATGCTGAAAATTTGCTAATACTACCAAGAGAAATTTTGTTGATAATTTTTTATATTAAGGTTACACAACTATGGGTAGTATTAAAGCTGAGCATTATTTTTCCTAAAACCGGGACCAATCCTTCGATAAGAAAATCACTTACTTTTTAAAAATTTTTAAAATTTTTTTAAGAATTCTTTTATGTTTATTTAGTTTTTGAGAGAGAGACAGAGCACAAGTGGTGGATGGGGCAGAGACGAGGGAGACACACATGGAAGCAGGTTCCAGGCTCTGAGCTGTCAGCACAGAGCCCGATGTGGGGCTCAAACTCATGGACCATGAGATCATGACTTGAGCTGAAGTCGGACTCTCAACCGACTGAGCCACCCAGGTGCCCTGATCACTTACTTTTTTGATATTATGCATTTTCTATAACCTAACCTGTCATTTGTAAGTACTTAGAAGCCACATCAGTTGTTATTTTTTAAGGATGGCAGGAGTTTTGTAAATGCTCCATTGCAACAAGACATGGGACATGCATACTTCTTGACATGACTAAAACTTGTGAGCCCTGAGGAAATGAAAAGGAATCTCTTGTCCATTTTCCATAAAATTTCTAAATACTCATACATAAACACCCAAGTCCACCAGTTGAGTTTTTCACTCTACTGACATCATTATTCTGAGTTAAATTGTAAATGGCAAGTTTAAGAGATTCTGTTATTATTTTGGATTAAGCACAGTCGCTGTCTCCAAACTTAGCTACAGTGGATCCTTCCAGACATCAGTGAAATAAAATCTGGGTTCATGAAACCATATTTACCTGACAGAAGAGAAAACCACAGAAATCGGGATAAGGCGTTGGTGCTGCATTGATGGTTCCCTGTGGAGATGACCCATTTCCTTCAGAGAAGACTCTTTCTCAGGCATAATTTTGAGGTTCCTTCACAGACAGGAAAATTTCTCAGGGTAACAGCTTAGGCCCTGCAAGTGTGGAAGTAACCACTGAACACCACAGAAAGCCCTGACTCTCTGCACGTGGCTCTCGGTCAGCTAAGGATGGACACTGCAAACAATCGCTTGGTCTGAAACAAATAGTGCCTCCATCCTCTGTCTTTCAAACCCACATTCTTAAACTCCCAGTAGCTTCACAAGCATCAAATGTCTGGACTCTACAATAATCTCCACTTGTTTTTTTTTTTTTCTTTCTCTTTGTTTTCACTTTGAAAACGTAAAACCTTGAACCTTAAAGGAGATAGACTAAGCACTAACCTAAGTACTTGGAAAATATGAATCAGGTAGAATCTACTCATTCTTTCCTTAGTCGTACCTGCAGCAAGGCTCTTTCTTCATTGTCATCTTTTCTCTCGTCCTTTACCTCTCCGCTTGGAAGAATTAGAGCTCTACGGAAGTTCTGACTGATTCAAAGAACCAAATGTAAAAGATGCTCTCCCAGCAAAGCCATCTACTAAGCAGCCAGATTCCCTCCGGCATCTGCTTGTAGCAAATACGGCATAACACCTCTAGGCAAGTTGCATGACCCAGATGCCAGTAGATTCACTGTTCTTGAACCATTTCTGTGTGGTGATGAAAATTTTCATCTTGGCAATCGTGACCATGGGTTCCGGTTTCTTTCATTATAGGGCCGTTTTTTTGCGTGTGTCAAATACATTCTTTTGAATGTCATATTCTTTGGATAAATTCACATTTTCCTTCCGAAACGCTGTACCTTTCACCCCTTATCATAACCTTTCTTTGCTCTTTGTTTGTACACAGTACAAAACACCTCAAAAGGCACTTGAAGAATTTCTTTAACCTAGAATAGAAATATCTCTGTATGTATGAAAACATACAAGAAAATGGCCTCTAGTTTCTGACCACCCCTGTGTTCATTTTTAACTAACATTCAAAAACAATATACCTGTAAGTCATACTAAACTGCTGCTAGAGAAAATGTTATTTTATAAAGAGTCAGTCATCTGGCTATTCTGTATTAATGAATGCCTTCTGTATGTTTCCTCAGATAAAGCTGTGATTCACCCTGCAGATGCACACCAAAGTAGCTCAAAGGTCAGAAAATGACAAGGAAAAACATTTAAAAGTACAGATGCAGATGGATGATTCCTAAATTCCTTATTCCCGTCCCTCCCCTCCCTCTCAACCATGTGGAGCAAAATAACTCCTTGCATTTTCTGACCAAAGCGGTTCCATTTGAAAAGCTTGCCAGCCGGGATGTTTTAAAATGTTGTTGAATGATTAAACACAAATCCTTAAACGGAGAGAGCTGGTTTGTATTAAATATCCCAGAGCAACGCTGTCTGCCCACACTTGTGCCCATGTCTGGCTGCTGGCTGATAAACGTTGTGGCTTTAAGATATTACTTATTAGCATGCCTGTATATTTCTACCTCACACAGTCACCCAAGGGTGATTGCTATCTGTTAATTGAATTCTGTGCCAGCAACTGTGTCTTTGTGTGCTTGCCATTATAATTTCAAGGATTGTAACTTCATTTCCTATTTACAAATAATAGCAATAAAAATATAAAGTTACGTATTTACACCTTCCCAAGTATGTGATGCCTGTGCACATGTGTATAAGTAAATATATTTACATGTACATATAAACATATATACATTTTAAAGGAGAGTGACTTAAAGTCACAATATATTACAAAAAGACACAATTTATTAAACCAAACATTTCCGCATAGAAACACACATATCCAACCACTTGACAGGTCTTTGCCATTGAGTGTGGCTAGTAAGTCTACTAAATAGAGGCAGTCATTTTTATTTTTTACACAATAATCAAAACTGACATGGTGGACAGAATAATCAGTGAACAGTTATGAAACTGTTCATTTATAAGCCTGTCTTTTTCATGGAGTATAAGAATAAGCCACAGTGATTTGGTTAGCCCTCTTTGCATTTCAAAATGTTTGTATCTGAGTCAGACATTGGATGCAATGAACATTCTTCTCCAGTGAAGAAGAAATCCGGATCTGGGATCAGGATGACAATTCTTCAGCTGTACTGAGTAAGGTGAGGAGGTGGGGTCTGCAGATATTTTGGAGTAAAGGATTTCAACCTGATGCCAAGCTGACCTCATTTTCTTCTCATAGGAAGTGATTCAGTTTGCTCCAATTTTCTGAGACTCAGCCAATTTCCTGAAGCATGAGGACACTTTTAAGTCCTGTAGCTAAATAATAGGTCTGTGAATATGGTTGGTTAATCACTGGTAAGAAAGAGAGGTAACTGACTGACATGACTAATCCAGAGAAAATGTTCCGGAAAATACCAGCAGCCTGAATGACTTCACCAAATTATACAGCAAGCATTTCCCAGTTTTTGGAAGCCAGAAAGAATGGTTTAGATTTTCCAGGGACAAGTGGTTGAATCCCGGCTATTCAAACCACTACCATTAGTAGGATCCCTATTTATACACCCAAGACTCCTGGATCTGGATGAAACTCTGTCCACTAGAAGTCTCAAGGAATGTGGGAATGTCTGGCCTACTCCCTTGTTAAAACATACTATGAGCTTAGAGTTGTCAGGGGATTTATGGTATCTCGGAATATTTGAGTTAAAATCACAAGGCCTCTTTATCTGTAGACTGAAAGTAGCAAAAAGCAATCAATGAAAAATGATTAATCAAATGAATGGATGCAGATTTCTAAGGCATCCAATTGGATCAGGAGATAGTTTCTAATTACAGAACCTGCTGCCCTCATCCTTGGAGTAAGCCTTGGTCTCCATCAGTCTTGGCAGCTCAAGTCCCAGAGAGACACGATAGAGGGGACAAAGCCTTGTCTTTCTGCATGGACCAAGTCTCGCACTCTCTCTGCCCAGCTCCGAGGATCCCTGAGCCTTCCCGCACATCTGAGGTGGTGCCCAGCTGCTTACAGAGGCCAAGCGCCCCTGACACAGAACGATGCACTTCCAGCGTTTAGTATCTTCCCCACAACAGAGAACAAACTAAAATCCCCTTCTAGTACTGCAGGTGATGTTTTTAGGTACTGGGGAAAATATACCTTTTTAAAATTTTTCAACTCAATTCAAATAAAAATGGAGGCTCTACTTTGTAATGCACGGGATTTTCAAGCCGCAGAAAAGACAAGAACAAAACAAAACAAAAGAAAAAAGCTTGCAACCAAGCTTATAAAGAATGTTTGGGGAGGGTGAGTGGGGGTGATGGAGAAACAGGAAGAAGACAAGAATATGAAAAACCCGAGTGTTGTTAATAAAAGAGAAAGATTGAATGGTGTTGGGAGGAGATAAAAATCACAGCACACTTGGCTGTGAATGGAGAGCAAATGACTTACAGAGAGATGGCATCAATGATTTACGTTGAAAGTAAGTTTAAGATTTCAAAATGTGGGAGCACCTGGGTGGCTCAGTTGGTTAAGCCGGTGACTTCGGCTCCAGTCATGATCTCATGGTTCGAGGGTTTGAGCCCTTTACAGGCTCTGTGCTGACAGCTCAGAGGCTGGGGCCTGTTTCAGATTCTGTGTGTGTCTCTCTCTCCCTGCCCCTCTCCCCATACTCTGTCTGTCTGTCTTTCTTTCAAAAATAAATAAACATTAAAAAAATTTTTAAAAAGGATTTCAAATGTGACAAACAATGGGGATGGACAACCCAAGCTACGAAGGGATGTGAGGAAAGACAGATGGAAGCAGGAACCCTGGAGGACATGGTGGGAGTGCCAGCATTGGTTTGTAACACATAGGTAGAAAAGAGAGTGAGCTGAACCCTTGAAATGGAGGCTGGGCCACATCACAAAGGGCCTTCCCTGACCAACCATGGAGGTCATGGTAAGTAACAGAGAGCTTCTGATAGTTGTTGAGCAAGAGGAGGCTAGGACTACAGATGTGTTTTAAGAAGAGCAATCTGCAAAGTGTGAAGGAGAGGTTGGGCTTCAGATAGACAGAAGACAGGTTATAAGCACAGACTGTCAGAGTAGAAGCAGGGGTGTGCCGAGTGATGTGGTTGCAGGAATGCTGTGTAATGAACATCGACAGCAGAACACAATGAGTTTATGTTTGGGTCACAAACTTGCAAGTTGGCTGGGAGTCAGCTGATCTGGGCTTTCAGACAGTTTACATCCCACTCCTAGGAAGCGGGCAAGCCCAGGCCCATCTTCTCAGGGCCAAGGCAGATGCAGGGGATAGATGCACAGGAGCTCAAGCACAGCTATGTAAGCACATTTTAAGCCTCGGTCAAGGCAGACCCATTAAACTCCCATGGGCTAAACCAGTCACCTGGTCAAGTGCAGCATTAATAGAGTAGGGATGCCTACCTCTCCCATGGAACTAAACAAGGGAGAAGGAACGGTCTGAGCAAGAATCCAATCAACCATAAAGGGGTCAAGCCAAGGAGGGGACTGTTGAGATGGAAAGGAGGGAACAGATGTGATGAGTCTTCCAGAGGTAACCCCTGAAAAGCCAACCATCATTTCACATCAAAGGTATGATTAAATAGACAAGTGAAAAAAGAGATGAACTTCAGGTTCCAAACCTGGGAGGTTATGATGATTTTGAAGCCATGGTCACAAGTATTAAGAAGGAATTAAATTGGGAGAGGAGCATACTGCTGTTATGAAAGGGTAGCATGGATGTCCACCAGGCAGCTCTCTCTGTATAGCTGGAACTCAGACAAGAGTTAGGTCGAAAGAGAGCTCCACTAGTCATCTGCATTGAAGCTGGACCCAAGGTGTGAATAGGATCTTCCAGAAAGGCACCATTCATAGAAGAAGAGAGGTCAGGCCCCAAGGTAAGGCCTCTGAAGGTTGCACCCAAAGCTCCGTCAGACTCCACACATGAGGTTATCTCTGGGACTTTCTCTTCCCCATATTCCACACATACAACTGCTTTCAAAGTTTCAAACACCCTTTTGCTAGAAGCTTCCTCAACTTTTCCTCAAACTTCACTTCCACTGCCACCTTAGAGTTTGATATGATAGTATTACATCTTAAACCTGGTAGGAAGTTGAAAATACAGATGTGGGGTTTAGTTGCAAGAGCAAAGCTAGAGACACCAAGGAGGGGCCTCTCTAGAGTTGGAGGAGCTGGACTGACAGGAATTGGTTGAGATCACCAAAGGAAGAAGGATGTAACAGAGCAAGGAGACAAGATACTCATGGGGGTGGGTTCCTATGTTTCAGAGGAAGATGTAGCGGAAGAAGGATCAGTAAAGGAGAATGGGTTCCAGTAAGTAGAGATGGAAAAGGAGGACCATAAGGTGTTGAGACACTAAGGGTAAAGAGTTGTCAAAAAATTAAGTGATTTTACACACTGAACATGATAGAGTAGGAGAAGGCGAGGTCTGAGTAAAGACGTGCTGTGGTAAACAGGAAGTCACCAGGGTTTTGAGAGACATTTGAGATAAAAGGAATGTGACAGCCAAACAATATAGACTATACTCCCAAGAAGCTTGATGGGTAAGGCAAGAAGGACCCCGTGCACAATTCGGAGAAGAGGAAAGTAGAAAGCAGTAACCCAGGGATGTTTTCACATTTTTGCACAATTAAAAAGATTGCATTTTTCTCCAATGGAATCTTTGCTTTTGAAGATGTAGTACTTCAGTTAACTGTTGAAACGCAGAGACTGGAGAGGAGCATTCTGGTACTTGCCTTGTGCGTCATTGCCCCGGCTGCCTTTTCACACATGCAGTCCCCCCCTTGCACCAATTTACGCCTAACTGATCACGGTTGGAGATCTGGCCGGTTTTCTAGAATCACCCAAACCCCAATCAAAAGAGTAATTTTCATCTTCTGTTTCTTTGAGGCTGAAAATTCTTCCAATTCTGTTTTTCTGTGCAGCTAGTTGCACATGGTCCATACCTTGTGAGGCACCAGCTCTTCCTCCTTCCTGGCTGGAGTTCAGAGTGATCTTTCTCCTGACACTCACATGATGTGGGTACAGAAATAAGCTGCCATAGATTGTTAGGGTGATTCAAGTTGTTGGCTCACCACTATGTTTAAGTTTTCAGGCAACAGAAATATGCTAACCAAAAGCATGGAAGAGTTAACACAAAGCTAAATGTTTTAATGTTAAACATGATATCAAATATACCTGTTTAATAAGACATGAACGTTTTCTGCAGAAGGTACCAATTACTAACAGGAACAACCTGGGAAGCCAGACTGGGAAGAAAGTGTGTGTGTGTGTATGTGTGTGTGTGTGTGTGTGTGTCTGTGTCTGTGTGTGTCTGTGTGTATGTGTGTGTGTGTGTGTGTGTGTGAAGGAGAACTCTTGGCATATCTACTCCATGAAAGCAATGGTAACCAGAGGTACCATTTTGGAGCATTTGCTATGTGGGCACTTTACATAGGTCACCTCACTCATGTTGTTTACTTTTCTGGTAAAGTATTAATGCTTCTGAGTCCCCCGAGCAAGATGTCCCTCTTCTCTGCTCACTGGTACACTCATCCTGTCCCTCAATCTCCCTTCCACGCCTTTCTTTTCAACCTATCTTTTCTAGAGTTGCATAGGATGGATATTTCCATTTTCACCATTCTATGTGGTTATTTTTTGCAAGTAGGGAGGGATTATAATTACAGTTCATCCAAAAGATTTAAAATCAGAGGATATTAGAATGCAAAAGAACTCAGGAGGCCTCTACTCTTCCCTTTGTTCTATTGACCAGAGAATCAGGGCTCACAGAGGCTGAACTGTAAGCTTACAGGGCTAATTACCAGATGAGAACTCCAGTTTCCTGGCTTTAAGTCTAGCACTTGATCCATGACCATTTAATCACCCCACAGCAACTCTGATGCCCACTTGACTGGCGACTTGTCCAGACCACATCTGATCCTGGGTCAGTGGCTGGGCTTCCAAAGCTGATATCATTCTGGAGCAGGTCTGAGTATGGGAAGAAATCCAACAAAAGTTGGGTAATTCTCAAAGAGTGCGTGATATAAACCTCACTTGCTTAAGAATGGGGTTAGTTACCCACCTGCAAGCCAAGCTATTGGCATTCGTTCATCAGGGCTGTTGCTGGCTTTCAGGAGCTAAAAGAGATCGACCTTCTATGCACTAAAATACCCTGAGACACAAACACATTGCTTAGTCCATAAACACAACAATTAACTCTTCTGCCTAAAGTTCCCCTTTTAGTTGGAAAATGTTCATCTTCCTGGCCAGAAGATAGGAAAAGTCAAAGTTGGTTACCTAGCTTCTATCATTCTCTATTCACTATAATTCTCTATTCACTATAATTCTACTGGCCCAGTAAGTTCTGCTAATTACATACACTCAAAATATGAACATAATTTGTTTTTTACTTTCAAAAGTTAAGTGTGATTCGATTTCAAGTTTTGATATTTATGTATTCTTTCCTGAACATGCAATATCACAGTCAACATTAA
The DNA here is from genome assembly GCF_008692635.1 of Crocuta crocuta. Taxonomy (NCBI): domain Eukaryota; kingdom Metazoa; phylum Chordata; class Mammalia; order Carnivora; family Hyaenidae; genus Crocuta; species Crocuta crocuta. The sequence continues at coordinate 8,747,812 of NW_027528624.1, read as the reverse complement.
GGTATCATCTTAGCTCAGTGATTGAGTGGAAGTTTCCGTGAAAACAAATATCCACCTATTTCCTAAATATTTACATAATGAGCTATTTAAATGCAAAAGATTCTAACATATGTAAACAATTGCAAATAGCATATTTGGGAAAATCTAAAACAAAAAAATGTCCACTGTTACTTGCAATATGTGATTCATAATTTAAGCAAAACATATTTCTAAGTTCTTATGCCATGAAGAACTGTACACTATAGTCACAAGCATAATATATTTTTCAAAGCAATTAGAAACCAGTAAAGTGAAGGAGTAAAAATGTAGCATGACAGTGTTGAAAAGTTATTAAGTGTCCATTATAAATTTTTTGCCTTGAATTATGTTGCGTGCAACACCCAGAGGAATATATTTTAAATCATCAAGATCAATATATTACAGCAAAGCCCATAGGAAGTGATTTCACACTTTCTTGTAAATTCTGACAAATCACATAAGGCATAGTTTTTGTTCAGAAACGTTCAACACCATATTTCAATTTTCAGTGGTTGTGGGGTTGTGTTTTTTTTTTTAATCAACCAATCAAAATATGCATTCTCAAAGTTTTTATTAAAATCAAGCAGAGAGAGCCAGCTTAGTAGTGCAGCCTAAACTTCACCACAGGAATACTACTACTTTGGTGTATTCCAACTTTGTTTCTGCTCTTCCTTTTCTTCTGGCTTTTATCAGATGTGAAAATGGGAGAGGGGTAAAGGCCAAAGAGGGTGGGTGTGAACGCTCTCTGCTTTTGAGAAGCAGTGAGAGCCTACCCACCAAAGAGAGTTGCAGAACAGCCCGTGTTTCATATCTGCCCCATATGAATTACGACCCTAACAAACCTCTCTTCACACCCACATAGCTGAGACCAGTCAGTTCAGAGCCAATGAGTGACCATCACTGTTGTTGATGGCAAAGACATGGAGAAGGCTTGGGCAGACAAAGATGCCTTATCTGCAGGAAGACTACTTCCCTTCCTCCTTTTTCTCAATCACTATGGCTGGAAATCACTAAATTATTGAGCAGAATGCAGCATGGAGTTTTTTTCCTATCAGCTTGGGTCACCATAATACAGCATTTCAGAAGCCAAAAGCAAATCAAAACTATAACTGGCCTTGAAGTTTTTCATTACTTCCCAATGCTCTTCTTATTCAAGGGTCTGAATATTTTGAACACTAATTTCTATCAGGAACCTAAGAGCCATGGTAGTGACTTTGAATGACTAGAAGACAGTGGGGCATCATCTACTATAGTCTTGAGCACGTCCCATGGGACCAATGACAGTCACGTTGGGGAAGATGGTGTCCTCCTTTGCAGGTAAAGGACGAGCCTGGATAAACAGCTGCATTAGACACAGACAGATGGGGTCAGTTGGAATTTTAGAGTGTTTTCCCCTTGAAAAATAGCAGATGTATAAAATTCCAATATTTTTAAGCCAGTAGTATACACACACACACATATATATCCACATGCATATATATGTGCGTGTATATGTATTTTGATGTGCATGTATATGAACATTCATATAAGTGGGAGGGGTACCATTTGCTGTTTGCAACTCTCAACTGTACAGTGAACACGCTGGGGCTGTGATTCCCTCCCAAGGTGGAAACTGAAGAGCATGTTTTCTGTAGTTACCGGACAAGAATCACATCATTATCAGAGACACTTTTATAACGGGTTTAGCACCTCCATCATTTAACTGACTGACTGAAATAGGTGAACACTGAGCTTTTTTCCTTGACACACAGGATGTTTTTGGCTCTGTAAAATAACAACGGCCTATCACTTACCCTGTTTAAATCTCTCAAGTAAAATTTAAATTAACAAAGGCGAAATACAAATGAAGCCCACAAAGTGCTCATATGTTTTGAAAGATTTGAGAAGAAAAAAAAATTATGAACGCAAACAAACAGAATGGCTGCCAGAGCTACTTCTTCCAGAGTGTAAGATATTTTCACAGGGAACTCTTTTTATAGGAAGTTACGCATTTCGACAGGTTCATTTTCCCCAGTCCATGTCCAAGTAAATCATTCGTCACATCTGAGTGCATATATTTTGTTCTGGAGCCATAAACCCTAGGGAAGGCTCACTTTCTTTTTCATTGAAATTCTTCCCCAGTGGGCTTTTCTCCCCCTCCCCCCACCCACAAAGTAATTTTATACTGCTGGTGGTGTTGGCAATAATATATTAAAAGTTAAATTTATGTCAACATCTCCAGACCAACTATCAGATGTTGCTATTAACGTTGACATCAAAATCACTAAGAAACTTCCATCATGTAAATTAATTATCAGAATTGTATTGGCATGAATACATAATGACATTATTCATGCAAATAATTAAAACTATGCCTCCTGAAAACAAATTATAATAATAGAATAAAATGTCATTACTGTGCCTTCTCGACAATCCATTAGGCTTGGTTTTCGGCACTCAAGACTTTCAGATTATCATAAAGAAGGGGATCGAAATGAAAGCCTGATATTAATGTCAAAATAGAAAGTCAGACAGCAGTGAGCCAGGTCATGGTGGTGACCAGGCCACCCTTTTACAGCGCCTCTTAACTGTACAATTATCTCCACCATTATTGTTGAAAAGAATATTATTGTTATTTTATTGTTGCCAATTTTGAGTCTCAAAGGACCTCCCCTATAAAAAGGTTGATGTTATTAAAATGCTGGTGTTATTCTAGAGCACAGCAGGAAAAAAAAAAATAATTAACCTGCACGCTCACAGGTTATCTCTCGTTACTCTACAAAAATGTAATTACTACCCCTCAGTGAGCACAGGGAGAGCTTGGGTACAGAGTTCACCGATGTCTGCAAACTTTCCCAGTAAGAGACACATGGCAATGATGGGATTTGGACTCCTCTGGGGAAAAAAAAATGTCTAACCCCATCAAATTAACACGCTAACAATGTATACAGCAGAGCACTCAGTTCACTGGTAGTTGCTATTAATGAATAATATTTTAAACAGTGATAACGTTGGCTGTGAGACTAAGTGAGCATTAAGTAATGAACCATCACCACACGAAGCCTAGTTACACCCCTCGCTTCCAGCCAAATGCTCTCAAAGAATCTTTTGTCCACAGAAGAATTAGAACCTTGTCCAAATCCACTTAGAATTTGGGGCTCTAATTTGAGAGAAACAAGCAAAACTTCGCAGGCAGGAGTTGCAACTAAATCATATACAAATGGAAGTGACAACCACGGAAAACCGTAGCAATGGTGTTATCAGCAGAATAAGTCGCAGTGGTGGAGGGAGAAGAAGGAAGTTGTATCAGCTCCCAAGAAAGCTGCTCTGCTAGATAATAGGGAGCTAATGCTTGGTGGAGTTTGCTTAATGAGGCGTCTAAGTTTCCATCCCTGCCTGCTGCTGTTAACCTGAGAATAAATCGATCAAACGTGCACCCTTAACTTTTAGCAGTATTAATAAAATCTTGGTGGTAACATGTGAAGTGTTGTAAGTATTGTGTTTTTGCAAAACCATCACTCATACCTCATCCACATGGTGTCCCATGATTTGAGTAAAGCCTACTTTATAGCCCAGAATCAAGAGTAATTTAAATAAAGACCTTCCATGCTTTGTCTTTCAGAGGGCCCATCTACAGACTTACAATTGGGATTTGCTGTGTCAATCAAACATGAACCACAGAATGACTCAGAATGTGTCCTTAGGAAGGGAAGACATAGACCCCACCTGTCTGGAATAGTGAGGGAATTTTCTTTGCAAACGCTCTCAAAAGGGATCCTCTCCTGAAGTTAGGAGGATTTAAATCTCCCCAAGGTATAATAAGGAACTGTAAGTGGAATCTTCTTCAGAACTAGAAGGCCTAGTCTTACACCCTAGAAACTCACAAGAGTCATGAGAATACCTCTGGAAACTTTGGAAAAAATGGAGCATTGATTATGACAACACACTCTAACTTAGAAATAAGAGTGACCTCCCCCAGGAAGCTACCTCCAAAAAAAACTATTAGGTATCAAAGCTTCCCTGAAAACATGAATATTCCCTCTAAAATATAGAGTCTCCTCCCATTGTTTACAATAGCAACCGCCATGTGCATTTTAAGAAAACCAGCCATCTAGGGTCACTGCCAACCACAAAAATACACATTTATCTTTCTTCAGAGTGGGCATTAGTTCTTTGAAGTTTATTTTTATTTATTTAGAGAGAGGGAGAGCATGAGCCAGGGAGAGGGAAAGAGAGAAAATCCCAAGCAGGCCACGTGCTGTCAGACATGGGGCTGGAACTCATGAACCGTGAGATCATGACTTGAGCCGAAATCAAGAGTCAGACAGTTAACCGACTGAGCCCCCCAGGTGCCCTGTGGTAGGCATTATTTGTAGTTTTAGCATGAAAATTAAATGACTTCCTGTGACCTCATGACCCTAAACCTCAGTAAAAGTCATCAGCCCTTGGGAATATTCCATTTTGGGGGACTTTCCTGGTAGAGAGGAGTAACTCTTACTCCCTCTGTCCCAATATTGTCTGCTGCCTATCTGCCAAGTGGGAATGACAGCATCTGTGATGACCGTGGCCAGTGAATAGGCTTTGTCGTGCCTGCTTCCTGACACGGTGGAGAATGGAGTCCATCTGTGTTACATGCTGGGCAGGAAGAGGCTGATGGTGAGGAACCACACAGGAGAGTGGACAGAGAATCTGAGAGACCAAGTCCCACAGAGACATAGCAGAATCATTCACGTCTAAGGAGTCCAGACGGAGCACATCCATGGACGGGGTCCAGTTCTGACGGTGCCAAGTGGGGAGAGAACAGGACTCCAACGCCCTGAGCCAGCTCATGCCAGAAACCCCATTCAAGCAAGAGCAGGAAGAGCAGAGGCAAGTGGCCCCCGGGGACTGGTGCAGGAAGAAATACAGCCGGGAGTTGGCCCCCGTTCAAGGGGGGACACCAGGCTGTGAGGTGAGGTTGAGGCCCCGATGGAAGACGGAGGGACCCTGTGCAGGTAAGACTCCGGTAGAAAGGTGTTGGTGGCATTATGGGTGTAGAAAAGCAGTGTCGCTCGGAGGAGACTCCTGAGTTTCTAAAGCATGTGCAGGCAGGCCCAAGGCCAAGTCCACTCACCATAGAATCTGCTAGGAAGCAGAGAGGCAGGAGTGCGTCTAGTCTGCCTGCCTCTAATTAGTTGGGGCAAAGGATCATAGAAGCCCAAATCAGCCCCCATCCATGCCTGCTCTGAACGGGGCCTGAACAGAGCATGAACTGATACATCTGGGTTTGTGTGACAAGTCAGCTGAGGCCAGCTAATTAAGCTTGGACCATTTGCCTGGGAATGGGGTGGTGTGTCAATCTAAGAATAGTGCTTTCTGCTAATCGGCGTGCTGTCTCAGGGCAATGCTCCCCCCGAGCGCAGCATCCCAAAGGGAGCAGAATGCACCCTTATCTCCACCAACACCATTTTCTCTCTTGTAAACACAGAACTCCTTTAAGCAATAGCAGAATAAATATTTACAGTGATGCCTGATTGAATGCTTGCAGACACGGTCTTCTTCCAAGTGGACAGAACTTGATTTTATTTGCTCCCAGCTTCTCTCCTTCCTCCAAACGTGTAGGTGGCACTGAGTCTGGGTCCAGAAGCTGGATTCGAGCAAATGCAGATTCTTCCTTAATGTCACCAAATCCCTTTGATAAAAGCAATTTTTGAGAAGTTACAAATATGGTAACAATCACCCAACTTCCCACCAATGGGATTAATCTATAAGATGTTGATTTGTTCACTTTTAGACTTTTTTTCCTATATGTGTGTGCTTTGAAAAAATAAATTAGTAATAGATTCACATAGCTTTCTCTTCCAAATGAAGACAGCATTGCAGTGGAGGGAAATCTCCCATCACTGCCTCAGTCTCAGCCATTTACCTGTTTACCAAGTACCACATGCCTTAACAATGAGTCTTTCCAGGTTATCTGTGCACCCTTGAATTTTTGCAAATGCAAACCCCAACTTGATCATACCTTGCCAAACTGCGGTAGACCTCCCGTCTTTCCCCCTCTCTGCCCCAACCCCTTACTTCCTTCTAAAATTATCATTCCCTCTTGTCTTCTTGACCACCCAACTTCTTTTTGTTCTTCCTACAAGAGCGCCATGTTGCAACACTCCAGTTAAAATGATTTACATCATTTCTCTACATTATCTTTGCCTTCACCAAACAATCTTTCAAAGGCCACCTGGTATGAAGCTTCGTCTTCTCCCCCAAAAGAAAACACTTCTCAGAATGAATGTTTTCTATGAAGAAAGGCCCAGGTCTTTTATCCTTTCTGACCTGATATGAGAGGCATTTTGTAGGGTTGTTACACTGTAAGACTGAAGGACCATAGTTGGGGGAAGAAAGGAATCACACAGGTGACAGCATCTTGAAATTGGCATCCATCAATGTATACTGTCATTCCTCAAATATTTAGAGATTTTTGAGGTCACCTTTGAAGTATGATATTAAAGACATAAGAACCAGAAAGTATTTCCTCTGCTAACCAGGGACTGTGGCTGTGACTGGCTTGAATCCCTCATCATTCACCACCCAAAGACATTTGTTAATGTAAAATATGTCATCTGGGCAGATAGCAAGTAGATTGCAGAGATAGCCACAGAGCACTATAGTGCTGGGTATGATAGGGTGCAATGGTAGGCAAAAGACTGGATGTGCTCACAGGGAAGGCCAGTGGCCTGTGGACCCGCTCTGAGAGGGAGGACACATCTCTGGAGCCACACAGAGGAGACAAGACGGTTGACATGGCCTTGTGGGCCCTGGGCACTGCCCTGAAAAGGGTGAACTGCACCAGGAAGGTTCTTGAATTAAGGAGTGAGGCTCTACACAGCAAGGAGCACAGCAGCATGGTGGCTAGTGTACCACTAGCTATCCCAGTGGCCCCCCAATAAGATGACCCCTGCTTTGTCTGCACCCCCCCCGTGTCCATCTAATTTGTCTGAAGAGTGCATCTAATAATGTAAACCACAGTCTTCTTTTCTCCTTTTTATAGAAAACTTTTTGGCATCAGAAGCTGTAAATTTGGTCTCATCAAGGACCTTCTGTTTGCAAGTGAAGGGAAAGGCACTTCAGATGGGTTTAAGACATACGAAGAATTCACTAGAAGTGATCTGGAATATTTCTTGGGCCCTAAGGGCAGGCATGTTTCACTGGTGTGCCTGTACGTATGTCAGGTGAATGATGCAAAACTGCCAATATTCAATCATTTGCACCTTTAAAAATAGTAATTCCATAAGGTGTGGTATACATAGCTTGTCTTCTCTCCCTGCTCCCCTCCCCCACAGCCCGTCTTGAGGATATAACATCTCATTGTAAGAGAAAATATACCACAGTGCAGGATCACCACGACCCAATTCCCAAATTCTGAATTCACCAGGAGAGATAGTTCCACTGGCACAGATTTGATCCACTAGCAAGGGGCTGGGGTCAGGGATGACAAACATGGCGGCCAGCGGCTACATTTTTGAGTAAGGTGTGTGTGTGTTAGTGCACACATCCATGTGTGCACACAAGTCTGTGCGGGTGTGCGGGTATGAGCGTGCGTAAGGGTGGAGGGGCTGCCAGGGTTAGCGCTTTAATGAAAATTATCTCAGACGGGATGTTGAACCAGGGTAAATTTTAGTGTACTTATTACTTCTACAAAATACCTGGACCTTGACAGGAACCCAATAAAAACTAAATCAATGATGAGGATAATGTTTCCGGTCAGTTATTACACTACTGAGCCATTTGATGCCTTCGCGTACCCTTAGATGTAGCCATCACCACCCAAATACTTCCCAAGAAGCTCCGTGCTTGCAGGATGGTCTAGACTCCTAAGAGTGCCGTGCATGGGAGGCCTCCCTTGACCCAACTCCACTCCTACCTAAGTAACCTCATCTCCCATCGCCCCCAAATTCTGTGCTGCCGTGTGGCAGGCTGGCTTGATTTTCCTCCGCCATACCTCCCTGAACCTCAGGGCCAGGTCTTCCTGATGCATTCACTGTTTCCCACCAGAAATGCCTTCTTTCCCCTAACCAGCTCTTTGCATTCTCCTTCTTCCAAATTCTGCTCAGTCCCAGCCCTCTCCAGGAAGACACTTCTCTGTGTGGTAGGACGATGCCTACTTCAAAAAGTGGTCAAGGGTGTCCATCAAGGAAATGTATAAATCACATACAGAATCTGGCCCTCGGTAGCTGGCCAGTGATAACTGCTACTAATATGAGTCTCTCTGCTATTGATATTGTCTGCTAATAGTAATGATGAGCCTCCCGTGACTGCGTTTCCCACGCTCTGCTCCATTTTCCAGAGTCTGAAAGCTCTCAGTGTCTCTGATCCCTCTGTGCGCTGCTGGCATTATTACCCAGCTGTCTCACGTCTGTTAAGTCCTGTCTTCTCAAAAGCCTGTTCTCCTGAAGAGTAGGATCCTGGACTGTATTTCTCGTCTCCTCACACAGTGCTAGTTGGCACACATCCTCAGTGGTTACTGAGTAAATTGTTTGAAGAATGAGCGAAAAAAAAAAGAGTGAATAAATAGTTTTAGAAAACCAGATTTTGCATATATTATACGAAGAAGACCCTAAAAGTTAAATACGAGAAATTTCTGATGGTAGAAGGAAAGCACACATAAATAGCGACAGAGGCAGAGAACACTGCAATTTATTTTCACGTGGCATCTTTATTCAAAGCATTAGCAGACATTTGCTGAAAAGAGTTAGTTGTGCCAAGGGCAGACGACTCAATGAAATATTTTAGTCACATTTTATAATAGGAGTGAGGCTCTGCTGAGACTTCTTTTGCCAGGCAGAGACCTGGCAAATGATCAGTAGGTAAGAAACCAGTGGTGCAGGAAATTCAGAATATGAAACAAGCCTCCGAGTTTAACCAGACATGATCAATGCAAGGCAATGACAAGCTTCTTGAAATGCAATGTCCTGATGAGGAAGGGACAGTGACGGGAGATGTCAGGGAGTGGCCTCAGTCTACCCGGGCCGCACCCTGGACGGACACCTTCTTTCCAGGGCACCGAGAATTGAAATTGATTAAGGAATGAGGGTGTACTTCCACAAAGAACCTAAAGGGCAAATTCATTCTGGAACAATCCCATATACGCAGCATCCCCACATGGCAGTAACAAAGGACACATTAGTGCATTCATCTGGGAAAATATTAAGGATTGAAATATTTTTATTAGTATTGTAAAAGATGAGCTACTTGTTCAGCTCTGAGTTCCCTGCCCCGGGAAGAAAGCAGTAACAAGAGATTTGTTTTCTAACCACCAATACCCCTTCCTCATCTTTTTGGAAATATTAGTCAACCAAACTACCAATGATTTGGGGTGGGGTGGGAGGAACAGAGAAGAGAAACAACGAACTTTCCTGAATATTTGTATTCAACAGAGTAAGATTTATGCATGAGATGCAAATTAGTATGTGTTATTTACACATCTGAGGAAAAACAAATCTTGAATGTAAATGTTTAGAGGGCATATTATTTTTAAATATAAAAGTGGTAAAAAAAAATTATCAGAGCGTTCACAACTCCTACTCTGTTAAAGAGAACATTTGAATGAGTTTTAAAAGGAATTTTTGTCAAAATTAAAGAAACTATACCAAACAAAGCATCTAAAAATTACAAAAGAAAAATTTTAAAAACCACAGAGTATCTAGCTATTTTTACTTCTGCAAATCCTTTAGAATAATTAGTTGCATTTTCAAGTGATTTCAGGATCATTCCTTTCTCTATAAACACTAGGCAATTGATTAGACATCAATCATGTAACATTCACCCATTTATTTCCAGGTCCTCTATCATTTCTGTTGAAATTCAAATAAATAAGGTATTGTATTATTTAGCTACCTTGGTCTGATATCGTCTGAGGACTTAGCTATTTTTTTTTTAAGAAGTGAAACAAGTCAGGAAAATGGAGATCTAATTCTGAACCACCAGTAGTTTACCTGGGAAATGATGCTAAATATGAAACTATGCGCTGTGTTGGGGCAGGGTTGAGCCCAGACAATGGGATAAAAGAGAAAGGATCACCACCTACTCTAATTATTATCATGGTTGCGAAGACTAGGAAACTGAGGCTCTGGGCATTAATAAGATTTCTGAGATGCCGTGGCTGGTCTCTGATGTGCTCAGGTTCTGACGCAAACATTCCATCCTGCAGAAGAGCGAGCCCCAGGGTGGAGACACAAGTGGTGTGTCGAAAACGCTGTGTGTCATGTGCCCGGGAAAAGGGCACTCACCCATTTCTAAGATTTTTTTAATGTTTTATATATTTCTGAGAGAGGGAGAGAGACAACGTGAGCAAGGGAGGGTCAGAGAGAGAGGGAGACACAGAGGAAGAGGGCTCCAGGTTCTGAGCTGTCAGCACAGAGCCCGATGCGGAGCTCGAACCCACAAACCGTGAGATCATGACCTGAGCCGAAGTCGGACGCTTAACCAACTGAGCCACCCAGGCGCCTCAGCACTCATCCATTTCTACAAATGACTCTCAAATCACAGATGGCCAGGTGCTGTGCTGAGAGCCCTTCACATCACCGTCTCATTTACGCTTCCAAAGAACTCCGTGGAGCCAACTTAGGACAAGAGGATCTGGGCCAGTTCAAGATCTCAGAGTCAGAGGTTAAGGGAACACAATTCCAATGCAAGTCGAACCAACCCATATTTTTAACTAGAATCCCTTCCCAAACCACTTTCTTTCAGATTAAAGCAACGCATTCCAACGCACTGATGAGAGACGGAGCAAATATGGCTGATTCCATGCACATCTGCAAACAGCAGGGTCTCCAGTGTAAGTAAAGGCTGTCTCACTCATATCGGCACCGCTCCTTTTCAAAGAAATTCTCTTTGTCACCTCTGTTTAAACACCTTTATTGGGGTGTGATCAGTAAGCAGTAAACTGTACCTACATTTCTGTTTTGGTAAATTTTGATTTACCACAGTCAAGGTGGTGGACTTAGCTGTCACCCAGCAGGCTCCNAGAGGTTAAGGGAACACAATTCCAATGCAAGTCCAACCAACCCATATTTTTAACTAGAATCCCTTCCCAAACCACTTTCTTTCAGATTAAAGCAACGCATTCCAACGCACTGATGAGAGACGGAGCAAATATGGCTGATTCCATGCACATCTGCAAACAGCAGGGTCTCCAGTGTAAGTAAAGGCTGTCTCACTCATATCGGCACCGCTCCTTTTCAAAGAAATTCTCTTTGTCACCTCTGTTTAAACACCTTTATTGGGGTGTGATCAGTAAGCAGTAAACTGTACCTACGTTTCTGTTTTGGTAAATTTTGATTTCCGTATAGACCCACAGTCAAGGTGGTGGACTTAGCTGTCACCCAGCAGGCTCTGTGGGCGTGCGACCTGCTCATGGGGCAGGGACCCACGCCAAGAAGGGCACCAGCTTGCTGTGGGCCTCTGCTGTTGGCATCTTGAGACAAGACACTCCACACTTTCATTTTGCATCGAGCCCCACGAAATACGTGACCGGTCCGTTGTCACCCCTACAAGCTGTCTCAGCAATTTTTAAAATTGTGGTAAAACATCCATAACATACAATTTGCCATATTAGCTGTTTTTTTAATGTTTATTTATTTTTGAGAGAGAGTGAGAACAGGGGAGGGGCAGAGAAATAGGGAGACTGAGAATTCAAAGAGGGCTCTGTACTGATAACAGAGAGCCCAATGCGGGCGGGGCTCGAACTCACAAACTGTGAGATCGTGACCTGAGCCAAAGTTGGATACTTAACCGACTGAGCCACCCTGGAATCCCATATTACCCATTTTTAAGTGCACAGTTGAGTGGTATTAAGTGAAGTATTTGTTTTGCGGCCCTCACCAACATCCCTCCTTAGAACGTTTTAGTCTTCCAAAACTGAAAATCTGACCCCATTAAATGCTCATTCTGTAACCCCCTCCCCAGCTGCTGGCACCCACAATTCTCCTTTCTGCTCCTGTGAATATAACTATGCTAGGGACCTCATAGAGGTGGAATTGTACAAGGGCATCTGGGTGGCTCAGTCAGTTCAACAGCTGGCTTTTGATTCTCTGCTCAGGTCATGATCTCACCGTTGTGGGATTGAGCCCCATGTCAGGCTCTGTGCTGACAGCATGGAGCCTGCTTAGGATTCTTTCTCTCCCTCTCTCTGTGCCCCTCTCCTGCTCACCTGCTCTCATTCAATCTCAAAATAAACACAAAAAAGACATGGAATCCTACAATACTTGTCCTTTGGTGACCAGATTATTATAGTTAGGATAATGATCCCAAGGTGTATCCCCGTTATAGACTACATCAGGATTTCCTTTCTTGTGAAAGCTCAATGATACCTGTTGTATGGATACAACACCTTTTGCTCATCCATTCGTCAGCAGATGTCTTGCATCTTTCGAAATTTCTTCCTCTTGCCCTTCTCGTCTCCTCATTCTGTCTCCCGGAATCTGTTCTGCTTTCTCTTCCAAGATATTACTTTGACTATAAATATAATCATGTTACTTTGTTGACTTCTGCTCCGCACAATTATTCTGAGCTGCCTTCTCCATGGGAGCATGTATCAATAGTTATTCCTTCTTACTGTTGAATAGTATTCCACTGTGTGGACCTACCACAGCTTGGTGTCTGGTTTGAGTGATTACAGATAAATCTGCTGTGAATATTTGTGTTCAAGTCTCGTAAGGATAAAAGTTTTTATTTCTCTTAAATAAATACCCAGGACTGAAATGGCTAGATGATATGGTAAAAGCATGCGTAATATTTTAAGAAACTGCCAAATTGTTTCCAAAGTAGTTGTATCATTTTGTCTTCCTACCAGCAGAGAGGAGAGGCTGAGCTCCTCCACATTTTCAACAACACTTGATAAAGTCAGTCTTTTTGTAAAAAAATATTTATTTATTTTGGGGAGAGCACAAGCAGGGGAGGGACTGAGAGAGGGGGTCAGATGATGTCAAGTGGCCTCTGCACTGACAGGCTGACAGCAGCGAGCCTGACGCGGGGCTCGAGCACATGAACCCCAAGATCATGACCTGGGCTGAAGTCGGACGCTTGACCCACTGAGACACCCAGGTGCCCCTAAAGTCAGCCTTTTTAACTTCAGCCATTTTCACTAGATGGATAGTGGTATGTCATGGTTTTAATTTTTCCTGAGGAATTGATGTTGAGCATCTTTTCATGTGCTTATTTGCCATCTCTATATTTTCTCTGGTGAAGTTCCATTCAAATATTTGCCCATTTTTAGAATTAGGCTGCTTGTTCTCTTCTCTTTGAGTTTTTACTAAATTATAGGTATAAGTTTTTTGGCAGATATAAGCCTTGCAAATAATTTCCCACAGTCTGTGGCTGGGCGATTTACACTGTGACTGAAGGTCCAGCCTGGGGCTCACCTTGTTCATGTCCATCTCTCAGGGATTGCTGTCCCCTGTTGCCTGATGTTTTCAAAGTTTTTGTTGCATATATTTTGTCTGGGTTTATGGGTTGTTTCTAAAGACAGAGAAAATTCAGTCCCTGTTGCTTGGAAACTAGAGTTTGAGGTATTCTCCCAAAAAGTGTAACATTGAGATGACCAAAATACATATTTGTTTAAAAGTATTGCTGAGTTTTTAGTAAGTTTTTGATATTATGGGGGTCTGCTTATGTTTTTATTTTTGTTTATGCTTTTACTCAAAAGATACTTGAGGGATACTACCTTCATTTGGGAATCTAAAAGCTTTTTTGGAAATTGACAAAGAGTTTTCGATTTTGTAAGACACAGACTTAAAATAAGTGTTATTTCAAAGAGTCTTCCTCACCCTGAAGAAGTCAGGAAAGGTTAGGATTAAAGGGTTAGCTGACATGTGAGGAGCCTTGAAAGGGATCACATGTTATGCAAATGATACCATGGAGTGAGTTAGCTTATCAGAGATTTTTTACATTAGCCATTTCAAAAAAATTGTGTGTGTGTGTGTACTTTGGAACAGGTCTTATCTTCAGATTTCTCATTGTCACCCACATGGGGCATTAATTATTTAATTTTTTTTAACATTTATTTACTTTTGAGGGAGAAAGAGAGCCGAGTGTGAAATGAGGAGGGGCAGAGAGAGAGAGGGAGACACAGAATCCGAAGCAGCTCCAGGCTCCGAGCTGTCAGCACAGAGCCTCATGCGGGGCTCAAACTCACCAACCATGAGATCATGATGTGTGTGGAAGTCAGATGCTTAACCAACTGAGCCACCCAGGAGCCCCGGAATTGATTTTTCAAAATACTTATTTATTTATGTTTGAGATAGCGTGTGCAAGGGAGGGGCAGAGAGAAAGAGGGAGAGAGAATCTCAAGCAGGCTCTGCGCTGTCAGTGCAGAGCCTGGTGCACAGCTCAGTCATGATTGATCGGAGCCAAAATCAAGAATCAGCTGCTCAACCATCTGAGCCACTCAGGCATCCCAGGGCATTGATTTTGTGAACCATTGTCAGTGGCTATAAATCAACAAACTTCACAGAACAAAAATCCAAATCTCTGGCTTTTCTTGAAAACCCTGGCCACATGGGTGCCTGGTTTCTCTGGTCATCCCCATCCCAGCTTCCTGTTTTCTCCCAGGGGCCAAGTGAGATGGAACTTTATTTCCGTGTGTGCAACATGGTGTTGTTAAAACTCTCTAGCCCCCTCCCTTGGGAAGCCCAGGCTGAGAGCCAGGAGGATCTGGGGGGCTGAAGGAACGCTAGGTGTGCCAGGGAGAGAGGGGCTGAGAGCAAGAAGGCCAGGAGGTGCTCACTTGCCCTCTCACGGGATGGCTCTTGACAGAGGGGGCACAGAGGGGTGGTTTGCAGAGGGAGTGCCAGGATGCTGCTCCCAAAGATCATTAGCAGCAGACCCCCAACCCTGACACTGGAGGTGAGGTTAACCCTAAAAGCATGAAAGAAGCAATACAAGATTTCTGAAGATTTCAGAACGCTGGGCTTCTGGCTCTTGGTTTCAGCCCAGGTCATGATCTCACGGTTTTGTGAGTTCGAGCCCTGCATCAGGCTCTGTATGGACAGCATGAAGCCTGCTTGGGATTTTCTCTCTCTCCCTGTCTCTCTGTCCCTCGCCCACTCACGCTGTCTCTGTGTCTCTTACAAATAAATAAACTTAAAACACACACACACACACACACACACACACACAAAATGGGCAAAACATTTGAGTCTCAGGGATTTCCTGGAAGTCAGAGAGACAGATGTACGTGTATATAAATACACACACACACTCATATGCAGAAATATATATGTATACACACACATGCACAAACACATATACACAAGTATGTAAATATCTTTACTTTCAGGACAATGTCTGAAATGTAAGTATACTCTTAATGAATGCAAGGACCTAATAGAGTCACCATGATGTAATCTTTTGCCATGTTCGTTTTTATTTTTAGTTTGCATTTTAAAATGAAAATATTCTTTTACTCTACATACCAATATGCTACTAACAAGGACAACGTCCAGACGTGACTGTGTCGCCCCCATCTCCTTCACTCCAGAGAACTGACCCCTTGTTTTTACCCACTAAGCTCGAGAACATGGTTCTGGTACAGTTCTGGATCTTGCCTACACCCTGCACCTCGGGCCTCAGGGTCTTTACTGACTTGCTCTCAGTTTCTGTAGTAGGTACATCCCTGTGCCCTGGTCCTCTTCCCTGGGCCCCGCTTTTCTGCCACCAGCATCCCTACCCCCAGACACGAATATCTGATGTTAATAACCTGGTGGGTGTCCTTCCTACCCTTTCCGTCTTTATGGCGTATGGATATGTGTATAGATGATAGTATATACAAATAAGATATTCATCCTAGTTTCTGTATTGGTGTTCTAGGGCTGCTGTAAGAAATCTCCTCAAAATGCGTAGTTGAAAAAAGAAACTTATTCTCTCCATAGTTCCAGAGACCAGAAGTCTGAGATCAAGAGTTTAGTAGGGCTGGTCCCTTCCGGCGGCCCTGGGGGGAATTCGTTCCACGCCTGTCTCCTAGCTTCTGGTGGCTGCAGGCAACTTCGACCTTCCTGGTTTGCAGCTGTGACCCTCCGATGTCAGCCTCCATCTTTTCCTTGCAATGGCACTCTCCCTCTGTGTATCTGTGCCTTTGTCTTTTATAAAGGCACCCAGAAAATGGGTCTGCGGCTCATTCTAACTTCAGGATACTCTCATCTCCAGAACATTAACCTGATCACATCTGCAAAGATGCTGTTTCCAACTAAAGCCACATTCCTGGGAACAGGAGGTTGGGACTTAGAGATGACTTTTGGAGGCCAGAGGTAATTCAGCCCACTATCGCTTCCTTCAAAAAAAGTGTATTAGTTTGTGTCATTAAGCTGTTCTCAGCCTTGGTCTTCTCACCTAATAGTGCATAGGGAGACTCGTCCCTCCAAGCTGTTAGATAAAAACCAATCTCATTATTTTAAGTAACTATATAATACTTCATTGCATAGAGGTGCCATATTTTATTGAACCGTTTTTATATTAATTGGCACTTATCTTGGGCTTGATTTCATGAAGTATGAGCATAACGTGATGCAGTGAACATTCTTATAAGGATAGTCTTACAGCCTGATATTTTATCTCTGTGGAGTAGATACACATGGCCCTGCTCTGTCAAAACTACGTCTGAGTAGTTTAAATGTTAATAGAAGTTTCCAGATTGCTTTCCAAGGAGGAGGAAACAATTCACATTTCCACCAAAAATTTGTGAGAGTACAGTTTTCCCACATCCCAGCCAGTTTTGTTTTTCTCCCCAATCCAGTGGGCATAATGTGAGAGCACGAACTTGGATTTGAATTTCTCTGAGTCCAAGAAAGGGTGAATTTCCTGTTCTGGGTCCACAGGCTACAAGGGCATACTGATCTGTGTCTTTTGGTATTTTTTGTATATTTTCTCTCAGATTATTTGCAATATTGTTATCAACTTGCAAACATTCTTTGCATATTTATAAATTCTAACTCTTTATCTCTCTTTGAACTTAACCTTTTAATTCCCACAATGTGGGTTTGGGGGGAGGGTGTTATTTTTTTGTTTTGGGGATTTTTTGGAGTCCAGTGTTTTCCCTCCATCTTTCATTTGTCAGTTGACTGTGGGTGGCATCTTTACCTCCCAAAAATGATTTTATTTTTAAGTCGTCAAATATGTTTGTTTGTTTCCTGGCTTTTGGATTTACTACTGTGCTTGTGAAGACCTTCTCACCATAAAGTCTAACCCATCACCAGCCTAGTTTCATGTTGTGATTTTCACCTTTGAATTTCTACCTGTATTTCATCCATCCATGTTGCATTTTGCATAGCATGTGAGATAAAATCCAAGACGATTTTTTAAAATTTTCTTAGGTTTATTTGTTTATTTTGAGAAAGAGAGCAGAGGAGCGGCAGAGAGAGAAAAGGAGAGAGAAAATCCCAAGCAGACTCCACACTGTCAGTGTAGAGCCTGACTTCGGGCTCCATCCCACAAACAATGAGATCATGACCTGACCTGAAATCAAGAGCCAGACACTTAATCAACCGAGCTACCCAGATGCCCCCAAGATGATTTTATTTTAGACAGAGAGCCAGCTGTACCTCTGTAGTAACACCTCTCTCCCTTTTTTACTGAATCTACTCCTTCGTCACGTGCCCATAAGGTACTGGGATCCATTTTTAAAATTTCAATATTGTTCCAGTTTTCAAGATTTGAGTATCCTGGATTTTGTACATATAACTCATATCATCAGCAGGAAGAATACGATTATCTCCTTTTTTCCCAAATATTTTAAAGACAATGTCTTCTTACCAGATTTCCTAGAAACATCAGAAACATAAAATAGTAAGAGTGACAGTAAATATCTCTGTCTTGTTCACAGCTTTAGTGTAAATCAGTTAGCATTTCCCCACTTAGAATATTTCAAACTTAAATTATTTTCTCCTAATTGATTCACTTATATATTTCATTAAGGATATCTGCTAAATTTTATCAGGTATCTTCTTAGAACGTATTGATGGGATCAAAACTCCTCTCCTTAAAGAGGGGAATGTAGTGAACTGTGTAAAGAAATATCCTGACGCTGAATCATTCCCACATTTCTAAACTAACATGTATTTAAGTATATGTAATCTGGGG
Source organism: Crocuta crocuta (assembly GCF_008692635.1). Lineage (NCBI taxonomy): Eukaryota > Metazoa > Chordata > Mammalia > Carnivora > Hyaenidae > Crocuta > Crocuta crocuta. The sequence continues at coordinate 8,729,710 of NW_027528624.1, read as the reverse complement.
GACACTATTGGATTTTGGTTGCCAATTTTTAATTCAGAATTTTTGCATCTGTAGTTTGCATCCATCTGATTTGTTTTTTCATGCATTTATCAGCTTTTACTGCTTACGGAAGTCCTTCCTACATAAAGTGGATCTGTGAGCTCCTAGGTCAGCCTGTAAGTCTGTGGTCACATCACGCTTTCGCTCTGACAGACTGTGCAGTTGCTGGTTGAGAGGGAAGGTGCTCTTTTCTTGTGTCCCTTATGCAATGCTCTCCCGTCGCCCTAATTTCTGCAGACATCACAGTCCCCCCATTGATACATACAGACAGGGCCTTTCTGTGTCAGATGACATCACGACTACAAACGTGTCGGGAAGCGTCTTCAAAATGTGTCCCTGAAATACATTCCGAGGATGACAGAATGGACCTTGATCCGGAAGAAAAGTCCAGATACTGACCACCGAATCTGTGTACGTTGAATGGTTTCCTAAAGAAACTCCAGGGAGAGTACTGAAAATTAGTATATGGGATCAGCGAAATAAATTTTCCCATTCTATAGATCAAAAGCCCAGGAAAAGGCTCGAGTCCGGTTCTCACGGCTCGCTGGAGTGCTTTGTCGCCACGCACGGCCACTCCTGGGAACCCGACAGACACTCCTGAGCGCATCCCAGATCCCCTTCCCAGCTGGTAAGAAGCAAGTCAGCAATCAACAAAAATGCCTGAATGCCTTTTGTAGCCAGGAGGCTGGAGCACACCAAACCCCCGGGGGAGAAGGGGCCCCTGCGGCCACTTCTCATCAGCCTTGACCTTTGCTACAGGGCTGCTTGTTTGTTTTATTGAATGGCCTGAGGTGATGCTTCAGCAATGCAAACAGGCCCGCTCTCTTGCTTCTGAAAAAGAGCCTTCTCCCGAGCCCGCCCGGAATGTGGAAGACAAACACGGTCCGTCTCTCCCAGCTAATGAGGATTCCTGGAATGTGTGAGCGGTGGCAACTCCGGCCGAGGCTCTGTGTGAGGGGCCCCACCGTGAGATGGATTCTAAGATCATTAGAAGACGGAATTATGGCAGTGCCCCCGACAAAAAGAGCAAGGGGATGGCATCCAGGAGGCCCATGGAAGATACGCGGTTTTCCTCTTTCCGAACTCTAGGAGAATTACTTATGAAGATTTCGCTGCGCAGAATTGGTTCAAAGTGACAAAAATGCTCCATCTTTCATGATGTCCGTTGGTCAGCTGCTTGTTCCGACATCGTAAAACTCCCCTGGAGGTGAAGACTGCCACTGTGTGAAGAAATCCATTGCTGCGGGGACCCCAAGTGTGTACGGTCAGAGCCCCCTCCAGCACCCCTCGGGTTGCTGCCCCGGGTTCCCCCTTGTAACTTTCTTCTTCGCAAGGAGTGAGGGAACAGACATTTGAGGTCCCCAGGGCCATGGGGCTCTGAAACGCGCTCCTTCCGGAAGTAGCAGAAGGCCCTGACTGCACAGGGTCACTGGCGTGCTGTGCCCCATGCCCCAGGGACCTGGGACCTGCCAGGCTCATCCTGGCACCAGAAAGCCGCCTCATGGACATGTGGCAGTGTGAGCTTTTTCTTCTAGTGGAGCAAGATGCTCACATGGAGAGTCATGCCACCGAGGCTTTTCTTTTCCAGGAAGCAACTTTTTTCGTGTCCTCAGGGCTCAGTTCGGTCTGCAGGCAAAGAACTGAGTCCTGAACACCGTGTGGTATAGCTCTTTGTCCATTTTCTACTTCTTTGTCTCCTGTATATGGCAACACACAAACATGCAGTCTGATTAAGTGACCTCATGTTGCAAGGTTGAGAGGGATGCTGTCACGATAGAGCCAGGTTGCCTTGAGGTTTTGTGTTTTGTGGGGTATTTTTCATTCCTTAGAGAGGGGACCCTACCACACTACCTCCGGGTCGGTTCCAATCTCAGCACTGGTGGGCTGTGATACATGGTCACAGTTTTTAAAATTGCAGCGATCGCCAGCAATGTGAACATTGCCAACCCACAGGACGATGTTTCAGGCTGGTGGAAGCTAGAGGAAGTGTGGTCGCAGGTGCTGTGGGGGTGATTTGAGGTTTAGAAACGCAGCTTTGACAGGAACCTCCCGGGTGCTGAGTTCCAAATCACCCACCATGCCTCAGTCGCGACAGAATGGTCAAAACACACCCTGTCTGAATGGATTCGAGCTCCATGCTCTTGAAACACATAACAAACCAGTGTGCTTTAGTATTTTTAATTAAAAATAACATTCATTGTGTTTTCATTACTATAGCAATGCATGTTTGAGGAAATAAAGATAAGCAGCATTTCTTTAAAAAATTAAAAAGCATCCATTATCTCATTGCACATAGATAGCTACTGTGAATGCTTTGTGTACATTTATTTCCAAACGGCTCTCTCCCTAGATACAGCCATCGATTTTTCACAAAAATAGGCTCGCATTGTCACATCCCTCTGTAACTCTCTCTTTCACTTAATAATATATCACCAACCAATTTCCATGTCATAAAAAATTCTTGTAGAGCATCATTTGAACAATAATTTATTTTGCTATTATTCAAAGGCAGTGCGGTTTTTATTTCATCCTTTTTCATTACAAAGTTTCGTTTTTAATTTCAACAAGCTGCTGCTTATTTTTTCAAATGTGTGTTCTAGTCTCGTGGGTTCGGTGCATTGATCAGGGAACTGGTGAGAGTCTGGCCCTAGACCTGTGCTGCTGCGCAGGAGGGCGCGGCCGCCTGACAAAACCCAGTCCGAAGGCGCGCACTGAAAATGTGAATGCCAGGGCGTCTGGGGGGCTCAGTCGGTTAGGCCTCGTACTCTTGGTCTCGGCTCAAGCCATGATCTCTCGACTCTGTAGGCTTGAGCCCCACATCGAGCAGAGCGCAGAGCCTGCTTGGGATTCTCTCTCTCCCTCTCTCTCTGCTCCTCCCCCACTCGTGCTGTCTCTGTCTCTCTCAAAATAAATAAAAATTTTTATATTTTTGTTTAAAAAAAATTTAATGGTTATTTATTTTTGAGAAGCAGAGAGAGACAGAGCACAAGCAAGGGAGGGGCAGAGAGCGAGGGAGACACAGCATCAGAAGCAGACTCCAGGCTCTGAACTGTCAGCACAGAGCCCGACGTGGGGCTCGAACCCACAGACCGTGAGATCATGACCTGAGCCGAAGTCAGACGTCCAGCCGACTGAGCCCCCCAGGAGCCCCTACATAAATACTTTTTTAAAAAAGTGAATGCCAAACTAAAGATAAAATTATAAATGCCAGTAAGTATCTTGGAGAAAAAGAAGAGCAGGCAATAAGCAAGAATAACCGTTCTTGACCAGAAGCCTCCATGAAGTAACTTCAGGGATGAGGAGGGGATAGGCAGGCAGGGACAGTGTGTTTCAAGGCACGAGCAGGACCCTGTAAGTGAGGAGTGGANTAGGGTGGCTGCAGTGGGGACGCCCAGGAGGCTCAGTAGGTTAAGCGTCTGACTTCGGCTCAAGTCATGGTCCCAGAGTCCATGGGTTCGAACTCCAATTGAGCTCTGTGCTGACAGCTCAGAGCCTGGAGGCTGCTTTGGATTCTGTGTCTCCCTCGCTCTCTGCCCCTCCCCCACTCATGCTCTGTCTCTCTCTGTCTCAAAAATAAATAAACATTAAAAAATTATTAATTGGCTTAAGCAAATCACAGTTGATGAATAGTTAAGATATTTCCTTTTTTATATATATAAACAATGTTACTTCTGTATCTACTACTTAGATCAAGAGAAATAACATTATGGGATCCCAGAGCTTCCTCTTGACCTTTTTGCACTATCTTATCTCCAAAGATAACTGCTGTCCTGACCTATAATACTTTGGGTTAATTTTGACTGTTTTTGATCTTTATGAAACAAACCGTGGTTTTTGAATTATAATAGTGTAATATTACATAAGGACATAAAATATTTTTATCATCATCGTAATTATTATACTTACACAATCATATTTAATTATAATATAATCTATAGTTATATAGATTGTGCATTCTTTTGCTTGGTTCCTCTTGCCAAGTTTTATGACTTGGAGATTCATGTATCTTATCGCATGTATCGTTTATATTGCGGTAGAGCATTCCATTGCATGAATGTGTCTTTCCATGGATCAGTGATTATTGTCTTAGCAAAAAGTTGAAGAAGTAAGGGCAATAGGCCAAAGGTCACATGTTAAGACATTGTACAGATATTTCCAGTTACTCTCCAGGAAAGATGCACTAATTTATTCTTTTTATAAATATTATTTATTTTTGAGAGAGAAAGAGACACAGTGAGTAAGGGAGGGGCAGAGAGAGAGAGAGAGAGAGAGAGAGAATCTGAAGCAGGATCCAGGCTCTGAGTGGTCAGCACAGAGCCCGACGAGGGGCTTGAACTCACAAGCTATGAGATCATGACTTGAGCCAAAGTTGGACGAACTGAGCCACCCAGGTGCCCCTGCACTAATTTATTCTTTTGCCAACTGTGTAGAGTGCATGCCTGTGTCTAATTCCAGCCCATGGCGAACATCAGATGCTGATTTTATGTTTTAATTCTCGCCATCTTGATAGACAACTAAAACACTTCATGTTTTATACTTTCAAAAAATTACACTTTGCTAAGAATGTGGGCATGCACGATGTATTCATAAAAGCTGTTTTGGAGCCCTTTCACCCTTAACAATATGTCACGCACATTTTCTTTTACCCCTAAATCTACAATAGGCCATCATCTTTAATTAGCAAATAATCTGTAATGTGGATAGGCCAAAATTTACTTCCTGAGAGTTCACTATACGAAAGGTATTGTTTATACTTATTTTTAAAGGAATAAAGGAATTCATCATGTCATAATATTCTTTAATCCTCACGGCAATCCTATCCATTGGTGTCTGATATGACACACATCTTAAAAGCAAAGAAACTAGGGCACAAAGAGACTGTGTAATAGTTCGCCTAATATCAAAAATAAGGCTCAGAACCACAATTCAAAGCAGGGCAGCTGGTGTGTCAGCAGCTGTGATTTCAAGACCCTCAAAAGACTGATTCTTTTAAGTGATTCATTATCACACTTTTTAAAAAATAGTTTATTTATTTCTGAGAGAGAGAGAAAGAGAGAGATCAAGAGAGGGACAGAGAGAGAGGGAGACACAGAATTTGAAGCAGGCTCCAGGCTCTGAGCTGTCAGCACAGAGCCTGACGTGGGGCTTGAACCCATGAACCGTGAGATCATGACATGTGCCAAGTTCGGATGCTTAACGGACTGAGCCACCCAGGCGCCCCTCATTATCACATTTAACTGTCCTTCAGAGCAAATGGCACGGTTTATTTCCACTGTACTTCTGTGGCCTCTCGTAGATTATAATGCCCGATAGATGCGACTTCGTTTATTTCATTAGAGAAACGCAACATAAATGAGTAAAAAAAAAAAAAGTTAATCACTGGTTCATTTCAAAAGGTACTGTTTGTGTTTCTTATAATCTCATGGGTAACTGCTGTTTTCTGGAAACAAATTCATGAAATCACTCATTTTATTTCTTGAGCTTTACAGCATGCATCTTTACGGGTTCACAGAGCAGAAATTGTGATACATTTTCAGATGTCAACTCCTCGATAGGACAGGCTTCCTCAGCTCCATTATGATTTGTTACCAATTTCCCTCGCAAACAATGCTTCGATTTGCTGCGGGCTTTGCTATAAAGCTGGTCATGGGATTGACAGAGCTCCGTGACCAAGGGAAAGGGTTTATGCCGCATCCAGATAATTTCAGAATAACCTCTTGGCACTTTCTCCAGACCCACTAGCTCACTGGCTTGGTCCTCGGCACAATTCTAGTTCTCCAGGACTGGCGGTAACAGAAAGGGCAGTTACTTTGTCAGGCCGACTGAAAACCCCAGATACACGAAAAGATGTCCGGAAAAACGACCCACACAATTTAACTGTTCACTATGGGTTAAAAACAGAGTGTTCGGCCAACCTCTTTCTACACAGTAGTAACCTAAATTGCTGTTTTCAAAAGCCGGTGCCTTTGCCTGCTAAACCCAATAGCTGTCACATGATTAATGTGCTGGTGTCTTATTAACTGCTCTGTTACAGAAGCTGTGCAATTCACAGCCACCCTCACTGCAGAGACCTTTTTGTAAAAACCTCGTTGAAATCACGCTGTTCTGACTGCAGGCTACGGCACCTTCCACCAAAACATCATAAAGAGCAGAGAATTACTGTTTCCAGTAATCCGGGCCATAAATCAACCGGCTCTGAGGGCGGAAAAACATCACGAGTGTTCCCTGCATTCATATTCAAAAGCCGACCTGGAGAAGGGCACATTCAGGAAGCTTTGGGAGGAGCCCTGTATTTGGANGGGGGGGGGGGGGTAGGGGGGAGGGTAAGGGCACCTCAGCGCCAGCAAAGTGGTTCTACATGCCTTGATCTCAGCACCCCCTTCCTTGCTGGAACAAGATTCTGAGCCTGTTAAAAATTGTCCCCTTATCTGTTTGGTGATACCATGCCCACTGCTCAACTTATCTGGGCCCAGCTGTTTGAGAAAAATGCAACACGGCATGACCTTGATTTCTTAGCGCCTGACCTTAATATCTAATCAGTTGCATGTCCTAGTAAAGCCACCCAGAGATGTCACCTCATTCCCCACCCCCCAACCCCCCCCC
>NW_027528624.1:8719474-8723042 GCF_008692635.1 Crocuta crocuta | reverse complement strand
GGGACTGGGTATTGTAAAATCTGGTTGCCCTTTCAGGTGGAAATAATTTGGATGCTTTTAGGTCAGTCGTAAAAAAATGATCAGAGTTCATACTGAAATTTCTGAAAGGAAGCCTCAATTTGGATTTAGAAAAACATTAACCACCCATGGCTACCGTGTTGTTTACAAACCACAAACCTTTCCCTTCCTATAAGGGCTAGTTTGAAAGTCCTACAATACAAAGTAGTGAATACACACACACACACACACACACACGTGTACACATATGAATATATACATTTGTGTATGTGCATATACATATAAATGTGTGTGAGTACGTGTTCACACAAATACACGTGTACTGTGCACTTACACACATGTGCATGTAGACACATGTGCACACACAGGAACACACATGCACTCGTGCACACATACACACAGGAATATACGTGTGCATACGCACATGCAATATACACGCACACCCATACACACATGTGTGCACATGAATTTCATGTTAAATTTTATCCTTTCTTTTAATATTTATTTTTGAGAGACAGAGAGAGAGTAAGTGCGAGCAGAGGAGGGGCAGAGAGAGAGGGGGACAGAGGATCCAAGCAGGGTCTGAGCCATCAGCACAGAGCCTGATGCAGAGCTCAAACTCATGAACCACAAGATCATCACCTGAGCCGAAGTTGGACACTTAACCGACTGAGCCACCCAGGTGCCCCTCGTGTTAATTTTAAAGAAGTTTTTTTTTTTGAAACATCCAAATATGGTTTTGTGGCCCATGCTTAGAGTGAAGTCTTAAAATTTCAGAATGATATAAAGAGATGTCAGAGTTATTAAAGTACCATTATATTAAAACTGACATAAAAGGGTCTGGATTTTTTTCCCCCTCTTGGCAACTCTGGAATCAAATTGCTTCGTTGACAAAGCAATTGTTTCCTGCCAGCCCAGCGGGCTCAACCTGGAACCTGGAAATCAAGCTGTTTTCTTTCTGGTTCTGACACTGTCACCTGGAATAACTATCTGACCATGACGACCCGCCCCTGCCCCTGGTGTGTCAGGTCGGGGCGAAGGGCAGCCCTGGGTATTTTCTTTTCTAGGCACTATTCGGATTAATTTACGTGGTCTGCTAGAACTCAGGTAGGACTGGCGTGGACTGAGTTTTGAGAATGCTCACTTTCTACGTGATCAGCTGTGATGGTACCTCTAAATTTGAAAGCAAAGTCGGGAAAGAAGTGATTATGCTTCACCCTGTGGCCTTTCTCACTTCCTGGTTTCTCCCAAACATGAAATCAGGGGAAAGCAGTATCAGCGTGTGGGCCTGACATCAGCTTTATGGGATAATGAGGGGTCTAATGAAGGGTTGCTGAACACCCCCCCACACCCGTGACCACAGAGCCGTTTCCAGGTCCCCAAGGGAGGGCGTCCAGGAGAAACAAGGAATCTCTGTTCTGGGTGATGCAACTCTCTGTGGGGCTTCCGGAGGCTGCTACCCTTCCTAGAAGAGAGTCCCTGACTCTGCCCTGCATGAAGACAGCCTTGCAGATGGGGAGAAACTGGGCTCCCGTGGCGACCCTTCAGGGGAGCTGGCTGCTTCTGGAAGCTGCAGGATCCTGACCCCAGGGCACCCAAGCTCAGCGCCGGCTCCTGCTCCCCCCTCTCCCACCCCCACCTGGACAGCTCGGTCAACTGTGCTCCGCCCGATATGCTGATGGCTCTGGAAAACCTTACGCACGTTTCCATCAGCCCCGCTCCTGCTTTCCTGGCCCAACTCACACTAGAGCCTCGGCCGCCATGACCTTGGAGGCAGCGCGGAGCCCTGGCCTGCAGCTCGGGGGGCCCAGAGTCCGCTGGCGGGGAGAAGCGCCCACGGGACCCGGCGCTGAGCACCTTGGCCTCCTGGCAGCCTGCTGTAGTTGCGCAGACCCCATGAAGCCTGTCCCACTGTCCGAGTCAAGTCTCGCATCTCTGATCCAGCGCCGTCTCCCTCCGACGAAGGGATCGACGCACATCCTGCCTCGCCCTTGACCTGCCAGAGGCCACTTCATTCCCCTGCGCTCTGCGCTCAAGGCTGGTTCCCACGGAATTAACCCTTCCTCTCACATCTGTGTCCGTAAACTCACACCACCCTGAGTCAGGGGCGACACTGCAGTGAAGACTCTGGAATAAGTTTCGTGGTCTTCGGATACCTTACAGTGCGAGACGAGGCGTGTCTCCACACGCGGGGAGAAGCGCGGCGGGGCCCCCGGGCCCTCCCCACGCGTGGCTTCCCCGGGACCCACGCTCAGGCCGCGGGCGGGTCCGGGGGCGCGTCTCCCGGGGGCCTGGCTGGGGTGCAGGCGCGGGGGGGCACGGACGGGTCCGGGGGCGCGTCTCCCGGGGGCCTGGCTGGGGTGCAGGCGCGGGGGGGCACGGACGGGTCCGGGGGCGCGTCTCCCGGGGGCCTGGCTGGGGTGCAGGCGCGGGGGGGCACGGACGGGTCCGGGGGCGCGTCTCCCGGGGGCCTGGCTGGGGTGCAGGCGCGGGGGGGCACGGACGGGTCCGGGGGCGCGTCTCCCGGGGGCCTGGCTGGGGTGCAGGCGCGGGGGGGCACGGACGGGTCCGGGGGCGCGTCTCCCGGGGGCCTGGCTGGGGTGCAGGCGCGGGGGGGCACGGACGGGTCCGGGGGCGCGTCTCCCGGGGGCCTGGCTGGGGTGCAGGCGCGGGGGGGCACGGACGGGTCCGGGGGCGCGTCTCCCGGGGGCCTGGCTGGGGTGCAGGCGCGGGGGGGCACGGACGGGTCCGGGGGCGCGTCTCCCGGGGGCCTGGCTGGGGTGCAGGCGCGGGGGGGCACGGACGGGTCCGGGGGCGCGTCTCCCGGGGGCCTGGCTGGGGTGCAGGGGCGGGGGCCGCGGGCGGGCCGGGGCCAGGCGCCCGCAAGCGCATCCTTACCCGTCCGGGCAGACAGACCGGCCACGCGGGTTCTGCCCCGCTGACAACGCGCCAGGGCAGCAGGTGATCGAGCGAAGGGGACGTGATAAAGGGGGACCCCTCCAAGGAGACGCGGCCCCCAAGGCTGCCCAGGCCCGCCGCCCCCGGGGTCACGCCCGAAGGGACGAAGGATGTAGGGAAGCGTTAGCATCGGTCCAGGACTGTCCCGCAGCGCCGCGGCCTCAGGGAGCCCAAGGTCCGGCTGTGACTTCATAGTCGTCCCCGCGGGTCACCGGGCGTCACTTGCCCTCTAGTTCAGTTCTGGAGATGGGCACGGGGAGGAGGGAATGGTGTAATTAAGACAACCTATCAGAGGCCGACTCACGCCCTAGAAAGGAGCCCGAAAGGCAGCTGACCCGGGTTCCCCGCGTCGCCCTTCAAGGCCGCCTCCCGACCCCTCCCTCTTTAGAGGAACCCATTTCCTACACCAGGCTCGACCCAGCCAGGTTGTCAGCCGAGAGGGCGCCTCTGGAGCGCGCTGGTCACCTAAGGGTGAAAGGCAGGGCACTTAGGAACTTTGGCTTTGCGTTCGGGCTACAGAATCTTGTCTTCACCGCTGGAGAGAGGCAGGGGGCGTATGTGGAAAGGAAAACTCATTTTAAAATTTGGGCTG
>NW_027528624.1:8646666-8719372 GCF_008692635.1 Crocuta crocuta | reverse complement strand
GGGGGGTTAGTCTCACTTAAATAGACCAGCAAGTGACACACAGCGCCGAAGCCCATCTGCCCGGTGAGCCAGGATGAAGCGGGGATCTGAACCGCTTCAGCCCATCTCAACCCAGGATTTGCTTTTCATCCCAGGAAGCTTTTAGCTTCCATTTCTAAGAGCGAGGACAAGAGGAATCGAGTAAAGTAACCAGAAGTCTGACCTCAATTGTCAGAGGCGAACTGCTCTGTCTGAGCTCTGTCTCCTTCGGTCGCTTCAGTCACGACGGGTGTCTAGGTTCAAATCCAAGGTCCTCCTCAGGCGGGCTGTGTTACTTCAGTCAAGCTACTTAACCTCTCTGTGGTAGCTTATGAAGTCACAGTCTCCCTCCCCCCTGTTGGCTCATGCCTCCATTCTCCCTTCCGGGCTAGTGTCGTCTCCCGCTGATTCTGGGCTTGGCCAGGGGATGGCTTTGGCCAATGGGGCCATAACCAGAGTGACACAGCTGAGACTTGAGAAGCTCTTGCTCATTGAGACATGCCCTCTCTTGCTGCCCGAGGCACCCCTGTCACCCACCCATGCCCTGGACAAGCGCAGGAGGTGATGCTGCCCCGAGGACCCGAGGACCCGAGGACCCGAGAATCTTGGGCTCCATCAGCGGATGCTGCTGGGAGCCACCAGGTTTTGGGACTGTTGTCCTAAGGCAATCCGTAACTGGCGTATTCTCTACGCTTCAATATCTTCGTTGTTAAAATGGGGACAATGAAAGCACTTACCTCACAAGCGCTCTGAGGATTAAGGAAGGTAATGCCTGGCGTGCTGACGCAGGGCAAAGCTTCAGTGTCCACTAGCACGGACCACGCGCATTGCATCGGTCACAGTGTTAAAAAGCAAGAGTCACTAACCCGCTTCCTAAAGCAACTGATTGGCACAAAGGACGTACCAACTGTAACATTTTAACATTTTTTCAGAGCAAGGAAAGTACATCCTTTCTCGCTTCTGTCATCTCCAGGGTTAACAAGGGACTTAGTTAGCATCCAAGGCGGACGCTTTGGCAAGTTGTGCATCCCTCCAGAACTGAAACTGACCTGCGAGAAGGTCTGATGTCATTTTCTGGCGGCTCGGTAAATTCAGTACCCAGGACACACGTTCTCCTCGCCATCAGTGACTCACCTTTTATCTCCAGCTTCCTGGCCCCAAGTGGGTCAGGGAAACCCTAGAAGGCAGTGGCCTCAGACAGAGCCTGCCCGCAGGAAGAGGGAAAGGGGAGACCAGGGACATACCCCCTAGAAAGTTCCACACTCTGCCCCTTTACCTACAAGCCTCTGCGAGAGAGATGCTGAGGGCAGTACCAGCTGAGGAGGGAGTATGAGCCAGGATCTGCACCCAGCCTTTCTGTCTCGAGAACCCAGAATTATTCTTTCTGCTTTTCCATGCTGGTCAGAGACACGAACTCTAAAAGCATCATGATGAAGTGGCGGGAGAAAGAGTAGCAAAGGGTGACGACTTGGACGTAAGGGAAGTAGGGTATCCAGTTCGGTCCCCGGCATTCCCAGAGAATGTAGGAAACAGAAATCAAAAACAGCGCAGCAAAGGACGAGCATGATTACCACGATGAAGCTCAGGCCGCAGGGATTATCTTTGTGGTATTAAAAAAAGCTGATACCCCCCCAAGGATTATTATAAGAGCCATTGGTAAGATCTGTTATTACAGAAAAGTGGGTTTTTGAACATGTTAGTCAGATTGTAGGGCTAAATCTCCTGAGTGCACAACTAGAAATTCTGCTGGTGTGACATTTTTATTCATTCAGGACGCATTTATTAAACATTTGCTAAGAAGAGTGCACAGTTGTGAGAGGATGCGGAAACCGGGCAGCCGCACCTCTGGGGCTCCGAGGGGTTGGGGTGACAAGACACATCTGAGGAGTGGAGCCGGCTGCATTTGTTGGGAGGGAAGGGGAGCGGAGCTGAGGGGCTGGTGCCAAGTGGGCCCGGGGTAGGGCTGCGAGGAGAGGAGATCTGGTCCTTCAGAACGAGGTGTCCCGTGGGGCGGGTGCCAAGTGTGGCCTTCATGGTCTTGCCCTGCAACTAAGACCCTGGCTTTAAGGGGGAACATGGAGGGGCATTGACTCCTTGTGCTGGCTCTCCAGAGAATGTCCAGGTATCTATGGGGGAAGGGGTGTGAATCAGCCTTGTGTTAAAGTAAAAAGACTTGGGGCCCCTGGGGAGCTCAGTCAATGAGCATCTAACTCTTGATTTCGGCTCAGGTCACGATCTCCCAGTTGGTGGGATTGAGCCAGAGAGCCTGCTTAGGCTTCTCTCTTCCCTCTCTCTGACCCTCCCCTGCTCGTGTTCTCTCTCTCTCTTCCTCAATATAAAGTAAGAAATAAACTCGAAAAAAAATTTAGAAAAGAAGTAAGAAGAGTTAAGCTTGATTACTGCAAACAAAGGGTATTTTCATTTGCATTATTATTTCTCATCTTGGAATAAATGCTGCTTACAAACAAAAATAAGGGGGGGGGGCCTGGGGGGCTCAGTCGGTTGGGCGTCCGACTCAGTTTCAGCTCAGGTCACGGTCTCCTGGTTCATGAGTTCAAGCCCCACATCCGGCTCTCTGTGCCCCTCCCCCACTCACTTTCTCTCAAAAATAAACATTTAGAAATAAAATAAAATTAGGTTAAAATTAAAAATCCAGTGCAGGCAACCTTCAGATAAACTCAGCTTTCAGCAATCAGAGAGTAAGCGTTCAGTAGAAGTGTGTCTAAGAGTCGCCAGGCCTTTCCGTGTTGTGTCTGGACCCCACTTGGAAGGAGTAGAGAGGAGCCAGACAGCCTAAGGCTGCTGCGATTAGCTGCCTCTCATTGACCAGCGAGCAGAGCACCAGGAGGCCCGCGGGCCTCGGTGGGCACAGCAGCTTGTGCCTAAATAGAACTTTCCATTCCTCTGAATGTCCGTTATGTTGAAACTGACCAGAGATTACCATTCAAAGGAACCAAATGCATTTTCAGAGTAACAAGAAGAAGGAATTATCTAATAAACATCTGTGGATTTGAGTTCAGTCACATTTTGTATATTACATTTTCTTAAAGGAGAAACACACAGAAGGAAGGCTTTTGGAAGAAGGGTGCTTTTAAGCCCCGGAAGAGGTTACATGGAATGACTGCCCTGGTCCAGAGGCTGCGGTGGAATTCTCCAGGGCACAGAAGGACGAAGACTCCATGTTCCTCCCCTGCCCCCATCTTCGGGGGAGGGAAGAGGGGGCCGGTGTCTTCTGACCCAGAATCAGCAGGGTTGAAGTCGACCTCAAGGTACAGCCCCAAGATGGAAGATTTAGGATTGGAGAATTAATTTTCTTTTCCTCTTGAGTAAAGCAGCTCTTTTCCTAAAGCCAAGACTCTTTACAGAACGAATGTACCAAATGGAGACAATCCAGTAAGCACTGCGTGACCCTAATAATTCTGATCATTTTGTGCCACGTTTCACAGTGGCCTAAATTAAACAGAAGAGAATCCGCGTGACACAGTCCTCCTGAGAACAAAGCAGAAGCTTTGCCAATAGAACCTCATTTGGTTCCCTGGGGGAGAGACTCAGGCGTTCTCTTCTAGAACCTAACGAGAATAGCACGGTGTTTGGATTCTGGAAGGAGAACAGTTACAAGAGTGTAAGTGTTTTAGGTAAAATGATCACTAGCAGCCAGCTACAGAGAAATCGGATCTGGATGAGACAAGAACATTTCTTTATTAAAATGTAATCTAAACAATTAGAACCTTGCAACTCTTTCAAATCCTGCAAAACATAAATTTTCTCCTACGATTTTGTGTGTTTTCCAGTACATATTCCTCTTGCTCTGTCACAGTTATAAAAGGGTATCATCTGTATATGATCCCAGAAGAATATTTTCAAAGCAGCACATTTTAAGAGAAAACAATTGTAGTAAAAATAAGATACCTTTCTCTTCAAACATACTTTGTTTTTATGAGGAGGGTTTGGTCCCAGAATACCCGTATGAGATCCGCTCACTTTTTTCTCCACAGAATCGGTATTTCATTTGCCTCTAAAGCTAAGATCAGAACAATTCTTCAGCCTTATTTTCAAGCCCTGCAAATTGTTAAAACAAAGCATGTCCATAAAAACTAAGGAAAAATAATCTCTATAAAATATGAATGAACCTAGGTCTGAACAATATTGCCCTATATTGACAGGGCGAACACAAACATTGAACAAAGACATAGGCTAGAGATGAATTTTAAAAATCACTGACTATTTAAGTGCAAAGTACTGTGTCCTCCAGCATTTAAAAACAACAATCAAAAATATTGATAAGTAATAGCCTTCGTTTTATGTACTATAGTAAAATTAGAATATAGTTGCAGTGAAATAGTCTTCCAAACAAAACTCTTAGAAAAAATGAGAAAGGAATATCAACGGATTTAAAATCTTATGAAACACTCCAAAATATTAATAAATGTGTCACAGAATAAATACCCACAGCCAAACAAGTTTAGGGAAAGTGATCTATGTCGTCTGTAATGCTCTTTTCGTATTAAAGGCTCTGAGAAGTTCTGCAACAAAGAGTCGTATTTAATCCACCATTTTCGAGACTTTCTGGAGAACAGGACACCTTTTCTTCCTGCCCACATATCAACAACCTAAAGAATAATTTCTCAGGAAATACTACTTTGATAAACAGTCGGTGATTTAAATAGATCAGATCAGGGTCTCTGCCTTTTTACCCAAACTTTCAAAAGGAAATGCAGGACTGTTGAAGAAATCCTTTGAGATTATATTGACTCGCACTGTCAGTGAAACCATGCACTTTCCCACCGCATTGGTTATACTCCAGCCTCCTGGGATCCCTTCTCTCAGGAGGAACCTTCCTGTTTCCATGGGAGATCTGATACCCAGAACGTCCAGCAGGGGGCTGTGTTCACTAGCCCTGACTGTGAAGGACTTGAAGACCAGTCAAGGTTAAGATGGCTCAACAAATAACAAGCCAGGAATGTCATCTGGCCCATTAGGACACAGCATTATTAAAAAATGTAATCGTGGTTCAAGAATGTTGCATGAGAGAAATCTGTGCTCAGAATTTTATTATTAGGTATTATCATGTGTGCACTTACAAATATAGCTGAGAGATCCCAAAGGGGCAGCAGGATAGAAACTAAGGAATATTTTTATAAAATAGTTATCAAATTTTAAGACTTACGTTGGAAAATGCAAAAGAACTTAAAAGCTTCCGTATGTGGTTGAGCACTCACGTATGCCAATCTTCTACCAAAAATAGCGCAGAAAAACAGAAATGTGAAAGTAAAGTTGAAAATTGGTGGAAATAAATGACTTCCACTGAGACGACGACGAACAGATACATCCCTTCCCAAACCACCTCCTTCAACTGAAGAAAGCACATCGTTTTGGCCATATTGTACTTTGGCGAAGTTCACATCCGTAATCCGGAAGATTTTTTTTTTCCGAAATCTCTTCTCCCATACCCCAATCAACACACACCTACCCCAGAAACAAACCCAGAACCAAACCAAAGCAACACAGAATAAGTGTTTTAAAAATACGTATACGTTGGGCTGTGAAGGGATAAAAGTAGTCAGTTCAAAGTGAAAGAGGCACCATTTCCAGAATAGCTGGAAAGAGGGACAAATAAAGTAGCCAGACAAAGACGTTGAGGATGCAATATAGATTTAATTGGCGCCCACAACATTTTGCTGTTGATTTAGTCACAGGAGACGGTGGCTTTTCCGAGGGGCACTTATTCCCCCCGGGAGAGAAATGTGTGGCGTGACAGAGGTAAGTGGTTAATGAACGGTGCTGTCTGCAAGGACGGAAGGGTGTATCTCCTCCCAGGTTGGGTGGGTGTGTATGTAATACACACATGGACACGAAACACCAAAGTTGTCCTTATCAACAACCCATAAAACAGCTCACGTGGTCTGCCCTCTAATTTTCCCACAATCACATGTAGATGAGTCTGAAAACTTGATTGCTCTCAATCCACATTTTGATCTCGTCCTTAAGAACTCAGTGTTACGTAAAGATGTTATTCCCACATACTCTGTACTTGGATTTACTTTGTAGTTCGGTCCAGGACAGTGGCTGCTAGCATGTGGAAGGCGTACAGCATAAACTGTGTGTAGGGTCGGCGGGAGGTCAGATGTGGGGAAAGTATAATACAGGGTAAGTCAATAATACCAGGAATTTCCCTACAGAGAGAATCTTCACTGGGGTGGTTCTCAGCCCAGTCTTTTGACTGGGAAGTGTGACTGCAGAGGACACAATTCCTCCGGGCATTTCTACCTAGCTGGAGCTCTGCGGGTCACAGGGAGGCTATTTCTAGCAGCCACCATTGAGGATCTGGCTGGAATAACATGGCCTTAATGACAAGAAGGAGAAAGGGCCACAGAGCTCATTCAAAGCCCATGTCTGCCCTTCTCCGGTCCCTCAGCCAGTCAAACCCGGCATGAGGGGGCTTGGCAACACCATGTGATTCTCTGGAGTTTATCCCACAGAGAGAGTGGCAACTAAGAGCTAAAAGCAAATTATTCTGTGGGATCAGATCATCACGGAGATTTCAAGCAGCAAGTGCCCTACCTATCAGCTAGAAACTGAGGTATGCTGGCAAATACATGAAAACTAACCCTAACTTATGGAATCCAGCCCTGACTTGTATCGTTCGCCAATATCTGTGATATAAATACTATGACCTCTGCCAGGTGCAAGCCATCAAAGTGAGGTCATTGCATGAAGGGTGGGGAAGAAATATGAAGAACTGGCCCATGAGAGCAGGGTAAGAGCTCAAATGGCCCAGAGCAGGGGACGTGGGTTTCCAGGCAGGCTCCAGACTCCCAAATCCAGGGAACACAGTTAAAACACAAAAATCATTTGGTTTACGAATTTTGGGCCCCATGCAGGAATCACTTCTCTTTATTATAAATTAGAATTTGATTAAAACCAATATCCAGGGTGCCTGGGTGGCTCAGTCAGTTAAGCATCTGACTTAGGTTCACATCATGATCTCATGGTTCATGGGTTTGAGACCCCTGTGCTGACAGCTCAGAGCCTGGAGCCTGCTTCAGATTATGTGGCCCTCTCTCACTCTGCCCCTTTCCCGTTCACGCTCTGTCTCTGTCTCTCTCTTTCAAGAAAAAATAAACATTAAAAAAAAAAAATTTTAAACCTCAGGTAACCAAATAGTATTTTGATGTTTGTTCCATCTTATAAGCAAAATTATTTTGTATTTTAAAAAGTAGTTTTGGAGTGCCTGGGTGGCTCAGTTGGTTAAGCACCTGACTCTTGATTTCGGCTCGGGTCATGATCTCACAGTTCATGAGATCGAGCCCTGTGTCCGCCTCAGCCCTAAAAGCACGGAGCCTGCTTGGAATTCTCTTTCCCTCACCAACCCCCTCTGAAAATAAATAATATCTGAAAATAAATAAACTTTGTTTAAAAAGTAGTTTTAACTATCTTAAAAATAACTTTTCTGAAGCAAACTACGATTGTCTTTCAGTAATGGAATATGGAAAAGAAAATCTGTATGCTTATTTCTGTACATTATTTTGGCATAACTTGGCAATGTGTACTCAGTAAATTTTCAAGTCAATTTTTTTGAGGAAACTGAGGGTGGATGGAGGCTGGGGGGAGGGGAAAGTGGGTGATAGGCATTGAGGAGGGCACTTGTTGGGATGAGCACTGGGTGTTGTATGGAAGCCAAGTTAACAAATAAACTATATTTAAAAAAATTTTTTTTTTGCTGCTCTTCTGCCTTACTAGCAGAGTTCTCTCATTTTTAGCTTCACCTTTTCCCCCTCAATTTGTGCATATAGCGTTATTATCTCTTGCTCGGAATCTCTACGGACGATATGATGGGAAGACATGAGCGGTGAGCAGCGGCTGGTGCAGAGAGCACAGACAACATGGCAGGAGGCACAGAAAGTGTCCGCCACTCCTCTGGCCCACTTACCAAAGACAAGGAGTGGCTGCCAGTTAACTCCATGTGTTTCCACAAGGCTTCCATCCTCTCGAATTTTACTGCCACGTAAAAATGAAATTTCTTCTCATGCCCAAAAGCCATAAAGCTCTTCCATGGACATAGGAACTTCAAAGCATTTACAGTTCTTATGGGTCTTATATGATTAAATATGCAGCTTGCTGAACAGCAGCTATGCAGCTAAAGAAAGATGCAGCGTTAAGAAAGATACTTGTAATGGCTCTAAATACAAAAGCACACAATTGATTTGTGGGATTTTTTTGTTACTTTTTTAGTTTTAATCAAGACCCACCAATGACATGGAAATTCACAATAAGCCACTTCCAAATACTGAATGTCTTAGATGAGTGAAGTTGAAAACGTTTCAAATATTTTACCCTTTGTGTTATTTCTGGGTGTACTTCTTTACTTCAAACAGTAGCATGAATGGAAAGAATCAGGCATTTTTGTCTTTGTGCCTCTGACACTCCCCAGTGCTCTTAAACACTTTTGTGCTCGGAAAAAATATTTAGGGTTGCAGATATTCTGCATCTGCCAAAGTGATATGTTCTTTTTTCAATCTTACTATATGGGATAGATATAGACCAATTTTGTGAATGTTAACAATGTCATCTGGAATAAAATATAAATGGGATGGAGCTCAGAGGATTTTGCATAATCAAAGTGCTATAGTCCGTGACTCCAGGAAAATGCAAACTCGGTCATAAAAAAAGAGCAAGATGAACTCTATAAAAATATAAAAATAAGCACTGAGGAATTAGTGAAGGTAATTAAATATCAAGAACATTTTCAAAGGAAACAAAGAAGCAAATCGGGTCCTAAAAACCGAGACACCCGTTTAGAGAGGAACATGACAATGAGATAAGTAGACAAGTGTATTTGGGAAACATCATTGCTTTGTTCCTTATTTATTTTTAACTAAATTTTGAAACAAGAGTAAAAATACAATTGAAAGGTGCTTCAGGGGAGTCCCACTGTACCAGCTTAGCCAAAGGAGTGTCCAAGAATCCGCAAAAGTATTAAGGAAAAAATAAATTAAAAAGAAATTCCAAGAGATGGCGTATATTGTGTTGTCTAACTTCGGAGCAACCACCGGTAGAATCAGCACACGGCTCCTCTCGGTATTTACATGGGAAAAAATAAATCCAGCACAAGGGGCATAGCCCAGATACCCTTTATGTCTTCCTCTTTCTGAAGTGCGTACTGTGAAGCGCAAATCTTTAAAGACTCATTAGCAGATGGACAAACCCCAACAGAGGGGGTCATCATGGACCACAAGTGCTGAACACAAGCCGGGCTGGACACTTGTTGTAGCATCGTTTTTGTTCAGGATTTCTGAAAGGCGGACAGGACAGTTTTATGTAAGTACAATTTGTTAAAAAACACAGTTGGAAAAGGAAAAGAAAAAATGCATGTGACCAACTACCGGTGGATGGTGCCTTTTGGTTGTTTCACACTGCAAACCAAACACAGCATCCTGAAAATTCAAAGAAACCAGAAACAGAACCAGAAGGTAACTACTAATAACATCTGCTCGTGGGTGCAGAGAGGGTGTGCTGGGAGTTGAGGAGCAGGTGGAGCGATCAGAGGGACCACGGCAAAGCTGGGGTGACATTTCCCATGGCTTCACTCAACCCAGGCTAACACTTTGTTCAGAGGGGGTATGTGTCCCACTGACAGCAGGTGAATCAGCAAAGGCAGAAGTAGCTGCACGAATTGTAGGGTGAATGTAAACACAGAAGACCTCAGAGTAATGCCAGATGTGACTCTTCCAACCCAGTGCTGTGGGGAATTACAGACATGGTGGAGGACCTCGGCTTCTGTTTCATATGCTAGTGGAATGGAAGTATGGGCTACTGGGAAGGGCATATGGCCGATGTGGTGGAGTATGGGGTGTAACACAAAGATCCGATCTCATGAAGTCGGTTTGGAACTACACACATTATTTTCTGGTGTTGTCATGGTGATTGGGTGTCAAAATACAATAGTGTCCAAACTAGCCACCCAGGCCTGACACTCCAATCCCCTTCCATTCTGTCAGCACAGATATCTTTCTGAAATAGCCACTCTGCTCATGCTGCTTTCTTATATAAACACATAAGATGGTTCCAGTGTTCGATCTGCAGACATAAATATTAAGGGATTTTACCAGTTGGCTCCAATCTACCATTCCATGGTTGATGCCATGACCACACCCTTATCCCCGGCTTATCACATATTGTCCACCTTCTCTACCCAGCTAGCTAATCATCTTCCATGGGTTACTTCAGATGTCAACTCCGCAATTTGGTGCGTCAGGTAGAATTAATTCCCACTCTTCCCTGCTTCAAGAGCACCTCCTTTGTATTGCAAGATTATACAGAGTTTAGAAGGTATCACATTGTATTAAAGTTTAGAATATGTTACATTTGTATTATTGTTACTACATGTCTATCTCCAGTTAGTCTGAGGTCCCTGGAGGGTAAAGACAAGTTTTTTTCTCTTTGTGTGCAGCAACCCACCCACAGCGAGCGAGTCGTTAGTGATAGTTAGTTGAATAAATAGAGTTTTCGTCATTAGTGATTGTTAGTTGAATAAATAGAGTTTTATTAAATTGCAAATTTGATTGTTTAGGGTTAGTGAGTTTCCATTTTGCAGACTCAGAAAAACAGACCCAATGCTTAGAGTCACCCAGTGAGTTAGCAGCCATTCTATGAAATGATGGATAGACTCACAGACATATAGATACATAGACACAGATAGACCCAGGGACTTCATATATTTCTTCAAAGGTTTGTGAACTCTCAACTCCCTTTCTGCAAGCAAGGTGATACATCAGCAAGACTCGCATTAGAAAATTTTTTCCTTGCAAAATTCATAACACAGACATTCTTATTGGGTTCATTTTTTACATGAGAAAACATTAGCACACAAAGCCAGACTAATTTACAAGCCTTTCCTTGGTGAATTAACAACAGAGCCACTCCAGAAGCCAAGATTTACTGAACCTCCAAGCTAATCTTGGCCCATTGAACCATTCTGTGGCTCCCTGGAGCTAGACCAAAGGAAGAAGGATAGGGTTGAATGAGCCATCTTCTACTAGCCTCTGACAGTCAGGGGTGGCTAGAATGCACCTCCTGTAGGGTAATGAGTCAACAGTAACCATATACTTCTCACTGATTTGAAGGAAGCACATGACAATGGTCATGGTGCTATCTTTCAGCATAAAGTAGGGTGAAGCCAACAGCTGTATCATTAAATGTACTGACAATCTAACATCTTTTGTGAAACTCTTCTTAGCTCCAGTGCATCAGGCTCTTCCCTGAGCACTAGATGCCTTGAAAAATCATATTTTACAGGGGAAAAAATAAAACTTGCCAAGTTATGCATTGAATGTGACAACCTTCAGTACATTTGGATGTTTCTAAGAAATGTTTCCTAAATTACATTTGGATTTTCTGCATGCTAAGGGAAACAATTTGCATGTCATCAACAGATACAGGAAAATTCCAAGCTGTGTTAGGAAAACTTTATAAACATAAACATTTGGTATGCCAAATTCTATGCCTAAGTATCAAAGGCATAGGAGCTTACTCGTGGTTCTGTATTTGCAATGGCAACTGGGTCAAACCAGTGATGGATATGGCGCTTTCATTAAAAAGAAGGGTGAACACGGTAGGCAGGTTGTGGGATGCATCAATAACCAGAGGAAAATTGGGAAAAAGCGTATAAGGTTACCTTAATCAACATGAAATCATTTCTCTTTTGAGTTTAATGATCATTGAAAGACAGTGCTGAGTGAACACACATACATAAACACATACACACATCACACACATCCTTGGCACGAAGTTGTCTCAGAAATGTTGCAACTATGGGAGCCGGGGCAAGTCACAAACTCTGAGACTGGCTTCTGATGTACAAAATGAGAATGGTTATGTCTTCCCCTTGGGACAATTGTGACTATTATGTTAAATAAGTACTTGAGGGTCACCTGGGTGACTCACCTGGTTAAGCGTCTGACTTTGGCTCAGGTCATGATCTCACGGTTTGTGGGTTCGAACCCCATGTTGGGCTCTGTGCTGGCAGTTTAGAGACTGGAGCCTGCTTCTGATTCTGTGTCTCCCCCTCTCTCTGCCCCTCCCCTGCTCATGTTCTGTTTCTCTGTCTCTCAAAAATAAATATTTAAAAAAATAAGTACTTGAATATCCACTGTAATTATGAAAAACTTCTTTATAGAGAGGCAATAGGGAAAACAACCAAGTTGATGTAACAAAGTCCAAAATGTGAAAAACTAATGAGAGGCCAATAAATGTAAAGGTGTCAATGGTCCATCTTGAGTGGGATGCATTTCAATTATGGTACTGTCATTTCTAATTCTTGAGTTAGGACTTCATTTCTGGAAAGAAAACTAAATTCCTATCATTTATACAAAAAATGAGTCTCTTGAGTCGGGGTTGGTGACTTGATACCCGTCCCCATGCGGTCAGCTCCTGTTGGGTCTCCGAAAACTTGGGACCCACATGTCCTGCAGTGACCTCACTCCACACCCATTCATCTGCCCTTGGGAGCCACGTAGTGCCTCTGTGACCAAGGACAGCAGAAGACACACCCCTTCTCCCCACCAGGAGCAGCCCTCTGGGGGCGCCTAGGTGGCTCAGTTAGTTAAGTGCCCGACTCTTGGTTTTGGCTCAGGTCATGAACTCCCAGTTTATGAGTTCAAGCCCCACACTGGCTCTGTGCTGACAGGGAAGAACTTGCTTGGGGTTCTCTCTCTCTCTCTCTCTCTCTCCACCTGCCCCTCCCCCACTCGCCCTCTCTCTTTCTCTTTCTCTCAAAATAAATAAATAAACTTAAAAAATTAAAAACAAAAAAAGAAAGAGCTTCTGGAACAGTCATTCGGTTCACTGCTCTCCGTGACCATTCTCTGTCATATCTCACTTTCTTGTTTCCTTGTTGTTTCTGCCATTTTCACGTGTTTATTCTTTTTTTTTTTTTTAAACTTACTTCATCATCTCCTTTGGGATCTCTACTCCCCCTATGATTACTTTCCTTTTTCTAGAATCTCTTCCATATCTGCACTCCACCCCACAGCTACGTTCTTCTCTTTCTCTTCTTCCTCCCTCCCTCCCTCCTCTCCCAGGGGGTCATGGACATGGTGACAAAAACTCAGTACTTTGAGGAGCCCATGAAATGCTTTCATTCCTTTTAGAATCGAAAGAAAACATGAATTTTTAGGTGAAATAAAATGTGTCGATAAAAATTTTAACATATTCATCCTTTATATCGACAGAGTCCTAAAATACAGTTGTTCACATATTGTGTTTATTGAAGAAAGAATGTCCAGACTACAGTCCCTGAGCCCACAAAACTCATAATGTGGCTCTGTCTTCTTCCACTAAACCACCCAACACTGTCATTTTACTTTTATAGTAAGATTCATTTTACCATTTTTAAGGTTTTCTCAACAACAAAGTCAACAGCTAATTTTTCTGTATTCCCACAGTACTTTGAACATGTATATCCATCGCTGCGATTCCTACACTAACATCAATGATCATTTTCTGAGCCCCAGTGGACTGTGAGCACTTTGCACACCTAAACCTATCTTATTTAGCTTTTCAGGGGATTCATCATTGCTTCACCTACTAACTAATCAGCACTGAATCAATCGATAATCAATGCCTTAGGCTGTGCCCACTGGTGTGTCTCAGCCACTGGGATGGACACGCACCACCAACCAGCTGAATCTGGTCATGAACAGGGAGGATCCCAGGGGAGGAGGGATGGCCACATCAGCAAGTCGGGGGTAGGTGGCCAAACCGTCAACAGTCCACCCGCTGGTGGAGAAGGGCGTGATTTCAAAGACCTGCTTGCTGCTGCACATGTGGTAACTGGAATTGTGAACATTTTTGGTGTGGGAGGCCTGCTCATCTTACACGTGGCCTGTTTGCCAATGGAAACATGGAAACTTCCACTGACAGATTCCCAAGTAGCCGGCTGCACACAAACAAATATGCATTTATGGACGCAACAAACCAACCCGTTAGCTACACTCACCTAAGTCTGTTTGACTGAGGCCACAGAATTCCCAGGAGAAAAAGGAGGGGAAAAAAAGACTCTGACATTATGCTTTATTATACCATCTTAGTGTTTGTGGGAAGACGTCCCTGGATCAGATGAAGGGATGTTTAAAATTGAAGGAAGGAAATGAGAGCAAAAGCTAGGAACTTGACCTGGGATAGCAGACTCACATCCCAAACACGTCCTGTAATTCATGCCAGCCCCGTCTTTAAGGCCAGAGTCGTATTTCCTCGGTTCTCATTACTGTGGCTTGACAGTCTGAAAGCACCGCACACCCTCGAATTGGATAGGGCACAAAGAAAGTGTGTGTCATGCTATTGCTGAAAAGAATCCTAAATGAGGATGTTGAGCTCTTGAACTTAGCAACCGCCTTGCTAGGTGGGCTATTCGAAGCCTCCCAGGGAAGGAATCAGGCATCGCTGAATCGGGGCCCGGGTGCTGGAGGAAACAGTTGCGACTTGACAAACTTGACTTGCATAAAGAGAAAGTGCTGTGTTCCCTCTAGAAGTTTTGGTTCTCACAGCATCTTTTGTTGCTGTAAAATCATATTCATTAACAAAGCCCCTGGGAAAGCCGGCGTGGCTGAGCAGCAGCTGGAAGCAGTGCTCTGGAATGAGAGTAAAATTGATCCAAAGGTTTGCACAATCCCAAGGCCTCAAAGAGCTGAGAAAGTAAGCAGCACGGCTGGTCGGGCCACAGGCCTTGGGGACCGAGTCCCTTCCCCTCGTAGCCTGGCCTGCTTTCTCGGCGGCTATCTCTGCAGTCAGTGTGACCCAGCTTCCACCCACAGAGTATGGCTCCTTAGAAAACAAAATAAGAATAAGTGCAAGTAAGTGAAGAGCCTAATCTTGCTGTTCTCTGAAAAACCAAAAGCAGAAACTTCCTTCTATTTGGCAAAAATCACAGAGCCCTGCAGGTCAGGCACTGCGATCATGTGAGTGAAAGAAACACAGAAAACAGTAAATAGGGGCTCCATCCACGGAAGCTTGTGGGGAAGCGGGGCCTTGCTCACGGAGGCGGATGGGAGGTGAGCCCACAGCAGAGAGACCATTAGTCACAGACTCCCATCCCCACACTGGAGGCGGACAATAACCTTGAACCTTCCTGAGACCTTCCTCCTTCTGAGCGCCCCTCAGCACGCCCCTGCCTCGTTTAACTGCTTCCTTGGTATCCACACGGCTTTCTGGTCCGCTGCATAAGTGGGACTGGAAAACACCATCAAACTCGATCTGCTGTTTTCAGGTCACCCTGTAACTCACATGCTTCTGGCTCCTTCCAGGCGCTCAAGGGCTTTGTCCCGGTTCAAATGCACCCTGTATAATGACATGCTGCTTGGGCGTACATGGAAGTTGAGCCGGTACCCCAAGGGTGCCTGTTAATTAGACCAAACACTTAAATTTGGAGGGGGAGGGAAGCAACCCATGAGAAACTCTTAAACACTGAGAACAAACTGAGGGTTGTTGGGGGCAGGGGAGGGGAAAGTGGGTGATGGGCACGGAGGAGGGCACTTGTTGGGATGAGCACTGGGTCTTGTATGGAAGCCAACTTGACAATACATTATATTAAGAACTAAATAAATAAAATAAATTTGGAGGCTGAACTTTCCCTCTCTTCAACCTCTAATTGCACAGCCTGTGCAAAGAGAACGCCCACAGGCCTGCCTGGGAGAAGCGAACACAATTGCACCATCACAGGCCACGCTGAAACCATTTCCTCAAATAACTAATGTCTTCTTTGAACTTTCTTCTTCTCTCCAGAAATGTTTTCAAAATGTGCCAAAGTCATTTTTTTAAACCAGTGCAGAAATAAAACCTCACCTGCGCAAGTCAATGAGTTCTGATGATTTTGCCTTGTTTTGTTTTGTTTAGCTCTGGGCACGAAATCTTCCCTGAGGTTTTTTTTTTTTTGCAGTAATAATACACTGCATTGAATGTGGAAGTACCAAAACCTCTTTCAATATATAAACCTCAAGGAGATTATATAAAGAAAAGAGTTCTCGCTCTGTCACAGCGACGTAGGACTTTTGCCAACCCGTCAGGATACTGTTAAGAAAATTGTGGCCACGTATTTCACACTTAGCAAGAAATACGTGGGAGGTGCTCCTGAGGAGTAGCGTACAATGTCTTGTCCCTCAAGAGCAGATATGTTCCATCTGTGTTTCTCGGTCTCTCCCTGATGGCTCCTGGCTGAACGCCCGATCCCCACCAACACTTAATAAATATTCACTGATGGTGGCAATTTATATCTGCCCTGGAGACTGGTCAGTATCCCTGTGCGTCTTATGGCGTTGTCGCTGTGCCACCCACATCACAAACAGAAGCAGCAGGTGTGTTTGAGGAGCCACAAAACGAGTGTGCGAGACCACGGTGCTGGAACCCCCTTTCTAAAACCACCACAACCCACGAGCTAGCTAGCGACAAACTATGAAGAAGACTCCCCCACTAGTTTTTACCCCAGGCAAATTGGCCCTCCTATCTGCGAGGGCATTTAATTAGAATCTCAGAGGCTGAGAAATGACTTAAGATATTTCACAGGGCAAATATGGAAACCTACAGTCTTTTCTATTTAAGACATTTTATTGGGGAATTTTGGGAAGCACACATAATCTCTGATTTTTAAATATTTCAGATATGACCAAAGTGTCAAATAACTTAAATTCAGCAATTCTCACAGGAGCTAAACTCTTATTTTTATAAGCAGATTATTTTGTTGGAGACTATTATAGTAATTTACTTTCCCTTTAGAAAGCTCTCCTGTTTATGGATGTTAGCTAAGCTCCATTAGCACAAAAGGTTGCCTGTCTTTTTTTTTCCGAGGAAAGGTAAAAACATCCTGTTAATAGTTTTAAACTCTTTAACAACACGACAACAAAGCCCTAAACCTCTCTCTTCAGCGATGGCCTAATGAAATCGCACTGGAAAATGCTAAAGTGATAGAAATCTCAGGCTTTGAGAGTGTTTTTTTCTTAATTGCCATTTTCCCCTTGCACTGAGGCATTAATCCTTGAAGAATAGAAAGCAGACTTGCCAATAACCCTGACAGAGAAGGGGCATGGGAGTAAGAGAAGGAAGGAAGCTTCTAAGTGTGAGAGTCTCCCTCCCTCCTCCCCTGGGAANCCACTGGACGCCAGCCCAAGGCTGCATTGGTATTCAAATTAGGCTGCCAATCTCAGCCTGGCACAGCTCTTGGTGGCCTGTCACTACATGGCTTGAAGAAAAGGCACCAGATCTCAGATCCGGGGAGATCCAGCCAGATTTCCAAAGCCGCCTGGAGTATATGTCATCAGCTGTAAGGCAACCTGCCCCTAAGTGCTGAGCATTTTCTTCTCCACCCTCTTTGTTTTTATTAAAACCGAAATACAGAAGACAATGCATCTCCAGCAGAGATTAAAAAAGAAAGAGGAAGGGGCTCCGAGGAGTCAAGTTCCTCCCTCAGCCAAACACTGGTTTCTATGGGAACAGGAGCTCCTTTGTGTGCCTGGAGCCACTCCCCCTCCCTCCGCCCCAGGGACCCTGGCCACTGTCCGGCCATTGTATCTGTGTGGCCAACTTTTCTTCTGTTTCATTCACTCTCCCTGGCCCCCGTCCGTCCCCGGCAACAACACCCACTGCCGCAGAGGAAGAAAGAAAAGAACTCCCAGCATCTGGGCTGAATTAAATCACGAAGCACAAAAGTGTCCAGGCAACTGGGAGCCAGCCTTCTGCGCCAGCCACTGCAGCCTTCAGGTTCCTTCTGATCTCACTTTGAGTCACTTCCTGAGCAGGTCGCGATCACTTCTTAGCTCGTCTCATGCAGAACACACACAGGACATATCACTTTGGAATTAAGTTCTCACCGGCATCCAGCGTCGCGGGGACATGGGCTGTGACAGAAATGTGATCCTGGTGATGGCCTGTAGGGAAAATGGTTAGAGAAGCATGGTTTCAAACCAATTTAACTCGGTAACTTTTTAAAGATGTTGATTCTATTCTGGTTGAGTGTCTGAGAGAAACTTCTAGAAGGTCATCTCTGTCCAGCTTTGATGAGGCAGGTGGTGCGACCTGCAAAGACTGAGAGGCCAAGTAAGACCCAAAGTTCAGCTTCCTTCTTTGACTGGGTATCTTTAATTTGGCACCATTTTCTAATTCATCTGAACTTTAAATTAAAAAAAAGGAAATATTTATGAATCTATTACCCAGAAGCTGGCAGGCACAGACATTTTAGCACATAAATCCTCATCGTTTTACTAAGTGTCGGGACTTTTTTATATTAAAGGAAAGGCATATTTCTTAACATTGTTCATAAATCACCACTAAAATATTTAGTGTTACAAGTTCCTTGGCTTTTCAAAGACAATTTTTTCTTTAAAAGCTTTACGGAATGCTTCAAAGTCTTCTCCTGGCAAAACTCCAGTTACTCACAGGCAAGCTTTCAGACTCAAAGATGGTCACATTTTGTTTGTAAGTATTCATTTAGGAGATCTGCAATTCCTTTTCTTTTGCAAAGATGAAATACCAGTTTTCATTATTTAGACTCCAACTTGTGAAAAACAACACAAAACAATCCAGTTTCACCCATTTGTAATCTGACAGTTTTGAAAGGTAGCTGGACATTTATGTTGTGAAAGGAGTTATTAAAGATTAGGGCCATTTCAGGCCTTAGTGAATCAGGAATATGATTGTCCATAAGGCTGGAACCCATTTTAAATCCATCTTTTTGCCCATTCGCCCTCCACATGGATGCAATCTCTCTCCGTCACAAAGATGTTAGGACATCGACAATCTGTACGAATTCTACATACTCACAGCTGTTCTCTCCCACAGAACCTCATGGGATTCTCTGAAAACATTAGTTCTCAAAATGTTCAGCAGACTGAAAATCGTGAGCGGGCCCTTTTAGTTTCCAGGTCACATTAATTAGTCTGCTCTTTTC
Source organism: Crocuta crocuta (assembly GCF_008692635.1). Classification (NCBI taxonomy): domain Eukaryota; kingdom Metazoa; phylum Chordata; class Mammalia; order Carnivora; family Hyaenidae; genus Crocuta; species Crocuta crocuta. The sequence continues at coordinate 8,700,423 of NW_027528624.1, read as the reverse complement.
GGCTTTCTAGTCATTTCTTTTCTTCTCTTTTCTTGTTTTTTTTTTTTTTCTTTTTCTTTTCTTTTTCTCCCCCCCCCCCCCCACTCTTTTGTTTTCCCTCCATTTCTTTTCTTTCTCTACGTACCTCTCCCGACTGAAGTGTTCAGGATGGCCCTGCGGTCCAGGGACTTCATCATCAAAAGTTAGTTAGAGCTTCCTCTTTCCCCCCAGATCCTTGGGAAATTAATAATCGTGTCCATTATTCTTTAAACCCAAGTATTTTTCATGTTCCCAGTCAAGAACACAGAAGGCAATGTCACCTACCTGCTTGGGTGACGTCATGCTCCGCTTGACTTTGCTTCTACCAATGATGATTGGTAAGTTAAATAAGCATGGCGGGGTGCCTTAATGTAGATCCCGTTCCAGTGCAGAGAGGCAGGTTAACAAAGAATGAGAGGGGTATTTGTTAAAGCACAGGTGTGTTAAGTCAGTGTTTTTACACAGGGGCCAATGGAAGGGTGCCCCCCCTTACTGCCTTCCAACACCAAGGACAAAGAAAGTGTCTCCAGAGTAGACCACCCTGGTGTTCTGGGTCCTTCCTCCCCCTCTGCTCTGTAGCTCCTGACCCTGCTTTGCCCTGGCTCTGTTCCCTCTGCCCTGAAACACGGGTATGTCTCCAAAACTCTTGACATGTTTCCACCGGGCTTCACTGCCTCCTTTGTTTACCTACTCTAGTCACACACCCTAAAATCGCCCCCACAGAAATGTCAGGGCTACTCGGCGATGGCAGTCACAGGGTCTCCGCGTTGGAAGGCACATGGTCATGTCTCTCCTCTGCAGTGAGAGGAAATCTCCTGCCCAGCGGGCGCCTGCGGGTCCTCTGAAGGCCCTTCCTTTCTTGCTCCAGCCTCGGAGATCTAGCTCTTTCTTCATTTAGTGTGGCACGCCCACTTTCCTGAAGGTTCCCCAGGCAGACAGAACTGCTTTCGCTTCTTTATTCTGCTGCTCCTCTCTTTCTACCCACAATGCTCTGCTTTTGTGTTTCCATGCTGCTGATGTTACTGTTGCTTCTCTTTCCTGTTAGACCTCATCCTGATTTTTTGTCCCCTAATCTGATCCCTTTTCTTCTTTCTTCCTTATTCTTCCTCTGCCCTCACCTCCCTTCATTTAAATTCAACTCCAGTTGCAAATCAGTTAACAAGGCTTATCTTTTCTTACGGGTCTACAACTTCCCTTCCATTACATGCCATCACTCCTTCCGTACATCAGACACCTGTCACCCCATGCCTGGATTACTAAAATGAACAGGTGAACTCTAAATCCAGAAATTCAACTGAGTTCAAAGTAAGAAATGCACTTGAAAAACCGCAAGAATATATGGTTATTGAGCATAGGGACTATCTAATTCAACTTTGAATTTCCAGTGATGCCTAGCATATCATAGATCCACAAGAAATCCATGGAAATCCTCCATAGGCTCCGAAGACTCTAAGACAATCATCTACTCATTCAGAAACACCCACTACATCACTACTAATCAGCAGAGACACAGGAACGAAATATGTACATGGGGGTTTCTGCATTACTGGAACTTTCATCTAGTGGAGGCAAAGAAGTTGAGCCAGTAATTATAAAAGTGATTAATTACAATTAAAATACAAAGAAAATTAATAACAGCAGTGCCCGCTTGGGGGGTAGAGCATACAAAGCTGCCTTGGGAAGGCTGAGAAGGACCCGGAATGTCCTAAAGGCTGACGAGGAGGTGCTGGGCAGCACAGGAAGGCCTGGGAAGCTGGGACTGCAGGACGGAAGATGGCCAGGAAGGCTAAAGGGTCATGAGGAAGAAAAACAGGGGTACAAGACAGGAAGGGACATAGATCCTTCAGGCCACGTCGTCCACAGCAATAATACTAAGTTTTCTCCAGCACAAAGGGACGCGATTAGACACAAATCACAAATGGTGCTTTTAAAGCTTCTTTCCATCGACCCTGGGCAAGTCACACAACATCTCTGTATTTGTTGTCACCATGTCAAAATCTTTAGAATAAGTGTAGTTAATGTTAAGGATAGATAGTTGGGATCCAAGTGGTCGAAGTAAGAAAATGTTTTACCTTCCCGTAGATGGAATAGGCATTCCAGTAACAGGACAAGCTAAACCCACTGCCTACGACGATCACTCAGTGCCAGGAGAGAAGGCAGAGGGAACTAGTGCTCCCCATGTCACCACATGACAAGACATAAATAGCCAAAGATGAGAAGATCATCTGTCTTTGGAAACGTTCAGCTCCAACGGCTTCAGGCATGTGGTGGGACAGGGTGACCTCAGCCCCGAGAGGATCTTGTCCTGTAGAACCTTGGGGAAATAGGCCTTTCAAGGGAGAGCTTCTTAAAATTGTGTAAACATCTCCTAATTGGTGTGGCAGCCAAACTTCTTGAACAAGCAGCCCCTGGGGCTTTCTGACAATACCTTGTATTCAGTCAACTCTCAGGAGATGAGCCTGGAACTCTTTAGAATGCAGCCACCATTTTCTGTGTGTGTGTGTGTGTGTGTGTGTGTGTGTGTGTGTGAACAAGACCTCAATAAAAGATTCAGTTTTACAGGTAAAAAAAGTTTTTCTTTATGCCTGACTTCTGCATTCACCACACATAAACATAAGTAAAAGATAGCAAGATTTTATTTTGACCTTTTCACTAAAGTACTTTGAGGTTATTTTGTTTGTATAAACTTCCAAAGCACAGCTACTGCTATTCTTATAATGGCTCTTCATGGTCAAAGGCAATCGTACCCATTAGTCATGTCAGCAAAACCTTCCTCTATTTCTGACATCTCCTTTTGGTCTGATGGTCTCCAGGATCGGTTCTTCAACATTTAATCAACCAGAATTAGCAATGTAGGTTTGGTCATTAAAATTCACATTTATTAATAATAATGGAACAAAAAGGGATTTCTGATAAGCTTGATTTCCAGGTTGTCAAGTTCAATGAGCGTGTACTATTACTTTAATTTTTAAGTACCTTAAAGCCTCAAAAAATATTTGCAGCTCTATTCGCTTACTTCATTTACCCCACAGCTCATTTGTTCGGCTGGGCTGCATGACCCGTATACTGAGATCGTTTGTAAATTTCAAATATTATCACACCATTTTAATTTAATTGAGATAATGTTTCCAAAGTTATCAGTGTACATGCTCTTTAAGATATGGATTTATCAGCTATTCTAGAAACCAAAAACGACAGCACCTAAGTTAGATGAAAATGTATTTCTGTCTCAAATAATCCTCTCATGAAAATGACCAGGCTGGAAGAGCAGATCATCCTTCTATCTTGTTTCTCTGTTTTTCTAACGGTGTTACACTCAGCTACATCTCAAGTGGGCTGACACTGCATTTGCGTTTCAGGGTGCAGAATGGAAAAAGAGGCAAAAGAGAGGCAAATCCCATCTATTCTTTTAAGAGTACAATCTGGCGGTTTTACGCATCACTCTGCGTACTCTGTTAGCCAGGACTTAGCCTGATGGCCGAAATTAGCTGCAAAGGAATCCTGGAAATGTGGTCGAGCCCGGGCAGCAATGTGCCTGGCTAAAAATTCTATTACTCATTCAAGATAGGAAGGCTGGATGTGGAGGGCAGAGCTAGTAATCTGTACAATTTTCTTTTTCTTCTTAGCTTTTCAATGTCTGGCAGCAAAATACAATTTTGCCACAAGATACCAAATTCAAGAACCAAATGTTATTGAGAGAGAGAAAATACGATCCTTTATCTCCTGTTCCAGCATATCAGGAACCAAGTCTGGAGGACTTTCCTCAAGTCCCCCCCTTCAGTCAGGAAGATGAGACTTGTCCTTCTACAGCTAGTAGATAATTATATAAGGCAAGAAAAAGAAAAGGCTGATACTCTTACAGTCTAGGATATGATGAGAGGCACACACAGACGGAAGGGTGAGAGTAAAGAGTAAACGGTATCGTGTTACTGCCCCGGGCCCCAACATTCCCCTTTGAGACTCTGGGAAAAGGCTTTCTTCCAGACTTCTGCATATCAGCCTGAAGCTGTTGCTGCAATATGACTTCAGAGAGAGGCCTTGAGTCGAGACCCCTGGGTTACCCTTCGCTGCTTTATGTTATGAATGCCGAATTGAGAGTCAACAGGTCTGCCGTGCGGCCAGCCAAGGCAGGGCCGGGTGACCCACGCAATATCTGGGGGGCACAGGTTGGGCCAAAGGAAGGAAGTAGCCAAGACACAGGAAGCCAAGCGGAGGCTAAGTAAACCAGTTCTGTGCACGACGAAAGAAAGACCACCGGCGTGTATTTGTAGTCTTTTGAAATGTCGGGGAAAGAAAATACAATCAGAATTTCCCCCCAGACTCTCTCCCAACCATGCAAGAGAAAAGAGATTTTAAAGCAAATAAACAAATAAATGAAACCCTTGCTCTGAAAAAAGGTATATCATAGCTTCCTGTAATACCTTACACACAGTGAACCCGATCTCTTGCCAAGCATTCATGAAGACAGTAAAGAATTCACCCAGCTTCTGGTGAAACTCTTTCTTTGCCTGACCGAAAAGAAACAGAAAACCAAAATAAAAAGTCTTGAAACAAACAACACATTTCTCAAAAAATAATTTGTTTTACATTTATTTTTTTTTTTTTGAGAGACAGAGGGAGACAGAGTGTGAGGGGGGTGTGGGTGGGTGGCTCAGAGAGAGAGAGGGAGACACAGTATCCAAAGCAGGCTCCAGGCTCTGAGCTGTCAGCACAGCGCCCACCGTGGGGCTTGAACCCATGAGCCGTGAGATCATGAAGCGAGATCATACAGGTAAGGAACCCACTCCATCACTTTCTTTGCCAATTGCATCCTGATTCTCCCTACCTCTCTGCAAACAGCTCAAGTCTCACGTCTCTGGAAGAAAACGATCTTTCCCTCGATCCTGCTGCAACGAGCCGGGAATAACTTACCTTCCTCTTCCCTCTCACGCTCAGGCTTATTGAATAATCTATCCAGNTCAGGTTTCTTTCCACCAGGATTCCTTAGTTTCTCATGTACACAAATAAATACCAGTTGCAAGTACACACAAGGCCCTTTTTTGTTCTTTTCTCAGCAGGAGCGAGATCATACAGGTAAGGAACCCACTCCATCACTTTCTTTGCCAATTGCATCCTGATTCTCCCTACCTCTCTGCAAACAGCTCAAGTCTCACGTCTCTGGAAGAAAACGATCTTTCCCTCGATCCTGCTGCAACGAGCCGGGAATAACTTACCTTCCTCTTCCCTCTCACGCTCAGGCTTATTGAATAATCTATCCAGTCTTCTTAAGCCTGTGACCTTTTTCAGACTACCACCACCACCCCATCACCCCGCCCCGGGCTTCTATCCCATCTCAATGCACTGGGTTCACCCCTGGTGGTACATGCCTCACCACGCTATTAAAACTCTTTCAAGATTTTCCTTGATGATTTCCCAACAAACAAAATTAACAGCCCATTTGGAAATGTCATCGTCCTGAAGCTTAGTAGCATTGAATGTAACTAACCAACTTCTTTCTGGAGACATACTGTCTTTGACAGCACTGACCCCTATTCTCTTAGGTCGTCTCCAGTTTTTCCAGATGCTCTTCCTCCTGCTCCTTCTGCCTGGAGCTTCTGCAAGGACCCATCTCCTGGCTGTCTGCACCTGCTGCTTCTCTGACTCATCAAGTACACGTAAAAGTCTCTCTAGGTCTTAGACTCTAGGGTATGTACTGGAAGGGGCGGTGTGGATCACAGGGTGTGCCTGTATTCGGTATCACTACTTTTGCTGAATTGCTTTCTAAATGTGATGCGACCATTGACATTCCCATCAGCAGTATGTAAGGGCGCCTTACCTCTCTGCATTTGTACCCCCACACTAGCCATGGTCACGGTGTGAGTATCTAATCACATCTCATTGTTATCTTAATCTGTAGTAAATCAAATGGGTGAACATTCTTTCGTATTTCCTTGACCATTTAGGGTTTCTCTTTTTAAATGTCCTGTGTATAGAGTTCGCCTAACTTTTAATTACTTCATTTGTTTCTTTGTTGTTGTTGACTTGTTGAATTTCATAATGTATTCTGGATAGTAATCCTCTTTAGGATCTATGCATTTGTAAATATCTTCTTGCAGGGATATCTGGGTAGGTCAGCCTGTTAAGCATCCGACTCTTCGTTTTGGCTCAGGACATGATCTCACGGTTTGTGGATTCAAGTCCTGTGTCGAGTTCTGCATGGACAGTGCAGATTCTCTCTCTCTCTCTCTCTCTCCTTCAAAATAAACATATATTTTTTAAAATTTTAAAAATATATTTAAAAAAAAATACCTTCTTCCAGTCCTTCCAACTGTTTAAAACCATCTCTTAATGTAGATAGTTCTTAAGTTTAATATTGTCCATTTATCAGTCTTTTCCTATAAGTTTGTGCTTTGTGTATTTTATTTAGGAAATTGTTGTCTACCATAAAATCAGGAATATATTTTTATGTGATCTCCTAAAGGTTTTGCTGCTCCATTGTAGGTCTTTAATTCACCCAACAGTTGACTGCTTGTGCATGGTGTGGGGAGGTACGAACGTAATCTCGATTTTTGAAATTTAACAGTATCAACAACAGTGGCAAGGAATTATTCATGATTGGTGAGTTACATCCTTTGCCTACTGATTTATAATGCTGTTTCTCAGTTCTTGTTTGTGTGTGTGTGTGTGTCTGTGTGCCTGGTTCTGAGCCCTTCACTATCCTTGGCTCTGCTTTTCTATCCCTTCCCTCAACATTCCTCCATCTCTCTGAGCACTGTTCATATTGGATTCTTTCCTTTATGAGCACATATTCAGCAGGACTCTATCTGAGGGACTCTTGTGTCACCTGGGATGAGGGTATATAACCACAGCTCTCTTGTGTTTAATTTTACCAGATGGCCTAGAAGTATTGTAAGCCTAGGATTACTTTTTAAACCATTGTTTGGCTTGTGGGCTCCTGCACCATATAAAGAGTGTACATTTCAACCCCAAAAGTGGTATGAGGCCACTACTGTGGTAATCAAACCTTAGAGGAGATTTTTTTTTTCTTTGCAGAACTAACAACAAGAAACATAAACTCCCTCATGGTTCCTTCCTTTATAGGCACGTTTTGAAAACTGGAACCTTCCACTCTCGGCATAACTTATACCACGCTTACATGCATGGTCCTACTTCATTCACAGGATTTCAGTGCATTGTGAGCCCAACTCTGCAATTACAATAGTTTTTACATTTTATATATAATCAAGATTGTCTAGGTGTTTTTTGAAGGACTGCTTAGTCCAAAATATCGCTGAAAGCGAAGTCCATGAAGTGACCACTAAGCCTGTCGCTTGAGTCACAGCCTCTTCATTCAAATATCATCTAACCTTGGCAATGTGATCCACAACCAGCTTGAAATCAACAAAACTTCTCCTTTCCTTCCCAAATAAAGTCCTGCTAATGACATCACCATCTTTTTACGCTCGTAGATTCAACATGTCAATCTCAGTGCATGTTATTGTGTGTAAATTATACTTTAAGAAAGTGGAAAAAAATCACTCTTCATGTCTTCCTTCCTTGATCCAAAGAATAAATTGTGAAATTATAATCAACTGACCCCTGCAATGCCTGAGTTCCTTGCTTCCTCTCCAGCTGCAGTGCAATGGCTCTGAGCCTCTGTGCTTCTGTCCAGACTACAGATGTCACTGTAAATCATACTGGTCTTCCAGCTATCTCACGCCCTCGGGCCAGATGAATCTTCCTGAAGTGGAGGCTAGCTTCCACCCTTATTCTACCCTCAAAATATGAAACATCTCTACGGTTTATGGGATAAAATTAAATTGTTCAACCTAGAATGTAAAGCCCTCCATGCTTGGATTCCAAGCTGACTCTAAATCTAACATCTCAAGAACATTTGATCATGGTATCAGCCTCTACACACAGAATAAACTTCCTACATCTATCCTTTCCATGGTGGAGAAAACAGAGGATGAACTTGGAGTAAGAGATTGGGGATTCAAATTCTGACTTCATCACTAACATATAATTTGGACCAGAAATTTCTCTACCTAAGCCACATCAGGTTGCATTTGAAGATATGGCAGATACAATTTGCTGATGGCTCAAACATAGAGTATAAGGAAAAAGAGGGGTTGAATATAATGCCAAGGATGGTGGAGGGAGCTCTGGGAAGGGCCGAGTCCCCACTGAGTGAAAGGGGAGCTCTTGGGGGCAGGAAGAAGGGCAGGGCTAGGAGTCTGGTTTTGAACAAGTGAAGTCTTGACGTCTATTGATACACATTGTTCAAGACACAGCTTAGACATGATTTCCTTTGTGTGGCTGTCACAAACTCTGCATTTCACCATGCTTCCCATATCTACTTTCTCCCCGCACCACTTTCTACCTTGCTTTACAGTCCACAAACCTGTCTCTCTTCCCCTCGCGCACATCACCCTTGCTAACATGAGGATTCACATCTGAATCGCCTCTGTCTCCATCCGCAACACATAGGAGACTATGTTACACCCAGTGGAAGCTCAAAACCATATCTGAATAAAAATGAAAATGTATATTGAACATCCCAACTTATTTATATCACAAATATCAATAAAGCACTTCCAACCAGTGAGAAAAACCATCCTCATGGGCTTCTGTAGTCCCCCAACAAGCAGACCTCTTTATCAGACAGGCTCATAAAGGTTCCTTCCAGAGAGAGCTCTTTGTCTTCCATGATCTCATATAAGAATCTCTGACTATAGCTAGCTCTAGGTCGGCAATCCGTTTCCAAACTTAGTGCTAAATACCTGTTAATAGAAGCCTAGGGGCACTCTCTTTATTCATAGAACAGAGACAACACATTCACCAAGCAATTAAAAATAAGAGAGTGAATTGGAAAAAGAAAAATTACTGCCGAGATCTAAGCTTTGCCTTTCTAGCCGCATACAACGACATGATGGGTCCAGGGAAATATTGGGCGTCCTGCACAGAAAACCTTCCATCCATCATCTTACTCTAAGTGCACCACATCCAGGTTTCTGCAGAGAAATATTTCATTACCGAAGAGTCTGGCATTCTCTTTCTGAGCTCCTGTGAGTCTTTGTATTGACTGACAGTCTCGGGAAAGAAAAAAAAAACAGCCCTGAATAGGCAAGAGACAAGGGCCCCTGAAGCCAGTCCCTCGTGGCTGTGGAGGGGTCCACAGTCTCATACGTCTGACTCTGCAGTGGAAGAACGTAGGCCGGCTTCTCTCACACGTGATGGTCCCTGTGTTCATCGTTGTCTGTTTGCTTCATTGATTGATCTATTATTTAACGTTTTCTGGAAAACAGCAAGAACAGAACGACAGTTCTGGGATGACCTCAGCTGGCTTCAGGATGGTCCGAGGAAATTCCAGAAAGTGCAGGCATCTCTGGGCTGCACCTCAGACCCACAGGACTAGAAGCCGTGTGAGGAGGGGCCGAGCCTGGCACTGGGGGGCTCTGCAAGGGAATGAAGGGTCCCCTCTTTAGAGGTCTGAGTGAAGGCTCTATGTCAGATGGGCCTACAGTTGAATCCACACCCACTACTTTAAAAAAAAATTTTTTTTAATGTTTTATTTGTTTCTAAGAGAGAGAGAGAGAGAGACAGTGTGAGCAGGGGAGGGTCAGAGAGAGAGGGAGACAGAATCTGAAGCAGCTCCAGGCTCTGAGTTAGCTGTCAGCACAGAGCCCGACGTGGGGCTCGAACCCACAAACCACGAGATCATGACCTGAACCGAAGTCGGGCGCTTAACCGACTGAGCCACTCAGGCGCCCCTACACCCACCACTTGATAGCTGGATGGCCGGCACCAAGCTGCTGAGCCTCTCAGAATCAACTTTTTCATCTGCTCCGCAAGAATGATAATGTCTAAAACGCCATCCTAGAGATTAGAAATAATGCGCTGGTATTGCACAGGACAGTCATTGCTCAACATTGGTGGCACTACATAAAGCTTCTATCATAGCTTTAATTATTGATTATATGCAAATCTATTTTTTAATGTTTATTTATTTTTGAGAGAGAGAGAGAAAAAAATAGCGTTAGTGAGAGAGGAGCAGAGAGAGGGAGACACAGAATCTGAAGCAAGCTCCAGGCTTCTAGCTGTCAGCACAGAGCCCAATGCGGGGCTCAAACTCACTGACTGTGAGATCACGGCCTGAGCCGAAGTTGTACGCTTAACCGACTGGGCCACCCAGGCATCCCTGCAAATTTAGTTTATGACAGAGCCCCACACAAACAGCTTCTGCCTGTCTTTTGATCTCATTCCATACCTCCCTCGGCAGCCGGGCTGGCCTGCCTTCCTTAGGCCGAGCGCAACAAACGAGTTTCTGCCCAAGTCTTAGCTACAGCTCTCTCCTCTTCTCACTGCTGGCTCCTTCTGGTAATTTGCTTTCACACTTTCACAGCTCGTGCATCCCCTCTGTGAGGTTTCCCATGTCAAGCAGATGGAAGCAGCCACCAATGTACCTTCTCCCTAGTCACGGACACCTTGCGCTCTCTTACGGATCCTCTGATGACCTAATATTGGCATTATGTTGATTTATTTCCTTACTTATTCCTTTACTCTTTCCCCACCAGGCCCTTGTCTGTCTTATTCTCTGCTCTCGCTCGATACCTAAGACAAGAGCAGTGTAGCATTAGGTAACTAAAAGAGTAACCCTGAAAATCAACTATTACTCAACCATAATCAATTCACTGAGTCTATTCCTCAAATTCTGATCATAAACCGAGACCCTTATTAAGCCCCTCCAAGCATAAGGAATCCCTCCCCAAATATAAAGAGAAATGCAAGCACATTGTACAATAGTCAACCTCATTTGCCAATAGCACTGAGCCCCGAGTTCTGGAAAGGGTAACAGCCAAAGAAGGAAGAAGTGAAGGGATAAAGCTTCCTTCATTGTCTTCTTTCCTCTTCAGTTTCTTTCTTTTTTTATTTTCATTTTTGAACACTTATTGTTGAGAAACAGAAAGGGACAGAGCATGGGCAGGGAAGAGGCAGAGAGAAAGGGAGACCCAGAATCCAAAGCAGGCTCCAGGCTCTGAGCTGTCAGCACAGAGCCCGATGTGGGGCTCAAACTCACAAACTGTGAGATCATGACCTGAGCCAAGTTGGGACGTTTAACCAACTGCACCACCCAGGTGCCCCTCTTCCGTTTCCTCCTAACATCTTTCCTCTGGCGCTGCCATCAATTTTTTATATGCTAGAGCAATGCCGAAGGATCCAAAAATGACTTAACATTGTCCACTGCCTTACTGATGGTGACCAGAAAGAAAGGAAGGGACTAAGATGCTGTAGGACGTCCACCACCATTGTTACCTACCAGCCAGCAACCCACGGCCTGGCTCAGGAAACCACAGCTAACGGTGATGGCAGCTAATGGCGCTATGGTCAGCATACTTACAGGGAGCCGGGGCACTTAAACATGGCAGCTATGCACAGGTCTGGGAGGAAGCCAGAACCTTGAACTCTCCATGGATTCTTGCCTCTGGACAGGGTGCCCTTGAGACCCAGGCTCTAGGAAAGTAAGTGAAGCTAGGGATGAAAGAATAAGAATTGTCTTCAAAAAGCAACTTTTCTGGGGTGCCTGGGTGGCTCCGTCAGTTGAGCTCTTGATTTCATCTCAGGTCATGGTCCCACGGTCCTGAGATCGAGCCCCACATCAGGGTCCACGCTGAGCGGGGAGCCTGCATAGGATTTTTTCTTTCTCTCTCTCTTGCCCCTGCCCCTCCCCCACTCATTATCTCTCTCAAAAATTAAAAAAAACAAAACATTTAAAAAATACTTTCTCTCCCATTTTCTTAGCTATATAGTTCTATTTTGAGTAGATCAGATACACACCAAAGTCCCTCTCCATCAGACTGCACATTTCCATAAGAGCACTGGGCCATCCAGGAATACAGAAAGCCCTGGACTTGGTATTCTGTTGGTCTTTGGTTCAAAGGAGGCCTTTTTACCAACAGAAAAAAATTCAGCTCTGCATTATGTGTAATATAAAGCAACTTTACGCTTTCATTGTTTTAGGGTTTCTTTTTTAATTGGCTTTTTGTCAGCTTAATTCTTCAGCCATGATTTTTTCTGAGTGTAAGTCAACCTTTCCCTAATGAATTCTTTTTCTTCATTGATTGGCTTTTCTGGAAAGATTTCCTGTCTTTTCAACATGTTGTTTACCCATTGTTTTTCCTTTTATGTTTTTTTTCTGGTTTATTATAAAATTTTCTTTTCTCTTGAATGGCTTTGTTAGGGTCTGGTTTTTGAAGCATTTCTGGGACAGCTGAAAGAATAGACTTGACCATCACAAAGAATTTTGTGTTTAATTATATACTTGTAGCAAGTGAATGCATGAAAAATGTGGAACTGGGATCTTTCAGGAGGAGGAAGAAAACCCAAATTTGTGGCACATGCATCACTTATTTCTTGCAAGTGAACTTTCTATGTAATTCTGTTTTGAAGACCAGCGGGAAAGCTGATGGATCTTAAATTGCATCATGGAAGAATGTCCCTTCTCAGGTAGTTTTGAAGAGAGAATTGGCTGGAGAACAGGTTCCGGAAGGAAAACCGAGGGCGATGGAGACCGCTGATCCTAATGTGTGCAACTGATGCTGGTACATAACGATCCTAGTGCATCCCCGATGCCACGCACGGAACAAGAAGCCACTCACTGCTGAGCAAACCACAACAGAAAGGAAAGGACCACAGAGGGACATGTCCACCTTCCCACCATTCAGTGCCGCTGCTGCAGATGCAATGAGTGACTCCTGGTACGTAAACAAGTGAGTCGTTTTCAAGCTGCTCCACACGAAGGACACAAAGGGTAAGTGGTTACTTTCTAGAACTTACCACGGCTTTCTAAAACTGGAAGTTGAGCAAAATCATCCTGTGACCCTGCAGAGGCAGGTCAGGCCGCCGTCTCCTGCGCTGCGTTCAGCATGTTGTGGGAAATCTCTTCCTTCCCCCCAAAGTCGGCTGCCATTGGCACCAAGTGGCTCAATAGTTGTGAAAACTGCCAAGTGGGCAAGCTCTCAGGCTGTTTCCTATCAGGTCACAGTGACCTACTGAGCTTGGACAGAGGCAGGCACAGGTCCAAAGTGCCTCCGCTTATTTGCAAAGGCATTCTGGCCCCATTTTCAAGAGAATGGCCTCTGCACTAATGACGTACCCTTTGTAACCTCCACACTCCCGCCTCACAATCTCGCGGAAGCCAGTGGGTGTCCCCTGTGAGTCCCCTTTTGGCCTGGCAGCAAAGAGGCCATTTTCTTTTAAGAGAGAACTTCAGCGTGTCAAATCTTCATGGCTCGCTATATCAAATCCCATTTCCCAAAGTAAAATACCCTCTACTTCCACTTTCCAGAGTTAATAAAAGCTGATGTATTGGGGCAACAAGGACAACTCATGTAATGTTCCTTAAAAGACATATAATTATGGTAAAAGGAAATTGTGGCTCCCAAAATTAAGCTAGGTCCTTGATACGGCAGATCAGCTAGGTTTCCAAGAGAATTTCTCATAGGCATAAAATAAGGAAGGTTTCTAAAATGCAGTGTGAAACATTACTTCCAGGGAAAAGACTTTAATTTTTCCTATTTCGTTCTGGTGTTGCCAGAATCACTTAATTGACAATAGCTTGTGTCCAAATAAAGCAAACAATGCATTTAATTCAATTCAAGTCAGCAAACGACTCTTAAGCCCCTACTTTATCTCAGGTTCTGGGATATGCATTTTTACATCCATTATCAAATCTTCCATAGACAAAGGTGGTCAGCACTGGCCTCACTTTGCACTGAAAAGGACAGAGGCTCAGAGGTTAATAACTTGCCCCAAAGTCACACAGCCATGAAATGGATCAGCTGGGATTTGGCTCTGGGTCTCCCAGAGCCTGTGCTATTGGTGCTCTTGACCATCATGCCTAAGACATAACTCTTCACCCCCAAGAACTCACAAAATGCACAGTAAAAGGAGGACAGAAAATTGTTTTAAGTAAATAAAGTGATTAAGTTCAATGATAGAAATCTCCACAAAGTAATGTGAAAGCACAAATAAAGGATGAATTAATGTATTTAAAAAAAAACAACAACAATCTAGTTATTACAATCAGAAACATTCAGCACACCCTTGGGAAGGATATCGCTTCTTTGCTGTTATTTCTGGCATTTGGTTTTTACTTGTCTTTTTGTTTTGGAAAGGGAACTGAAGATCGCTCATGCAATAGCTTAGCTGAGGCCACCTGAAAAGCATTGAAGGCAGCCTAACTTCATGCAATCCATGCCTCCATGGGGCCATTTGAGAGTTTTAACTGCCACATAAATGTACATAATTCATCAGTGGGAAAGAAAAGCCGTAATGAAGGATTCAGAGAACCTTCACTATAAATGCATAAAATTACCCAGCTGCTCCAGACTTGGAGATGTTGAAGCTCCGTTTTTTAAAAAAAATAGTGGTGCAAAGTTTGTTTTGAAATCATCTAGAGCCTCTTACCATCAAACTATTAATGACACTATTTCTTCTCTCTCTCTCTCTTTTTTCTTTTTCTTTTTTTTCTGAATACTTTACAGGATCGGCTCCCAAAGAAGTCAATTGTCTGACGATAAAGCGTGATGGGGCATGGAACAATTATGTAACAGCTGCATAGACATAACAGATATAATTTAGTATCTCCTACTACCTTAGGATATAATAAAAGTAACATTTAAATATATATCAATAAAGCTGATAGAGCAACACAAGAACAGGTAAGTTTCAAGGTCTTTTTCACCTTATATAATGCCGCCCATGAGCCTTAAGAGAGGAGGAGGAGGACAAAAAGAATAGAAGCCCAATTTGTTCTACGGAAGCACACCAGACTTGCGCCAAATTCTGCCTAGATGTTGGGGGGCCCGGGCAGGCCATGTGCACCCCGCCCTGGTCTGTCCCCTGCACTCCGTCCCACCTTGGCGTGCACGCCTGAGAAGCTCTGGGCTGCTGGTGCATTTGGCGTCACAATGTACACCTCTCGATGACTAATTCTGCCTCTTTGTTTTCTTTCCCAAATGAGGGATCATTTTTCTGTTTGCCACATCTCCATTTGAGACCTACTTTATTCCCTTTCTTTCATTTTTCTCCACGGTAATCAGACTCCTTTGCTCAGACTCACCTCTTTTATCTAAGCAGCCCGACTTTCTTCTCTCCCGGACTTGTCATGATCAAGGCTGGAAGCCAAGATGTTGCATCTAATGTACAAGCTAATATGTTAGCCAGCTTTTACCGAAGCGGCTGAAAATCAATGCGGCATAAAAACCGCTCTTATAAATGAATGCGAGGCAGGTTCAACCTGGCCCACTCTTGTTGATGCTACACGTAGAAGGAGAGAGACAGAGAGGGAAATGTTCTGTTATTACTGATGTTTTCACTGATTTGTTATTGCCTACCGAGCCTTTTCTCAGCTCTTTTTAAGATTATTTAGATAAATCACAAGATGCCAAGGAGCACAGAACTCGGAGAAGGAACACCTCTAAGTCATACTTTACTCGGACTAAAAAATGTAAGTATTTCAAGGGTTTTGGACCCTCTTGCGAACCCCTGGGTCTTTGACTCATCACCTCATTCAGATCCAAACCAGGGAACCAGAGTCTGGAAATGAGGCAGTCAGCATATTCATTAACAAATCCACATCGTGCATTTGAATGAGCTTAAAAGGAGTCCTCTGCTTCGGAGGAAGTCAATTTGAGTGAGTTTTGCTCCCTGTTCCCCGTTACACCAGCGGCTTCTCCACCGGAGCCAGACGTGGGGGTGTGAGCCCTGGGGCAGCGCAGGACGTGGCCTTGGAAGACCAGGGGCGGCCCCAGGGCATGTTCCTGAGAAAACCACTTCCTCTTCNCGAACCCCTGGGTCTTTGACTCATCACCTCATTCAGATCCAAACCAGGGAACCAGAGTCTGGAAATGAGGCAGTCAGCATATTCATTAACAAATCCACATCGTGCATTTGAATGAGCTTAAAAGGAGTCCTCTGCTTCGGAGGAAGTCAATTTGAGTGAGTTTTGCTCCCTGTTCCCCGTTACACCAGCGGCTTCTCCACCGGAGCCAGACGTGGGGGTGTGAGCCCTGGGGCAGCGCAGGACGTGGCCTTGACCAGGGGCGGCCCCAGGGCATGTTCCGGAGAAAACCACTTCCTCTTCCCTGAGAAACCTGTGAATAGACTCAGTTTTCCGCGTCACGTGACTTCGAAGTGAGGAAAGAGTGTGAACCTGGGGAAGGCCGGTGGGAATCCATCTGCACTCCGAAGCAATGCCACCGCGCCCACTTTGGGGGGCGGCCCTCCCCTAGGGAGACAAAGGAGGAGTTTGGGCGGGGGAGGTGGCGGCCGGGAGCTGCTGCGGAGGGTTTGGTTTTTCGGTCCGATATCCGGCTGACCCGGTCTCCCCCGAAGCACGGCTCCTCGCAGAACCGGGGGCAGAACGTGGAGGGGCGCCCCACCCGGCNACTCTCTCTCTCTCTCTCAGAAAAAAAAAAACATTTAAAAAAGTTAAAAGAAAACATTTTCTTCAACTAAAAACTTTACTTTTTTCTTCTGATTAAAAAAATTTTTTAATGTCTATTTTTGAGAGAGATGGAGCATGAGCAGGGGAGGGGCAGAGAGAGAGGGAGACACAGAATCTGAGGCAGCTCCAGGCTCCAAGCCGTCAGCACAGAGCACGACGCGGGGCTCAAGCCCAGGAACTGTGACATCATGACCTGAGCAGAAGTCGGATGCTTAACCGACTGAGCCACTCAGGTGCCCTTTGTTCTGATTTTAAAAGGACTTAAGTGGAGCCTGGGGGGCTCAGTTGGTTAAGCATCCGCCTCTTGGTTTCAGCTCAGGTCATGACCTCATGGTTCATGGGTGTGAGCCCCAAATCAGCTCTGTGCTAACTGTGGAGCTTGCTTGGGATTCTCTTCTCTCCCTCTCCATCTGCCCCTCCCCCTTCTCTTTCTCAACGGAAATACATGAACTTAAAAAAAAAAAAGTAAAATAAAAGGACTGAAATATTTTTCATGGGTCCCTAAAGTATTGGGAACAAGAGGAACTGCACTCACTGTGCTAGTAGATGTCAGCCCTGGTCCAGCCATCACATCCGTATTCCAGGCATGAAAGAGCACAAAGAAGGACCCAGGGGGAACACTTCCCTGCTGAGATCCCATTATGCATCATTATGGGAGACCCAAACTGACTGGTCAAAGCTTAGTCACATGACCACCCATAGTGCAAAGAAGTCTGGGAAATGTAGTCTTTATTCTACGTCTCCAAAGCCCAACCTTAGACAACTAGCAGCATATGCCAAAATTGTCCATGTAAACAAATGGGTACCTGTTTTAAATAAATAGAAGTGGCACATGTCAAATAATGAATAACAAATAAAAGCTTAGTATGCAAGGGGTGCCTGGGTGGCTCTGTTGGTTAAACATCCACCTTCAGCTCCGTTCATGACCTCCCGGTCCTTGAGTTCGAGCCCCACGTTGGGCTCTGTGCTGACGGCTCAGAGCCTGGAGACTGCTTCAGATTCTGTGTCTCCCTCTCTGTCTCTGTGCCTCCCCTGCTTGTGTTCTGTGTCTGTCTGTCTGTCTCTCTCAAAAATAAACATTTTTTAAAAAGCTTAATCTGCTAGAGGTATATTCAAGGTTTCTTTCAAGACAGCCTGTACAGAAAAACAAAACAAAACACAAATCCCCTATTTGTTTATGTCTAAAATTCCTGGACAGGAACTCTATTTTAGCCTAAGCTTCAATGCACATTATTTGTCTTCATCCTCACCATTCACCCTCCGTGCCTCAATCCCGATACTTGTCGTACTCCTTACCCCAATATCAAGGCTCACCTCAAATACATTCTTCTAGAAAAACTCCTTCTATCAGCTCTTTACAGCACCCACTCTGCCTCGGGAGTGAGCTGCTCTTCAGTCCTCCTCACAAAGCCCTGGGCAGATAACCGCTAGGGACATGCTTGTCTTCAAACACATGCTAAGCGTGCAGAAAGAGTTGTCATGTGAATATACAAATGGTGTATTTCAGTGAAACATGTGTTTCCCACACCTGGCTTATTCTCAGATAAATGTATGTATCCACAGCATCTAAGAGCGCTTAGCACATAGTAGGTACCTAACAGATGTTTACTAAATGAGAAAACAAAATTGCAATGGCTGCATAATTAATACTTTGTACTGCTGAAATTTGCGAGAGGCCAAATTGCCATTGTTCCTTTTCAGCTTTCAAATCCTTGTTACCGAAAGAGTGCTCACTTTGGAGTACCTCCCAGCCTGCGGAAGCCGGCTCCATGAAGTGTGTCATATAAGTAACTTGACCGTGTTTGCAGTACTTGCAACAATTCACGGGTCTCTGAAATAAAGGTGAAATAAACATGAAAATAACAAAGGGAGGATCTTATAATACTCAACGGGAAACTTATTGTCTTCTTTAACATATATGTTTGTATATTTTTCCTGGACAACCTTCAGAAGGGACTCTACTGTCCCCACACAGGAGAGAGCAACCAAAAGGAGCCAATTCCATGTTTTGCAAAATGGATTTTCAACCAAGATAAATTAAGTACCTAGCACAGTGCCCAAACACATGCGTACACAAATTACTCGAATGAATAAATGGTAATTAACCAATCCATAAAGTAATTTGTCACTTTTTCAAAATAAGTCACAATTAGATGCTTTCATCAGAGCACTTTAGTATAATTTAAGTGATTTAATTTATAAAAAATCCAATTTATACTTACTTTCCAAGAGGAAACCTAGTTCTTCAAGCCAGTTATGACTTCAGGTGAATCAGTTAATTTAAATGTATGACTCAGAGCCCTAATTACCCTCCAATGCCTGATGACGCACTGAAGGACGGCGGTGTTGACAGGTTCCAAAGTCCAGGCGCATGGGGAGACAGAAAGGTGGGCCTGTGTGGGGAATGAAGCTTGGCAACAGGTAACGGAGAAGGTTGTGTTCAAACTAAGAGGTAGAAATCAGAAATGGACAGCACAGGAAATACCAGAAGATTTCATTTCACCCACAGGGTTCAAAATAAGTCAACTCCTGGGGCATCTGGGTGGCTCAGTCGGTTGAGTGTCTGACTCTTGATTTCAGCTCAGCTCATGATCCCAGGGTTATGGAATCAAGTCCTGTATTGGCTCTGCGCTGAGCATGGAGCCTCCCTGAGATTCTCTCTCTCCCCCCACTGCTCCTCTCCCCCAGCTTGAGCACTCTGTCTCTATAAAACAAATTTAAAAAAATTTTTTTTAATACAAAATAAGTCAACTCCTAATCAGTTTATAATGAAAAGCCTTATTAAGCTAAAACACTAGAAAAATATACACATTAAAGAAAAAAGAAAAATCATCTTCTGAGACTCCTGGGTGGCTCAGTCAGTGGGGTGTCCAACTCTCGATTTCTGCTCAGGTCATGATTCATAGTTCATGAGTTCAAGCCCCGTGTCAGGCTCCATGCTGACAGTGTGCAGCCTGCTTGGGATTCTTTCTCCCTCTCTCTCTGTACCTCCAGTGTGCTCTTGTTCGCTCTCTCTCTCTCTCAAAATAAATAAATAAACCTAAAAATATCTTCCTTCTTAGCCATAGGCTAGAGCCATTGCTTATAATACATACGAAACCTGCTTTAAGATATAAGAAGCATTTCTCCTCATTAATGGAGGCAAAGTCCCTCTTCTTTAAGCGTAGAATGTCGTTTCCTTCTGGAAGGCTGCTGGCATGTGTGGAACACCCAACCCCTCAGCTACTGTCCCTGAGCAGCTCCTGGATCTAGTCACTACGCAGAGGCACTCGATTTTGCAAGCTTTTCTTTTAGAGGGATGGTGGACATTTCCATTTAAAATAGTCAGTTCAAAATTCAACCACTTGGCAGTTTAGGCAAGTCTTTTGTGCAGGTAGAGTCCACTCCAACCCCTCCGTGTCCNCTCCTTCCCAGTTCCCCTCCCCTGCCCCTGCTGCCATGCACGTTGCTGATATTGACCCCGGCCCCTGGGTGTTCCACTCAGGCACCTGCTCCAGCCTCTCCATCCTTGTCCTGACCCCAGGCGACCCCCATCTGCTGGGTTTCCCAAGCACCGTTTTCATCCTCTTTTGGGGAAACAGACACTCAGAACTGCCAGGTACATTCCTTGCCCCAAGATGGGGACAGCAGAATGGTGCCACCGCCACCAGCCGAAACCTCCCTCAAGATGTGCTCATTTGCTGTCTGGATCAGACACACCTTAGTTCCAGGGCTGTTCTGAACCTGTAGTTTCTCTAAAAGAACGTTAGTCTTCCTCAGCTCTAGGCGGGAAGGTGCGGTGTGACGTTCAGGCTCTTCTGTCCCCAAAAAGAATGTGCTAGGCTCTTCTCCCCAGTGTTAGTGGGTAACGAGGGAGCAGTGAAGACTTTCTTGGGCTCCCCATGTTTCGGCCACCCTCCCTCCAGCACTAACGCATAAACCGACTTTTGAATCTATCTCCTTTGGGGGAGGAAAATGATTATAATGTAATCAATGTCCTTTTCTCCTTTAAAGCATTTCTTATTTATCCTACGCATAGTGTTCTAAGCTTGGCTCTCGATATTCAAATCCCAAAGTCTTTAGTTCCCCCCTAATCTTTACCAATTTTTCAGGAAAGCCTAGTTCTTATAAATCAAGGCTAGTTTGGCTTCCTGGCTATTGTTTCCGTTACTCATCTAGGAAATCCATCCAAAAATTAAATGTCCCTTATTGTTCTAGGCTGAAATTCTCTCTGAGGCCAGTGCCTATCATGCCATGTGAAACAAGGGGCAATATGGGAGCTGAAAAGAATGAAAAACTAATAATATCAAATCAATGTCACAAATTAAATATGGAAGCTTAGGAGCAAGTAGCAAGATCCAAATCATATCTCTTGTTCACATTATTGCTGCATGTGTTTAAAAAAGTGAAAGCAGAGAACGTAATTATAGTTGGCTTGTCTTTTTAATCATTACGGGAATGTTAGCTATTTAATAAATTTATTGCATTTTAAAATGCTTTGCCAAATGCATGCCTTCCCAAACAATGTTAGGTTTTGAGCTCCTTTAAAGCAAAGATCATGCGTCATATTTATTTTATGTGTTGTAGCAACTATCACAGGGCCAAGTGCTCACTAAATACTGGCCGCTCTGCCCCCAGCTAATGAAATGTAGCCTTGTGCATTGTTCCCTATCTAAACAGAGAATCACACAGAGGAAATTGGGGTTAATCAGTTGAGAGGAGATGGTGTTAGGGGAAGGAGAATGTTCTAGTATTCAATACCCATGGGTATTTTGTGTTAAGGAACTCTGTGAGCAAGTGAAGCAATATGCAAAAGCCATGCCCACAAGAATGAGTTGGGGTCCCTGTGTTAGGGGAGGTGACCCTGTCCTTTGTCATTCAGGGTGAGAAAATTTTTGAAGAAAAAGAAAGAATGATTAATAATTAGCTTATTTAAACACAGTAGGATGCCCGGTCACCCCGGGAGATTTTAAGACACAATCGAGTTGGGGCACATGGGTGCCTTAGTCATTTGAGCGTTTGATTCTTGATTTTGGCTCAAGTCATGATCTCAGGGTTGTGGGATCAAGCACCTTATCAGGCTCCATGCTGAGTGTGGAGACTGCTTAAGATTCTCTCTCTCTCTCTCTTCCTCTGCCCCTCTCCTTTGCTTGCTTTCACTGTCTCTCTCTAAAGTAAACAAACAAACAAAAACCATAAGGCACATTAGAGTCCTAAAACATTAAGGCTGGTAAGTTCTTTGGAAATCACATAGTTCAATACCGAGAGGGGGAAAAAAAATCTGTTCCCTGGAAAAAGAGATTTTTTTCTAGGACATTGGTTCTGTTACCACTGAGAAACAGCAAAAAAAAAAAAAAAATGTTTGCAGCCAGATAAATTTGGTTCATACTTTTATTAACACATTAGTTCATATTAACGCATACAGGGAAATTCTTCCATAAGCAAAAATTTTAAAACTGTCATCCCCCCAAATATTCGGATACTAATCTCTTCCACTTTTCTTTTTGGTAACATGATTATTGGCACCTTGCAGGCAGAAACACGTTTCTACTTCTAATTTTACAGGCGAGAAACATCCCGGTAGATGAAGTAATGTGTCAAAGGTCATGTAGTTACTCAACGGCAGGACTGAAGTGGTGGTGGAGCAGTAACTGTAGCTGCAGTAAATAGTAGGAGTGATTGTAGTAGCAGTGGTAGCGGTGGTAGTTGTAGTAATACTTGTACCAGCAGAGGTAATTACAGTAGTAGTTGTAGCACCGGCTGCACCATAACTTACAGCAGCAGCAGCAGCAGTAGTAGTAGTAGTAGCAGCAGCAGCAGCAGCATATGATCAGAAGGAAGTGGTAACTGACAGTAGTAGTAGTGGTAGTAATAGTAATAGTAGTAGCAGAAGTAATTATAGTAGTAATTGTAGTAGAGCAGCACCAGAACCTACAGCAGTAGTAGCAGCAGTAGTAGTAGTAGTAGTAGTAGTAGTAGTAATACTAGTACCAGCAGAAGTGACTACAATAGTAGTAATTGTAGTAGAGCAGCACCAGAACCTACAGCAATAATAGCAGTAGCAGCAGCAGTAGTAATAGTAGTACCAGCAGAAGTGATTACGGTAGTAGTAATTGTAGTAGAGCAGCGCTAGCACCTACAGCAGTGGTAGCGGTAGCAGCAGTACTGGGGTAGTAGTGGCAGTGGACGAAGCAGTAGGCACAGCAGCGCTGGACATGGCGACCGTGTCCCGAGCACCTTCTATGAGGCACATTGTACGAGTTCAAACCCTGTATTTTTTACCAGTCTCCACAACCAGCGGGTGAGCTTGGCGAGGGCAATTCTCACCATCGTGTTCTCCATACTGTCGCCTGGGGCCCCGCTAAAGCAGGAAGTTCATACATATGTATTGGGTATAGAATGAATAAATGCTTACAAATAGTCCATTTCAAGACTAAAAAAAGAACAGCTCCAAAGTGCCAGAGTGTTCTTTATTATCAGGAATCAACAAATCTCTCTTTTTCGGTTCCCCCCTACTTCCCTTAAAGGTCAGAACAGGTGCTGCGGTATGTGTTTAGAAAAGCTCTGTGAAAGTTCTTGAATTTCAGGAAACAGAATTATGAATGACGGCTCCTCATGTAAATGAGCAAAGACACATTACAACAATTCTGCAAATTACCTTGAAATATGAACAGCACACACAAAAGGAAAACTTGAGCAGTGCTGCGTTATTCACCAGGGTCACACATTTAAAAGATCCCCACTGCAAAATTATTCTGTTAACGATAATCCACAAAAGGTAAAAGCAGGTGTAGGCAGGCAGGAAGGAACCCGGTCTACAAACTGAGGGGCTTACCTGTAATAAAGGAAGTTAAGGATTTTAATGAGCCTACCGGGAGCCGCTTGGTAATCACTGTTTAATAAGAGGAAAAATAAACAAAGGGGTAAATGATGGATGTTACTGAACAAGAAAATGCCCTCAATAAATTCCTCATCTTCAATCTTGGTGCATTCTTTATCATGATGCTTTTTTAAAAATCTGCTTAAAGATGTTTATTCCAAAAAGGTTAGTTTTTATTGAGAGTCTAAAAGAAAAATTGGGAAGACATAGTGACAAAATGGCTGTCTCAGGTACTCAAGGGAAGGGGGAGAGGGTTCTTAAACCTTGTACCCCCAGAGGGTAGAGGGAAGATCTGTGGGTAGAAGCAAGAGGGAGCCACATTTCATATGTATATAGATTAGAATTCTCTCATGGTTAGAGCTTTCCAATAATGGGTCCGTTTGCCTTGAAAATACAGGATGGAATGTTCTGCTTCCAGAAGTCTGGGCAAAGTTGAGGCCACTGTCTGTCAGGAGAAAGTGGCCTCCAAGTGTCCTTTACCTTCTGGGACTCCTCAGCTCTTTGTGCAACATGGGGGACTCCTCATTCCCTTGCCACTTGAGCACTACAGCAGAGCATTAGGTGAATGTCAACCAGTGACTACTTTCAAAAGGTTATTGGCCCTGATGTAATCGTTGGGACAGACAGTCTTAACTTAGCAGTCAGGTGAACATGAACATGTTGCCATTTGTTTAAGGCAAGGAGTGAGCTTTCTCACCTCCCCCTAGGCCTGGGTCTACCAGGAAACACCCCCAAACTGGTAGAAATAGGTTTAAACGGCCATCCTGTAGAACTTCCAGTGAGCCCTCAGGAACAATGGAGGGCTTGGACGAGTTCCGATTTGCAGCAACACTGAATCCCTTACCTCATGGACACCCATGAACATTATATACAGAACTTTTATAAACCGGTAAGCAAACAGACAACGGAACAGAAAAACAGACAAAAAGACTTCTCAAAATTAGATATCTAATTCGTCCATAAATATACAAAATGTCCTTAGCCACTTAGTTGTTAAAAAAAAAATTTAGATTAAAAGAATAACAGGGGGGCCTGGGTGGCTCAGTCGGTTAAGCCTCTGACTCCTGATTTCTGCTCAGTTCATGATATGATGGTTCGTGGGATCGAGGCCCGAGCTGGGCTCAGCGCTGACAGCAGAGATCCTGCTTGGGATTCTCTCTCTCTCTCTCTCTGTCTCTCTCTCTCTCTCTGTCCCCACCACTCCCTCCTCTATTAAAGTAAATAAATAAACTTTAAAAATATATAACAAGTTGCTACTGTATAACCACCAAAAACCATATAATTAAAAAGCCTCCCAATAGCAAGAGTTTGCAAAATGTGGAGCAATTGGAACACATACATTGTTGGTGTGAGTGTGTCTTTGCACATCACTTTGAGAAACTATCAAGCAGTAAACAACAAGATTGAACGTATGGATCCCCTACGACACAGAAATTATGTTGCTAGGTACACACAGAACTGCATACTTCTGTGCACTCGAAGACCCGTATGAGAATGTCCATGGCAGTATTATTTATGAGAACCAAAAATCAGAATCCATCAACAAGGGAATGAATAAACACAGTTGCTATGCCCATATAATGAAATGCTGTGTAGCAAGGAAAATGGACTGTAGCTATTTGCCATAGTGTGGAGGAAACTCCTAACAGTGAGTAGAGGAACGTGAATAAAAAGATAGTATATCTTGTATGGCTCCCTTTATATAAAGTTCAAAAGCAAAAAACTCATCTACGGTTTTAGAATTCATAACAGCAATTACCTTTGGAGTGGAAATAATGATAGAGAGAAGCACAAAGGAGTTTCAGGGGTGCTGATAGTTTTTGTTTCTTGTTTTGGGTTGGCATAAACAGATGTAATTACTTTGTGAAAATTCATTGAGCTCTATGATTATGATCTGTGCACTTTTCTGCATGTCATACATCAATACACTTTTGTTAGAACAGATTATTAGGTCGAAAATTTCTTGCAACTTTTAACTTCCTCCAATTGGTTTTACTTTACTCAATACTAATTCTAAAATGTGAATTCTGTAAACCAACTCATCGTCTAGAAGGAGCTGGTGTTCCAGAACCAAAGTGGAGGCTAGTGTTAAGAATGTAAGAACATTACAGGGCACCTGGGGGGCTCAGTCGGTTGGGCGTCCAACTTCAGCTCAGGTCATGATCTCACAGTTCATGGGTTCGAGCCCCATGTCAGGCTCTGTGCTGACAGCTAGCTCAGAGCCTGGAGTGAGTTTCAGATTCTGTATCTCCCTGTCTCTCTGACCCTCCCCTGCTCATGCTGTCTCTCTCTCTCTCTCTCTCTCTCTCAGAAATAAATAAAACATAAATTAAAAAAAAAAAAGAATGGAAGAACATTCCAACAGACACCAGGAAGGTAATTACAGACACCTTGATCCATAGAACTTTAATGCCTGGCTGGTAACCAATGGAAAGAAATTTATTAGTATGGCTACCACGAAGTCATTCACTTCAGGAAAAATTATTTCACTCCTACATGCCTCTCACAATGCACATACACATACTAAATGCAGAAGTCCACAGAGCTTAGACTCTGTTTATGTATTTGCCTTATGGAACCACATAGAATATCTGACTTTTTGAAGTTGTTCTGTCTCACACAAAGGTCTCAGGGCTGATTTCTGTTTTAAATTTTTTGTTGGTGATCCATTGTCTCCTGTACCTAACATAGTATTGTATAGTATTGTATAAAGACAAAACTTCTATCCAAACTTAATATATTCTCTTATGATTGAAACTGAATTTATAAAAATCTGTAAACAAAAATTCCTCCAATCTTCATTTTATAATGATTCATTTCAATGACGCCCTGCTTATTTAACCAGTCCTCTGCACAGGACTGCCAGATTGGCTTGTCCATTCCAGCACCAAAATCATGTAACAATTTTCCTTTGAGTTCTATCTAACTCAGAAATAAACTTTAGAAAGGCTTTTCTGTAAAAAGCAGCAAAAGAACTGAGTAACATGGACCACCCAGATGAAAAAGAGAACTAAATGTACTATTCTGACCAGTGAACTAAAACCCCCGTTTCCTAAGTGTGTGTTTGGATTTCAACATGTCTATCTCTATCTACCTGTCTATCTATATCTATTTATCTATGTATCTCTACCTCTACCACTATCCAGTTATCTATATCTATATCTATCTAATCTATCTAATCTATCTATCTATCTATCTATCTATCATCTATCTATCATCATCTATCTATCTATCTATCTATCTATCAGCTATCTATCATCATCTATCTATCTATCTATCTATCTATCTATCTATCTATCATCTATCTATCTATCATCATCTATCGATCTATCTATCTATCTATCTATCTATCTATCTATCATCATCTATCTATCATCTATCTATCTATCTATCTACCTATCTATCTATCATCATCTATCTATCATCTATCTATCTATCTATCTATCTATCTATCATCTATCTATCTATCTATCTATCTATCTATCTATCTATCTATCTATCTATCATCTATCATCGTTCTTGTATAAATGTCAAATCTCCACTCCAAGAGACCTGATGAAACCTTCAGTATGTGCCCTAAGGGAAATTCCTGACCCAGGCTGGTCTAATTTCACACTTGCTCCGTGACTAGCTCTGCCTCACCCTGCCATGTCCAAGGCCACCTTCATCAGCATTCATGGTTTCTTTTTTGTATACAGAAAATTGTCAGCCTTCCTGGCCGTAACCACTCGGAGAGCACACCTTACCTGCACATCTTAAGAAATTTGCTTTCCAGGAATGTCTGCCCTCTGGAGACTATGGGGCTCTCTCTTCAATTCCATCTACCAATGCAGAAACTTCTGGTGCTTTATAAAGCAGACTCAAATTTTGTAACTGAGTATTCCTTATAAAGAGTTCCATATTGTAGAGATTATAATTCCTATAGTATTTCCTGTTTCAATCATTTATCTTTGCGCCTTTCTATTTTTCCCCCAAGAATTTAGCTGAGGTTTTGCTATTCAACTTTTGGCAACTTTCATTTACCGGACCACAGGACACATGCTATTCCAGTAGTAAAGGTTGCTCTTAAGCAAAGAATTAGGACCCTTTCCTTTCTGTTTTTCACCTTTCTTTACTTTCACAACCTAAGACAAATCTCCTGGTTTCTCTGGGTTTTCAATTCCTTGAGAAGAGTCTTTCACATGGACGTATCTTAAATGTTCATCCAAGCAAAATTTACATAAGTTTTTATAAACTATCTGTTCAATAAATTTTTAAAACGTCACTTCATGAATAAATACTATAACTATCCTGGGATTTACCATTTTAAGACCCTATTTTTAAAAATACCAGATTAGTCATTTTACATCCCAGCTCTTCTCCCCTATAACACCCTTGACTTCTGTTAGTCCTGTGTATAAAGTAACCCACATCACTAATATTGACCAATCACCAACATGTCCTATGTAAATTACAGGATCATTCAGAATCATCAAATTTTAACCAAAAGGACATTATGGAGGATTTGTATGGTCAGAATACCCTTTTTTTTGCAGAAAATAGAGACAAAATCGTTTTTGAAAGACTAAGGCATTAATAATGACAAGAAAAGGGCAGCGGCTGGAGTGAAGTCTACCCCACAAAGATGAGAAGACCAATAGCAAGATTTGTGAATGCAGATTTTTGATCGAGGATACACCCCCCTCTGTGCATCTCACGTGACAGGAAGCACTACCAGCAAACAGTGATGGGGACAGAGAAGACATATGTCAAAACACCTGCAAAACAGAGGAAATCCTGGAAGGGAAAGAGATGCAGAAGGGTCAACTCTGACTCCTAAACTAGGTGCGCACAGAGACCCCAGTGATTGCAGTAGAAAACAGCAGCTGAGAGTTTAAATAATACAGCTTCTGCCCACTGTGGGGAGACAGAGTTAGGAGTTTGAGTCCAGGCAGGTTAACTGCTGCAAGAATGAGAATCAATACTCTTCAGAGGAATAAAACAGAATCCATGCTCCTTATAACCTACTATTATGTCTGAAGTTCAATTAAAAATCACCAGATACATGGAGAAATAGGGAAAAATGACCAAAATTAAAGCAAAAAGGCAGTAAAAAATCATCCCCAGGTGACCTAGATGCTATAATTAGCTGACAAAATTTTAAAACAACTATCACAAAAGCATTCAGGGATTCAAAGGGAAGTATTCTCATAATGAAACAATAAATGGGCATTCTCAGTAGAGAAATAGAACTGTAAAGATATGTAAATTCCACAGAGAAACCAGCACCTGTGTGCTCATAACAGGTTTTGTCATCATTGGCAAAATTTGGAAGCAAGCAAGGTGTCTTTGAGTAGGTGAGTGGATAAATAAACGAAGGTTCATGCAGACAATGGAGTCTTATTCAGCTCTTAAAAGAAATGATCAATCAAGTCATGAAAATGCATGGAAGAACCTTAAATGCCCATTGCTCAGTCAAAGAAGCCAGTCTGGAAAGACTATATATTGTATGAGTCCAACTCTATGACACTCTGGAAAAGACAAAACTATGACAGTGAGAAGACATTGGTTGCCATGGGGTGAAGGGAGGGATGGACACTTGGGGCCTGGAGGATTTTTAAGGCAACAAATATCTTCCATTTGATACCAGAAGGGTGAACACAGACCATTATGCACTTGTCCAAACCTATAGAATGTGCAACACCAAGAGTGAACCGTATGGAAACTACAGACAATGGGTGGTTATGACATGTCATTTGTAACAAATGAACCACTGGTGGGGGACCTTAATAAGGGGGCAGGCAATGTATGTCTGGGGACAAGAGATTTATGAGAAATCATTCTATCCTCCCCTCAATTTTACTATGAACCTAAAACTTCTTTTAAAACAAACAAATTTGCATTAAAATGCAAATTCTAAAGCTGACAATACAGCTAAGTTGAAATTTTTATGAGTGTGGCTTAATAACATTAGAAATGGCAGAAGATTCAGTGAACTTGATGGTAGATAAATAAAAATTGTTCATTCTGAAGAAATGGAGGAAATGACTGAAGAAGCATGAAGACAGGCTTTAGTAATCTATTGGGCATCCACACCATACATACATTGGAATCACAGAAGAAGAGAAGAGAGAATGGAGCAGAAATAAATAATGGGAAAAAAATAATGACCAAAAATATTTCCCAAGTTTGCTAAAAGGTTTAATAAAAGGGCCCACATCTATCTAATAAAGCACCTGTAGTCATGCAAATATCAAGATGTTAGTACTTGTCATAAACCCCCAAAACTTTCAGGCATTCGGGCCTTACAGGCAAAATAACTAGTTTTGTCCTTAAATTCAAAGTTGATTTTTTCTTATTTATGCAAAGTCAGAATTATAGCTGACCCTTGAAAAGCACAGATTTGAACTGCATGGGTCCACTTGATGAATTTTTTTCCCCAGGAAATACAGTGCAATACTGTAAACGTATTTTTACTTTCTTATGATTTTCTTGATGACATTTTTTTTTAACTCACTTACTTCATTTTAAGAATACAGTATGTAATACATGTAACATACAAAATATGTGTTGATTGACTCTTTATGTTTTTGGAAAGGCTTCTGGTCAACAGTAGGGTATTTGTTAAGTTTGGGAAGTCAAAAGTTACATGTGGATTTTCAGCTGGGTGTGGGTTGATGCCTCTAACCTCCACATTGCTCAAGGATCAACTTTACTTCTTAAAGCTTTAAATTACTCATCGACCCCCTATCAAAAACTGGATCTGTTTCCATAAGTGAGCAAAAAAGCACAAAACACGTGAATACCATTTGCTTGTGATGTTATTTTGCCACACATGGTATTTTTATTGATTGATTTAAAGCTTTATTCAGCTTTATTATTATTTTACTGGTCCAGCCCATGAAGACGTCCCCAGATCCGCTTTCCTTCAGTGCTGGTTTCTAGAAGGAAGCACCTCGATGCTCCATTTTATACTACTGTTACTTTCTTTACCTCAACAGTGGAATATTCCATTTTACTATGGTTTTCCTGCCTGAAGAGTAGCTATTTATGTCTCAATAAAACAGCAGTGTGTTTTCCTCATGATTATATAAGACTCAGGTGAGACAGAAAAACAATAAAATAAAGAATTAAAAACTCACTCTCAGGGAGCACCTGGGTGGCTCAGTCGGTTAAGTATGTGACTTCGGTTTAGATCATATTTCACGATTTGTGAGTTTGAGCCCCACCTCAGGCTCTTTGCTGTCAGTGTGGAGCCTGCTTCACATTCTCTCTCTCTGTCTCTCTGTCTCTGTCTCTCTCTTTCTTTGCCCCTCTCCTGCTCATGGTCTCCCTCTCTCTCAGAAATAAACAAAACAAACAACAACAACAACAAAAACTCACTCTCAGCAGTTCACTGGCTGAATTGGATAAAATGACTATTCTCTTCAAATTTTTAACATCATGTTTTCCTAGTATATGATTTTATATTTTTCAGGTCAGTATCTATCATGAACATTGTCATAATATAAAGGAAAGCAATTACTATACATTGACATGAAATTGAGATTAGAAATTTGGGACACCTGGGTGGCTCAGTCAGTTAAGCATCTGAATCTTGATCTCAGTTCAGGTCATGTCGAGAGTTTGAGCCCTGCCTCAGAATCTGTGCTATCAGAAAAGAGACTGCATGGAATTCTGTCTCCCTGTCTCTGTCCCTCCCTTGTTTGCTCTCTCTCTCTCTCTCAAACACAAATAAACTTTTAAAAAAAGGGGAAAAGAAATGAGAGCAAATTAGAAATACGTGCAAATAAAAACAAAACAAGAGTGCTCTGAGGTTAAAATAAATAAAAATATGAACTTTATTCCTTTTAATTAAAAAAAAGCATTGAGAGCCTACAATGTGTCAGTGTTGTTGTTCTCATTATTACAAGAGGTTTACAACTAGTATGTGTTTCATTGCAGTATGATTTTATATACATATTTTTCTAAATGTTATCCAAGGAAACTAATGAACACACTGGCAAGATTCAAAAGAATATCTCCAGGAGAAAATAGGCAATAGCCTAGTAATACCTTCACAAATTAAAGACGTGAAGCCTCACTGCTTCAAATCCATCCCGAAGTTACAAATTTGACTCATGGATTTTTTTCACCTACCAGCCAGGAGTAGGCGAGACGATCGGCATTGATAAATGAGCTGTCAGCTTCATTTGCCATCTTTTTAAAACTTATTTTTAATTTTCTCCCCAAATTCTGGGGTCATATCCCTGGCAATTTGTGTAATTAAACAACAGCAAAACTCCTCAGAGGGAAGTTGTAGGAATCAAAGTTGTAATCATGTCACAAAAGAATAAACTGTTACTTACAGCAGAGGAGCTAAATGCTGGGTTGAATGCTGCTTTGCTCTACTAAAAATCTGTCCTATTAGGCAAAGAAAACATGGTGGGGAGGGCGGGGATGTTAGAGGTATGTAATTGGTCAAAAGACCATATGGAGGTAGCTTAGGAGCATGACAAGGATCTCTGGGGAGTGCGTCACCTTCACCCACGGAAGATTATATCAGGTGGATTTCCCACCAGATTTGTGTGATTTATATTATTTGATAACAAAATACATCAAACACTGCCAAACCTCAGTATGTCCCTTGAGCATCTGAGCCCAAAGGGTAAAATTTTTCCTATCTGTCTTTAGATAGCCACATTTATAGGTCACTTGCCCTCTATATAAGTTAATACTTGGCCAGCACATAAAAAGACCAGCTAACTCAGGCTTGGAGCATCAGAGAAGATTTTTTTTTTAATTTTTTAATGTTTTATTTATTTCTGAGAGAGAGAGCATGAGCAGGGGAGGGTCAGAGAGAGAGGGAGACACAGAATCAGAAACAGGCTCCAAGCTCTGAGCTGGCAGCACAGAGCCCGACGCAGGGCTTGAACCCACAAACCTCGAGATCATGAGCTGAGCCGAAGCCAGACACTTAACTGACTGAGCCACCCAGGCGCCCCGCATCAGAGAAGATTTTTGAAGGAAAGCAAATGAGATGAGAAAGGAAAAGTGAGCAGGAACCACCTACCTGGAGGAAAGAATATTTCAGGAGAAAGGAACCACGTGTACGGTGTCCTGAAGATGAGAGAAAGCATGCCCTGTCTGAGTTGTCAGTCAAGTTCACTGTGCCTGGAGTGTTGCGTCCGGAGTACTGGAGTCTGGAGGGATGAGGCTGAAGAACAAACGGGTGGAGAGCACACAGGTAGAGTAGGTTCTGTCGGAAACTCAGGATGAGATGTGCAGAAACAGCTGCTTGATATACGGGCCACGGGCCTGACCCGATGGGTCCTTTGGAAAGACCACTCTGGCTGCACCTCTGAGGATGTTGTGATGGGAGCAAGGCCAGATGTGGACAGCAGTTGCAGGGTCCTAATGTAGGACACTTCTCATAGTTCCATGGAGGCACCACCCTGGCAGGAATTACAGCAACAGCAGTGGAGATGGGGAAGGATAGGCACATTGAGGAGATTTACAAACAGACATGATGAGTGACGGTGGGAGCACAGAGTGAAACCAGAGGTCACAGCCGCAATTTTTGGCGAGGACAAATAGCACAGAGGTGGTCCATCCACTGAGTGCAGGGGGAGGACCAGCTGTGTGGGGGGAAGACAAAGGATTGAGCTTGCTGGAATGTAAAATGTGCCTGGGACAGTAAAACAAACATACTCCATGTGGTTAGGTCTGAAAGCATGAGCTGCCGTTTTGAAAGATGCAAAGTGAATCCAGGCAAGGAGGTGACATCTCCATGAGTGAGAGTAAGGGTGCCTTAGAAAGAATATTGAGAACCTGGGTTATCTCTAAAAAAACAGGCAAAGGATAGGGGTGCCTGGGTGGCTCAGTTGGTTAAGCGTCCACCTTTGGCTCAGGTCATGACCTCACGGCTCATGAGTTGGAGCCCCACATTCGGCTCTGTGCTGACAGCTTGGAGCCTGGAGCCTGGTTTGGATCTGTGTTCCCGTCTCTCTCTGCCCCTACCCCACTCGTGCTCTCTCTGTCTCTTTTTCTCTCAAAAATAAATAAACATTAAAAACATTTTTAAAAAAAAGAATAAGCAATGGATAAAGAATGCATAAAAGAAACTGAGAAATGGCCAGTGACCAAAGAAATGAGGAAATTTGGGGGTGCTTGTGTGGCTCACTTGGTTAAGCACCTGACTCTTGATCTCAGCTCAGGTCACCATCTTGCACAATCTTGCAGGACTGAGCCCTGCATTGGGCTCTGCACTGATGGTGCAGAGCTTGCTTGGGATTTTGTCTTTCCTAGGTGCCCCTCCCCCACTTGTGTTCAGTCTCTCAAAAAAAATAAATGAACTTAAAAAAAACTTTTTTTAAAAAAAAAGTGAGGAAATTTTGTCAAGGAGCCTCCAAAAAGGAAGACGTCCAAGGAAGAGGGAATACCAAAGGTACAAACTCCTATGCATGTACCATGTGACACGCTCACCCTCTGGTATCTCCTCTAAGCTATTGATTTAAGTGTTGAATAACAACTAGCTAAGAATAAGCCCTGCCCCCAATATTCAATCTGCTCATCAATATCCTTTCAATCTATTAATCAATCTCATTTAAGGTATAATTATAGAATGTTCTAGAAGTCATCACCAATCTCTACTTCTTTGTGTGTCTACAAAACACTTCTTTATGTGTATGGAAACTTGCTAAACTCCCTGAAAAGTTAGTCATATGGTGTTTCTGTCATTTCTGGGCTGACCTATATGTCTGCTAACACTACCTACTATCCCCAGATGAATGGGGCTAATTTGACGTGACTTGCCCTCATTGATCTCACACTGGATCCTGGGAGCACTCCTTTCTTTTCTGGGCAACTGGAGATTTAGGGATTGTTTCACTGTAAGTAACACAGGGTTCCCCAAGCTTGCCTAACCCACAGCCCTTGAACTCCATCAGAATGGAAGGAGTGCAGTACACAATTCAATGCCCCCAGGAGATTTATGATGTTGCCCTTCTTTACAGTGGATACATCAAATTAACAAAGCCTTGCGTGGGAGGGAAACATGGATTTCAGAGCCAGAGGTGAATTGAAAACCTGGTCCCATCTCTAAGGATGACCCAGGTGTACTATGGAACTTTAAAGGATTAATTTCCTCATGTATTAAGTAGAGATAAAAATATCTATCCCCT
This sequence comes from Crocuta crocuta, assembly GCF_008692635.1. NCBI lineage: Eukaryota > Metazoa > Chordata > Mammalia > Carnivora > Hyaenidae > Crocuta > Crocuta crocuta. Next base: position 8,665,916 of record NW_027528624.1, on the reverse strand, counting down.
AGAGGTATGATGAGGACTAACGGAGGTGGTGTGTGCACACGGCTTTCACAGTGCCAGCACAGAACAAGGCACTGAAAACATGCCTGTTTTCCTGAGCCCACTTCCTCCAAACAGCCTGCACTGTCCTGGTAGACAGAGGGAGCTGCTTCTTATTCTCTCGATCTCATGATCTTACTATGAAGACGAAATTCATGTATTTATCCCAATGCACTAAGCTAGGAATGGCCAGCATGGGGGTGTTTCACCATTAGGGGCTGTGGGCAGAGTGATGAGCACAGAAGAGGCATGGCACATTTGGGCCGTCGAACTCCTGGACTTAGCAAAGGACAAGGTTCAATGCCAAGAAACATGGCAGTAGGGGTTCCTGCATAGCACAGGGGCAAGTATAAGGACGGCATGTGTGAGGTGTTCAGACAAAGGCAGAGACTAGAGACTTGAGGGGACTGAAATTATGTCTGCTAGAGAAAGGAGCGCCTTGCATCAGACAGCAGGGGTCTTCTAGAGCATTCACCACCTGCTCATTGGCTCCAGACCCTGAACTAGAGACAGCACAATGTATTTTTGGAGTCCAAAGGCCTGTGCAGTAAGGACCCTGCTCTGCAGAAGCTGACAAAGAGAGCTGGACGAATGAGGTCCAACCACAAATATCCCAAAGTGGCATGTGTGTGACCTGCATCACAGTAAGGGCGGAGGAGGGAGGCCTCGGAGCCAGGCAGCTGGGTGGGCGTGGGGCTCCGTGCCGGCCGTCTGCGTCAGCTGCCTTGACCAGTGACTTAAAGGGTCACTTATGTCTCTGGGCCTCAAGTTCTCTGTAATTGAGTAAGGAGGCTGAGATAATTCAGTGAGATGTTTTAAACACTTTGCCAGGCGTATAGGAAAGCAGTCAATACGTGGGAGCTGCTCTCATCATTATGGGTGGCTTTGGGTAATTCGCTTCATCCCTGAACTTTAGTTCCCTCATCCATAATGCTGGAAGATTGGACAAAGGTAGCGAAAGCCCCCATCGATCCTAAAAATCTATGAATGGTACAAATGAGACGAAATCTAATTCTGAGCAGGAAGTGTTCCCTCGGGTGGCATTCCAACAAAGACTTCTTGGCAGACGCGGGCTGTGTTCTAGGCCTTGGCGACACGATGCTCGGCGGCAAGTGCCTCACTTCAGAGGCGGAGAGTGATCCAGACAGAGCTGGGAGATGAGGCTGGGGAGGTAGCGGGTGGTTAGCTAAGAAACGCTGCAGGTGGTGAAGTAACAGACTTAGTACTTATCCCTTGGCAACAGAAAGCCACTGAGGATTTTCGAAAGGGAAGGGAGAGCATAGATTTGACATCTCAGGGTTTTTCTGGCTACGGTATGTAGGAAAGATGGGTCAGAGATACAGATTCTAAAGAAAATGAATAAGGAGTGAACTGTAATCCTTCAGACCTGAAAGAATAAAGCTATGAACTCAGGAAGGGGCAATAAGCAGGCATGGGAACCAAAGGGGAATGCAAATATTCAAGCCCGTGTGGTGTGCCCAGTGCCTGAGCAAGACCCCATCCCCCAGCCAGCAGGGCACCGGGACCCCCAGCCTGAGCATCTTGGCCAATGACATCTTTCTCTGCATGTCTGCACAAGGATGTGTGTGCTTGAAATTTACTCACGGATCATGGTAGGCAGGTCTTTCCTTTGCTTTTCTTCTCATCTTCACATAAACCACAACCCACCACTTGCAACTTCACTTGCACAAAGGAGTCTCAGGGACACCCAGGGGGCTCAGTCAGTTAAGCGTCAAACTCCTGCTTTCGGCTCAGGTCACGGTCTCATGGTTCATGGGATCAAGCACCACGTTGGGCTCTGTACTGACGACATGGTACCTGCTTGGGATTCTCTCTCTCTCTCTCTCTCTCTCTCTCTTTCTCTCCCTCTGTCTTTGCCTCTCCCCCACTTGTGCTGTCTCTGTATTTCTCAAAATAAACAAATTTAAATAAAAATCAGAGAAAGGAGCCTCAGACTTCAGAGGGAAACAGCCAAGAAAGAAAAAGACAAACAGAATTGCAAGATCAGAGAATTCATCTAGTGGGAGAATGGTTTTTTGAAACCACTTCTTTTCTTTCTGAATGTTTTTTTTAATTTATTTTTGAGAGAGAGAAAGAGAGACAGAGTACTAGTGGTGGGGGTCAGAGAGAGAGAGAGATACAGAATCCAAAGCAGGCTCCAGGCTCTGAGCTGTCAGCACAGAGCCCAACAAGGGGCTCGAACTCATGAATGGCAAGATCATGACCTGAGCTGAAGTCAGATACCTAACCGACTGAGCCACTCAGGTGCACTGAAACCAGTTCTTACCCTAGATTGTCCCCTGTGTCATTTGAAGCCATCCACCGTGGGCTGTCACCACACAGACCAGGGTGAAGGTGCTGTGCAAGGAAGTCCCTGCTGTGGATACAGCCGCTCTTCCTCTGGCCACTCCACTCCTGGAGGCAAAAGCAAACACTGATGCCATTTCCATACCCATTAAAGGAAACACTGGCAGGAAAAAAGTGCCATAATTTGTGGAAAAGTTGAAGATTTAGATGCTTGAAGGTCAGGGGCTTTATGGAGTAAGTCACAGGATGCTACTTTTCAAAGGTCAACAGGAAAAATTAGAAGATTCTCCTCTTGGCCTTCTCCGGCTACAGTGGAATCAGACGCTGCAAACATCAATAAATTCTTGGTACAGCTTTCGACGCAGAAGGTAAACCTTAATGTTATCTGATATTTGGCTTGTACAAACTCGAGCAAATTGTGGAAGTTCTGACTCCTGGCAAGGAACCAGAACTCAGATCTAATTAGTACAATATACTTCTTTCCCCACCCCACCCCCGCCCCTCACCGTGCTCTGGGTGCAACAGCGGCGAGCTGAATTACAACTGGGATTTTTTCAAACCCTAAAGTGAAAAGGGGGAGACAGGGAAGGCAGTCAGGTGGGGGTGGGCTGAGAAACACTGGCTGGAGACTTGGGCGGGAATCCCATTCCTCAGGATCGCCTCTCAGCAAGGCTGCAGATGGTTGGCAAGTCCGGCCCTGGAGAATCTTCTTAGCGTGGTCTGTCTGTTTCCCCAGTGCCCCTTGCATCCATCCAGTCTTCCACTGATGCTCAAGATCCAGGCTTCCGTGTTGGCAAAGGTATTGATGAAGACCCAGCAGCCCAAACATCAGCTAATACCTTTGCTTTTGGAACAATGCTCACATCGGTGGAGGTTTTCCTAGCCAGGCTCCTTTATGTCACTTGACATCACTTGTGCGTGGTATGTATTAAGAATTGCCTCCTGGCATCTTATTTGTTGTTATTCTGTTATTTAACTTTTCCTAAAATCTCAGAGTTAAAAGAGACACCTTGAAGATTCAGATTTATTCGAATGAGTAGCCAACAGGTTGATTGTCTGGTTCAAGTCCGTGAGAAGAACCCCTGGAAACAGACATCTCACTGCCTGCAGAAGGTGATCCATCCCCACCTTCCAATGGATGGGACCCTGGGGAAATCAGAAGCTTCTGGACACACCCCATCTGTTCCTGAAGGGGGTAGAAATTTCAATCTTTTTGGAGGTTAACTACACAAAATGGATCAAAATCTTCTACAGTGTTCATAACCTCTGACCCAGAAATTCCACTTTCGGGGATTTATCTTAAAATATTAGCATGGGTGGTCCCAGTAATGTGGAAGACAGCTTGTGCGGGCTTGTGAGAACAGTCCGCATACACCTCACCTCTCCGAGCCGCACACACTGCCAGCTTGAATCTGGTCAAGGTGGGAAGGGCAAGTACATACACCCTAGAAAATCTGCAAATGCTACAATCAGGGCTTTCATTCCCCCTGGAGCTCCAGAAAGCCTCTTTAGCACATAACTGGGCAGATCTGAATGTTTAGCTAAAGTATATGGATTACAGAATATTATGGATGAAGAACAAAAAGAATTAGACACAACTGAAATGTCCATGTGTTAACATCACTTAGGCTACCTTCAAATAATATTAAATAAACACACAGAAATATATATATCTTTAGCAAGAAATAAAAGCAGGTTAGAAAACAAATTGCCATGATGAAATCCGATTTTTGTTGCAAGTGGTAGGGGAAAGGAAAAATCAGCAAGGAGTTTTAATTGGATGGTGGGATAGTGGGATTTTTTTTTTTTCTGTTTATTAGTGTGTGGTAACTCTACTATAATAAACATATTTCTCTTTTATAACATTAAACCATTAAGGATTAATTTTCAAGGCACACAGGTCTATCTTCCCCATCATTGCCATCAGGAGACAGTCATCAAAACTATGTAGTTTTGATGTTTGGTACATTTGATACTTTTTTTTTGGTAATTAAGAATCGCTAACAGAATGCATGGTCCAGATAGCTGAGCTATCCCGGGAAGACCCAGAATAACACAGAAGATGTGCAAACTCAGCTTCCAGGAGCTGTCTCCTGCCTCACAAAGCTCTCCATTTCATGCCAATCTAAATTTATACAAATCCCAGGAACAATCAGTGAAACAGGAAACAAACAGTCTAATCAAAGCAACTCAATTTCCTGATTTTTTTTCAACTTAAAAAATTGTCCTTATTTCATTTAGGACCCCAGTGCAGCAAAGTTGAGCAAAGATTGGCCTCCTCCCCTTTGTCTCGGGCCTTTTCTCTCTTTGCAACAGGTTTCCTTTGTGCCTCTGCCAGAGAAGTCCAGGGGCTGGGGCTCCCTTGAGGCCACCAGCAAGCCCAGTGCAGGTGCCTGTGGCACTGGGGTTGATATCACTCTGGAGGGGTCCTCCCAGCCCCAACGGAGAAAGAACTGGCCCAAAATGCTGCACCCAATGGGATCATTCTTCAGAATGCTGGGGGAAGGCAGACCTGTTACATAAAGAACGTCCAACTTCTGCTCAGTCATGATCTTGTGGTCCTTGAGTTCAAGCCCTGCATGAGGCTCTGTGCTGACAGCTCAGAGCCTGGAGTCTGCTTCCAATTCTGTGTCTCCCTCTCTCTCTACTTCTCTCTCTCTCAAAAATAAATAAACATTAGAAAGAATGTTTACCGAGGACACTCCTCTTACAGACAGTGAACCTGAAACACCCCCACTTCCAGCTGCGTTGAGGCCATTTGTCTGGTTCCAGGTGAGAGTCTGAGCATTGCAGGCAGCGGATTCTCACTGCGTCCGGGAGAGCTGCTGCCCCTGACTATCACCTTCATCCTCGCTCTAGGCAGCTGCTTGCCCCAGGTTTGCAGTGCCAAGGGGAGAAAGAAGGGCAGTTGGTGCGGACTGACAGAGGCAATGATGAAGCCCTCTCCCTCCCTCTAGAGCTCTCTTCTCGAAACAGGACCCAGAGTGAGCGTGAGGTGCACATTGGAATCGCTCAGGGATCTCTGAAAGTCGGTAGTTCTAAGCCCCAAAATCAGATTTAATTAAGCTGATTTAACTGGTCATGTGAGGGACCTGGGCGTTGGCATTTATTTGCATTTCCCCAGCTAGTGCAGCCAGAGTTCAGGGTTAGTCTCACACCCATCAGTTGTGTGTTGCTGGGGAAGAGGATTCTACTATTCTGCCAGGAATATTTCACCCAGGGACCCGAAATCAGAGGGTGGATATTTACTCCAGCCTCGGGAGGTGGGGTATTAGCAGTGCCCCACAGGGCATCCTGAATTATCCAAAGATCATCTTCTGGCCCCTCCTCCCCCCAACGCCACCATCAACCTTTTTCTTTTCAAAAGAGACTAGTCAAAGCGTCTGTATTTGCTTCAAAGCAAGCAGACTCCACAGCCAACACATGACACCATTACGGAATTCAAAAGGTCCTGGGAAGAGGCAAAACCACAGATTTGAAGAGGAATTTCTCATGAGGTGAAATCTTAGAGGCATGTGGTGAAGTCTTCTGATGTGAACTCTTCAAAACATTAAAGCGTTCAAGCTCCCCCTGGCAGGGTGATGTGAGCTGCCAGAAGCCCAGAGAGAGGGGGAAAAATGTTCTTTGTGATAGAGAAACTGTTTGATAAATTACCAGATATAATGGGTCCAATTCTTCCACCCTTAGATCAGGAAAATGAAAATCCTAATGCTGTTAATGTGGTGCTGACCAACAGAAGTAGTGAGAAAATATGGGGGGAGTGGGGAGAAGAGACACAAAATGAGAGCTTTAATGTTCCCATGAAATATACTCATTCTTATAAAAGCTTTGCGAGATGAATTTTCCCCTCACAGAGGTGGGGGTAAGAGGTTGAAAACATGGCTACTCCGGAGTTAGACTAAAAGATTTCTATTAACAACATTCATACATTTTAATGCTTCAAATGATGACATATTAAGGTTATTTTAAAAAAAAAGTGACTTGTTATTTCCAGTGTAAATTTTGCTCTATAAAAATGAAAAAGAATGACATCTCCTCACCAAAGCTGCCTTCACCTCACTTTCCATTTGCTTCTGGGGAACTCGGCCAGCACAATTATAATTCCTTGAACGATTTCAAGACGTTGTCCTGACACGTGAAGCAATGCAATTTTCCCTCCATGACTCCGCTCCAGATTCAAGTGCATGCACTAAGTCTGAATGTGCATCCGTCCCACCTCACTGGCCAGGAAATAGTCTGCAGAGAGCACTGCCAAAAATTACAGGACTTTGCCTGAGTGACTTAGGACCACATTCATCAAGTATTGGGGGAAATACTGAGTTTCACGCAAGAAGCCGCAAGAGCCGGGAAAGCGTGGATGTTACCTTCAGGTCTGTGATGGACTTAAACCCCACCTCCCCTCAATCTAGACAGGAATAGCTGTGCCTCCTTTATGGGAAACACATTAGGAATATATGAAAATACTGGAAAATCACCATGAATATTGATCATTCGTATTAGCCACTGACATCTGTAATACAGAAAGAAGTGCGTCGGCAAGTCCCTCTTTGAATAAGGAAATTGGGTGCTCAGAACGTTTGCTAAGTAGTTAGGGGCCTCTGTTTCTGGGAGTTTGGTCCCATCTCTGTCATACTGGTTATAGCATCTTGGGAAGGTTATTGAACCTAGCTGAAGCTTGGCGGTCACCTCTGGAAAGTGGGGATAATCATAACAGTGCTTCAGGAGATCAGAGACTGAGTTGTCATTTGTGTACTCTTATATTTCTCCTGGAAAAAAAAAAAGATAAAACTATGTGTAGAATGAATAAGCAAATTCTGATAAGGATTAACCTGAGGAAAGACAAGTTCAATGCTGTAGGGCACTACTCAACCATAGTAATTACTCAGTTAATGTTGGTTATGACAGTTACTTATCTAAGTTAGACAGTAAAAGACTAGATGTATGTCTTCATTCTTCACAGGATAGGCATTTTCATTTCCTGAAAGGAGCTCCTTTCTCCCACAGGACGAATTCAGCAACCTTACACTCGCTGCCAGCTACCCGCCCGGTGGAACCATTACTCCCTGGTGACAGCACAGAGCCAAGGGGCTAAATGTGAGCGTCCATGTGTTATCATGGGGCCTCAATAAACAACGGCTGTGATTCTCATGCACTCTTGTCATTATGTTCTTCTGTGGCTGGAGCTTGGGGGGTGTGCTGGGATCATTGGGTCTAACTCTATTCCTTGGGCCAATGAGGCAAGGCGTGAGGAGTTGCCAAGAACCTCTCCATCTGTCCCTGACATGTGCTCTGGGGTTTCTGGCTCCTTCTGTCCTACTCCAGCAGACACAACCTCTGTATTATGTGTCATAAATACACCCCCAGTGTGGCTGTGGGGCAGATCTTTAGACCACAAGGTCCTAAAATTCAAGAAGAGAAAGAATATTAAACATGACCAATCCTGAATCTTCCGTGTCCATTGGTGATGGTGACATCAGGGGCTCTGGTGACCATTCAGGGCTCCACACTGGTCCCTGATGCCTGAATCTATCTGGTAGTCAGCTATATTTATAGAAATTGCTGGACATAACCACTACTGAAAGCTTACAGTCTAAAGAAGGTCAATATTAAGAGCACTGAAACATTAAAACACATGTAAATTGAGAGAGCTGTATTTCTTCATGGGAATATACAGCAAGAACAACTCTGGAATACATAAATAAATTTCCAGTGCAGCAGTCTAGCTCAGGAATGATAAGGCTATAACCAAGTCCATTACACTTGGCCTGTTAAAAGATCAATGGGGGGGGGGGAATTAAAAACTTAGAGTCGATGAGATGGTATTATTTTCCTAGGGCCGCTGTAACAAAGTACCTTAAACTGGGTAGCTTAAAATAATGAAAATGTATGCTGTCACAGTTCTGGAGGCCAGAAGCCCAAAATTCAGGAGTTAGCAGGGCCATGTTCTCTGTGAAGGCTCTCAGAGGAGAATCCTTCCTTGCCTCTTCCAACGTGTGGTGGTGGCTGGCAATCCTTGGCATTCCTGGGCTTAACACTCAGTCACTCCAAGCTCTGCCTCTATTGTCACATGGTCTTCTTCCCTCTATGTGTCTCTGTGTTTCTCTAAATCTGTCTTATGAAAACACCAGTCTTGGGATTAGGGCCCAGTGTGATCCAGCATGACCCCATCTTAATTTAACTAATTACTTCTCCAAAGACCCTATTTCCAAATATGGCCACATTTTGAGGTTCCAAGTAGAGGCAAATGGGGATGGGGGGAGAAAAGATGCTATTCAACTCAGAATGGGGATTTATTGACTGTCTAGCAGGATGTAGAAAGTGAGGAAGAGATGACCTAGACTGACTTCTGATCTCAGGTTGAAAAATAGGTTGGATGGAGAAGACATGAGGATTGAAGATATTTCCATTAAATTGGCTTATTTGGGTCCATCATACTGTCCATGCGAAGCCAGGCCTAGAGAGGGGTTCTGGGGTGCAGACTAGCCGTGGTCTGGTGAGAGAATATGTGTCCCCTAGGTCTGAAGAAAGCCAAGAAGCACAAGCTCATATAACCACCCCAATTCTATCCCAGAGATCTTGATTTACAACCATTTGCATGATTGAGAATTTTGTCTTCCTTTCAGCCTCAAACAAAACATATAAAAATGGGAACAGAGCAGAAAACGCAGCCTTTGTGAGCCGTTAGCCCACTGATGAAGCCAGGAGCTGGGAGGCCCCTTGAAATCTTCCATTCTCCTTCTATCACCAAAAACCCATTCTCACATGGAGGTTGGACTGCACAATGTGTTCACAAGTGATAGGCATCCAGAGGGAAGTTCTAGCAAGAAGAAAATCTGTACAACGTTCATCCTATGTATTTCAAAGAGTTAATATGAAAGTTTGCACAGAGGAAATGCTGAAAACACATGAAAGATTAAAAAGGCTATTTTGGAAGAGGGAAAGCAGATAAAAGAGCGATCACCAATTCAGCAGAGTAGAGAAAATAAAAGGCTGGGTGCCTGGGGAGAGGGAAGTCATCAGTGAAGAAGCTACAAGTACAACAGGAAAAGCAGACAGCAGGCAAAGGGAAGGAGGAGGGGGGGCAGGAGGCTGGAAAGAGCCAGCATAACTGAAAGCCTGTGTGAGGATAGTTAGACCGCCTGATCTTCTCTCCAATGCCATTTTTCTAGGTAGCTTCCCCTTCTCCCCATCCCTAGCAGGAGACAAGACCTGTACTCTTGGGGAAATTAGGCTAGAGGCTTTCTGGAGTCAAGATGCCCAAGACAGAGAGGGTTGAAAATTAAAGCAAAGGACTGAAAACAAAGAGGGGTTTCAGGAAAGTCATTGTTCTGAATGGTGAGGCTCCCAGCCCTGTGTGTCCTCAGAACCCACAGTCATTTCGGTTGATACTGGCAACCTGAATAGCAGAAGAGTCTTCTTTGGGGAGAGCAACTAGCCCTGGAGAAATTCCTAAATATAATGGCATTTGGCCAACCACAACAAAATGGCCAAATACTGTGTGCCCACCAGATAATAATGCCACCGCAGCACCCATAGTTTCTAATACACTTTTTATAGGTTTGCTTCTAAATGTAACAGATAACTAAAGACCACCAGACATTGGAGAAAAGCTTCTGACATGAAAGACAGGGAATAAAAGAAATGAATCAAGAACATAAACTTGGATAAAAGGATACTAGACAAGAAGGAGGAGAAACTTAAAAAAATTATTTATATATATATGACAAAAGAATACTGTACATTAATAAAATAAAAAAAGACTTCACTAAATAATGGTTTCTATTACTATTTGAAAAAGGAAATTATAAAAATAGGGAAGAGCTCTTAGGAATTAAAATTATTATGTGATATTTTTAAAGTCCATTAAATATAAGGTAGGTTGAAGCAATTTCCTACAAAGTAAAACCTAAAGAAAAAATAAAGGAGAAATAGAACAAAAAGATAAAATAATTAGATGATCAGAGAGGTCCATATAAAAATTATTTAATTAAAAAGTAATAAAAGTATTAATTAATTAAAAAACAAAACTGAGAGGCCCAACATCCACATAATAGGAGATCCAAAAGAGAGCAGCTGGGGGAAAATGGTGGAAAAGTAATTAGCAAAGAAAAATACAAAAAAATTTTTTCATAATGGAAGAGTAAGAATTTCCAGATTGAATGTCTCCATCAAGTCTCTAGCACACATACTTTTAAAATTACAAAATGAACTTAATCAGATCACCTGGACTCAACAAAGACTCTAAGGTCTTCCAGAGATTACAATAATAAAAAAAAAAACACGAATCAAAATAATATTATACTTGTCAACAGTAAAACCAGACACATGTAGACATTGAAACAATTTCTTCAAATTCTGAAAAAAAAAAAAACCTTGGGAACTGAAAATTCAGTTTAGGTAAATCATCAATCATGGACAGAAAAGAGATCGTTTCAGACCTGCAGTTCTCAAAAAGATTGTTTCTCACACAGATTTTTCTCAGAAAGCCAAAGTTCAATGAAATATACCAACACCAGACAGCAAAGGAGGAAAAAGATTCAAGAAGCAAAAGGTCGAGTTTGGAAGAGAAGTAAGTAGAATTCTCCAAGTGCCGGTAGAGAAGAGTCCAATATGGCAGCCATGCGTCACATCTGCAGGACCCAGATGCTGCTGAGACCTAAGCCAATAAATTCCAGTACAGATACATCCAAGGAAAATATGCAATTCACATCTTTAATTTAGGAAGGAGTTTTATTGATTAATTGGAACATTTGGAGGCAAGTCAGTGATGGAGAAATAGCTAAGCAAGTCAATATTGAAAACAAATGTCATACAAGAAAGGAATCATAATCATTTGTGAACAAGTTATAGTAATGTAAACATTGAATGTTCAAAAATCACCATCTACATTTATTAAGACTCTTGGCAAGGGAGGAAATGGGAGAGAAGTAGGAAGATGGCTAAGAGAATTAAATGTTTATCTTCCATTTAAAAATAAACGAAGTCTATATACAGAGTCTAAATTTAAAAAATAAAAAAGAGTTGTATATTATGTTATTTAGAATGTGGAGGTAAATACCGAAAGCAGTACCCAAAGTAAGCAAGGAGAAGGTCAAGGGAATGCTTGCTTTTACATTTTAAACCTTTTAGTAATATTTGACTTTTAAAGCCACGTACAGGCATTATTTGATAACATTTAAATTTTTTAAAAAAGGAAAATTCCATCTTCAGACCCAAGACGGGGATGGGGGGGTGGGTGGATGACAAGTTAACTGCAGATCCACAGGAGTAAATCCTCAAGGCGTGTCTGGGCTGCACCTGCCTGCCATGTGGGCATAGGGGCATAGGGCATCACACAAGGATCCCCCATCTAAGTTTGGCGTGAGCACCTGAGGACTGGTAGCTGGGCGGTAAGTGATCCCCAGAGTACCGGGGAGAACATTGTCTCCTGTCACAGTTCCTGAATGTGGCTCATTAGCATCTGTGCCTCATTTTGATGTAACTGTCACACCCCCATGCAGTGGGTTCACAGCAAGTAGTTTTGGGGGAAAGCGATGATGGACTTCATAATGGTGCCCAAACAAAACGCAGTTTGCTTGGAGAGAATTAGGCTCATCCTAGCTTTGCAAATGGATTGCCCCAAAGCAATAAAACTTCAAGACAAATAGAAATTTAGAAGGAATGAAGGNCCCCCCCCCCCCAAAAAAAAGCATATTTCCATAAAGCCAAGACCATGTTTTGAATAGTAGGGTAAGTATCCACTATTTACTGCTTACATTGGATGTACACCAAGGACCGCCAGACGCCCTATATTCATTACCTTGCCTGTAACAACAAGATTTGTGTTTTCGTTTCTATTTTGTGGACGCAAAAAGTGAGGCTCAGAAATTAAGTGGGGGAACTTGAGAAAACACATGGGTAGGCTTCACTCCAGAGTTAGTGAAGCAAAACCTCTAGGTAAGGGACACATGCTTTTGTGATCTTATAAAGCTCCCCAGGTTAATCTGGGAGTGTGACCAGACTGGAAACCACAGTTTGGGCCACGTTATGAAACGAGGTATAAATTAATCAGTGAGATCAGCCAGCTGAAAGTACTCTTCTAAAATACAATTCATTCTGTTTTCCTCTGCTATGTTCTTTTTAACTGTGCTTTTATGTGTAGTATTGGTTTTATCTTTAAAAATAAAAATCTTATTTGTCCTTCTCTGCCTGACTTATTTCGCTCAGCATAACACCCTCAAGGTCCATCCATGTTGCTACACAGGCCAGATTTCATTCTTTCTCAGTGCCATGTAGTATTCCATCGTATAGATAAACCACATCTTCTTGATCCATTCATCATATGTTTGCACGTATAGGAGGATTAGGAGGAACTTGACGGAGGAACAAGGGGGAGAAGAAGGGCGGAAATGGTGGGGGAAAGGGAGAGAGGCAAACCATGAGAGACTCTTGAATGCTGACAAAAACTGAGGACTGATGGATGTGGGGGGGAGGGACGATGGGCATGGAGGAGGACACTTGTGGGGATGAGCGCTGGGTGTTATGTGGAAACTAATTTGACAATAAACTATTTGTAAAAATAAAATAAAATAAAATAAAATAAAATAAAATAAAAATCTTATAAAGGAACATTCAGGTAACAGGAAAGAGCCTTTGAGAATTAAAACTGTGATATTATATAAATGAAACGGGCTTGTCTATAAAAAATATCTTCACTGTTTTCCTGAGACTAAAATGAGAAATTGCCTACAAAGAATCTGGCACATAATAGAAGCCCAGTGAGTGGCTGGGAGGCAGTACGGTGTCTTGGAAAGAGTGTGGACTTTGAAATCTGACAGACCTAAATGCAAATTCTGCTTCCATAGCTGAGGCTATCGTGACTGTTTGGGGATATTATCTGCCTTGCAAGAAGTGTTCTGAGAGTCAAAACTTTAAAATATATCCAAAGCCCCTTGTATAGTCTCTGGACCATAATTGGGCTCAAAATAATGTCAACTTCCTCCCTTGTAACCTCAACAATCTACCATATTTTGTTTGCTCCTCTCGTCTCTTAGACTTTCTTCCCATTGTGCCAGGCACCAATGTCCCTTCTGCGACTGCCTCCTTTACTAATCCAGTTAGTGACACAAAACTTTCATTTTCCAATCTCACAGAATATCTATCCTGAGGAGGAAGAAAGGTATCTCTTAAAAAGTCTCCATCTTTCCTATAGATTATTTATTTGTATTAAAATCAGTCCTTAAATAAATATTAAAAAATAAAAAGGGGCGGCTGGGCGGTTCATTTGGTTAAGCATCCAACTCTTGATTTTGGCTCAGGTCATGATATTCATGGTTTGTGAGCTCGGGAGCCATATAGGGCTCTGCGCTGAGTGTAGAAACTGCTTCAGATTCGCTCTCCCTCTGCCCCTACCCCCATTTGTTCTCTCTCTCTCTCTCAAAATAAATAAACATTAAAAAATTTTAAAGTCAAGCCATTTGTCTATCAATCTTTTTTGGTTTCTTCCCGTCTAATGAAAGTTCTGTAGTCGGACTTTCCTGAAATAAGGTGTCTATGTGACAATTTGCTTTAGCTCTTTTTCTGACTGGATTATCAAACTTAACCCTGTGATAAGTACTACGTAGTTGTTCACACGTGAGTTACTACCTTTCATTACCAAGTTCAAGGCCATGCATGGTGATCATAGGTTCTGAATTTGCTGACAGTTTTCATCTTGGGTAATTTTGTTCTTTTTGATTAATTGAGGAGTATTAAATGTACAACTAAATGTGAATTTGATATTACACCTTTATATGATTTTTTCATATAAATCATTCATCGATTTTTTGTGTGAAGAAACTATACTATTTTTAGACTACGTTAATTCATTCATATTAAAGTCTTAAAGCAGAATAAAATTAGATAGTGATTCCCTGACATGTAATAAATCATCTTAATTGAAATGAATAAAATTATAAAATTGAAAGTGTCTTGGAAATTCGGAGACATATGACCACAATAAATATAATTTCCTTCCTTTTGGGTACTAAGAATTAGTTACTATAATGGTGTCACATGAATTAAGAAGACCCATCCGGAGCAAAATTCTAGACTAACTGTACTGTGCAGAGAAAGTCCTTCAATTAGACAACAACCAGAAGTTAACAAAAAAATATTTAGCATTGGTGGCATAAGAATTAAAATAGATTAATCCCATGAAGACTACTCGTGTTCACAAGGTCAGCAAGAAGGATATCTATAGTATCTGTTACTCATCGCTTTCATTGTTTCAGTTGGTGCTGTATGTGCCGAAAATCATCCAAATTGCAAGTCTAGGAGACCGTAAACAAGTAGAAAGAAATTACAAAACAGAAAGTCCTCTTGTCCTAAAACATTTGAAGGACTAGTTTTATAGTCAGGCATGTGGGTCAACAAAGACTGGCATAGAAACTTAATGCACATCATCAAATTTCTCAACTGACTGGTTTCCTCTCTGCCAAGAGTTAGTCTCTGGAACAGTTAGCACATTCTCCCTTGAAATAAGTAGATGTTAAATGCAGTTTCAGAAGCAAGGGCATTCCTTATCAACTTGCACAAACAAAGGATATCCTAACAGCTGTTTCTCCAGGAAAGCACCGCCCCACTGTCCTCTCCTGTGCTAAACCCCAGTATCTAGCACTGTTTCTGGGCCTTACATTCAGTGGTATGTTGGTCATTCGGTTCTGTGGGGTGGAGGGAAGATGCTTACCTGCCGATTTTGGTGGCATAAATTCTTCCACCGTAGCCAATTTCAAGCTATCAACTGTTTAACATTTGCCTCTCAAAATCAACACAAGCTGACTCCTGTGTGTGGCTTAAATTATTGAATTAATAGTGAAACAACAACCAGACAGGTAACTATTGTTGACCCCGTGTTATAGACGAAGAAACTGAAGCTTGGAGAAACGAAGGAAGTTGTCTAAGATCCCACAGCTGTAAGTGGTTAAGCTGGGTTTTGCCTACAGTTGCCCAAATCCACAATTCAGCAAATATTTGTAGGAGCGAAATACTATTTTATACAAAAAAATGACAAAGCACACAAAAATCTTTTAAATCAGTCCATGTCCCTAAACATCTCATTCTTCTCCCTACATTACAACTACAGATCACCCAAGAAATGTGCAACAGGACAAGCCAAGGGGCACCCTCCAATAGACATGGCCCTACATTCTATCGCCATCAGGAAAGGTTTGTTACATTTTTGCCTCTATGTATTTGGAGGTACCCCTTCATCACAGCAAGCTCATGAGAGACAGGTTGCTCACCACATGCTGACTGGAAAGTTATGGCTAAACCATCATTTCTGAACTAGAAGATTCTTCACAACTTCCACCTCCTTGCCTATCAGGCCAGTCAGCCCACCATCTGACCATGAGGTTTCTGGCTCGTCCTTCTTGGCCCTCAAGGTGAGTATCACTTGCTGTCTCCACAGGCACCTGAGCACTGATGTGGGAATTCAGGCTTTGCTTGGATTGCTCACGTTACTCATTTCAAGAATATCTTCTCAAACTGAGTCTATATGCTTGAACAGATTACTCTAAAGGCCTATTTTTGCTCTCAAGCCCTTTGTAGGAGATTCTCTCTAACCTCCATCAAATTGCCTGGTGGTGTTATCTAGTTCTTCCAGGCATCCAGAAAATTGTCTGGCCCACATCAAGGAGCTGCCTGCTCCTCTAGGCTCAAGAAAAATATTAGCATGTATAAAGCTGGCTTATGGATTGTGGAAACTTGTACTTTATGGGAAAAACATGAGGGAGACTTAAACTCGCATCCACGCAATTTCTTCATCTGTGAAATGGAAGCTTTTAAAACATAGACCATAGTAGACTGTTAGGTGACTCAAAGAAAGCTTATACTAAAATTGTGTTGGGGTGCCTGAGTGGCTCAGTCAGTTGAGCGTCTGACTTCGGCTCAGATCACAATCCCATGGTTTGTGAGTTTGAGCCCCACACTGGGCTCTGGGCTGACAGCTTGAAGCCTAGAGCCTGGAGCCCATTCCCGATTCTGTGTCTTCCTCTCTCTGCCCCTTCCTCTCTCATGATCTCTCTCTGTCTCAAAAATAAATAAACAGAAAATAAAAAAATATAAAATAAAATGAAATAAAAATAGTGTTAGTGCCATTATTTACATTTTATAAAACAGTCTAATAAGAAATAAGCTTTGATGATACACAGGTGGATCCTGCTTCCTGCCTCCTCGGGGCTTACAGTCTAGTGGGCCCCGGAGGTGCAAACAGGAACTCCCTTACTCTACAGTTAGAGAAATCACTATGGTGTTCAAGGCACCAGGGCATCAAAACCAAACCAGGGGTTGGGGAGGTTGCCCTGCTCTGAGCTTTGAAGGAAAGTTCAGCTCCAGGATCATGAGCATCATGATGGACCCTTGCCAAACCACACTTGCCGAGATTTGGCCCAGATATTTCAGCTGGTTAAATCTTGGGTAGAGCTGAATATTTGGATATTAATCATCTCCACAGGTGATTATCTACAGGAGTAACCATGATCTATATGTATCTATCAGAAAATGAGAAACAACAGTTATTATATCTACCAAATGAATGGCAGCTAATCCTCTGTATTTGGGGACTCTTGCTGACATCCAGACCCCAGGGATGATGCTACTGACATTGACACAGGCCATCTTTTCACTCAATGTCTTCGGTTTCAATATTAGAGCTCCCTTCAAAATTAGTCAAGCTTGATTTTTTTAATAGTCTTAGAACTGTTTAATCATATCCAATTTTTTAATTTCTTGCAAACTCAAGCTTATAATTTAAGACAGGCACATATCTCTGAGCACTGAAAATTTAGAAATACTGTGAGTTTCCTTTTTTGTCAGTGTAGATAGTGGAAACTGTAGAAAATAGTTCCAGTCAAAATATCATCTAATAAACAATTCACCAGAGACTGTAAAAGCTCCCCACAGAATTCCATCATAACAATGGCCGTAAAGATAACATTGCATCCCCAGATCCTGCTTATGTGTTTATTCAGCCAACAAAATATTGAATATTATCTGAAATGACAGCATCTGGTGAATCCTATATATTGATGTATCTCCCCTCATTTACTCTGTGACAGCTGGATAAATGGAATAAAAAATGCTAGATACTAAGGTACCAGAAAGGGACATATTACCTTCAAAGAACCTCAGAAAGGCCGCCCTTCTCATTCTACTGATGAGGAAATTAAAAGGAAGGGAAAGGACTGACACATACAGAATAGGCCAAAGCCGGCACCAGGTTTCCCTCTCCTTCTGTCCAAAACCCCTCCACCAGCCCAAAGAGCTCTGGTGCATAATTTGGTCACATTTTTATGATTAAAATACACTGTGATTTCTTTAAGCATGGTGATAATATATGGATAGAAATAAAGCACTTCTGTTAAAAAAATACATGCAAAAAAAACCCTCATATAACCTATGTAAACAGTTATATATGCAATGGTTCTACATTAGCAATAATCCAGATGTAAATAGAAGTTACTTTTATTTTTATTTAAATCCAAAGTCAAATAAAAGTTTAAAATCTATTACAGACTATTGTCAGTACTCTGAGATTATAAGAAAGTTACTTCCACCCTGAGGTCAGATCTGAAGAATGAAGAAAAATTGCCTCCCTATGAGCTTTAAACTAAAAATATCAACGTGGAAGAAACCAAAACAAAGCTATGAAAAAAATACTGGCAAAGAAGAAAAAGAGGAAGGAAAGGACAAAGAAGAAGGCAGAGAAGGCAGAGAAAAAGGAGGGGAAGGGAGAGGAAGGAAGATGAAGGAAGGAGGGAAGGAAGGAAGGAAGGAAGGAAAGGAGGGAGGGAGGGAGGAAGAAGTCTACTAGGTCTGCAAAATTGTGCCCCGATCTTATGGAATATACTAAAATACTTAAAGCGTTGACAATAAGCATCACGAACCTCAATCCCTATAGCAATGCTTTTCCTGTCGTCACATTTTCTTAGGTTAATGCCATTAAACATGATTCATTTTACTGACTGACTTTTGCTCAGAATCTGTGCCCACCACATGCCGCTCTCTGCTTATCATGGTGTGCCTTGGCATGAATTGTGCCTAGCAGGGAGACTGGACTGGTCTTCCAGCTCAGGGGTTCTGAAACCTGTGATAGAAGAATTGTTTAGTGCTTTTTTAAATTACGAGATGCTAAAATCACTAAAAATTTATAGATACAGCATAACGAACTCAGATACCCAATACTAAACTTTATCAAATCAGACCATGTTTATGTCAGCTTCAGATTTCTTTTCAGATAATAGAATATTACAGTTAGAGTTAAACCTCTCTTTGTTGCCCTCCAAGAAATCTCTTTTCTCCCCTCTCTAGAAATAATACTTACTCAGACTTTGATGTTTGTTATTCCCATCCCTATATATGTGTAGTATAGATCCATAAAACACAGTAATATTTTAAATATTTTAAGCTTTATAGACATAGTGTTATATGGTACATGTTCTAGTACAAAGTGTTTTTCCTACCAATCTAATTTTTGAGATTTCTTCATTAGATACACGTATCTCTAAAATTCATCTATAAAAGTATCTAGGTTTATTGTCTCCTGAACATGTTCTGTGTCTTTGTTAGTGTGTTAGCTATAACTTCATTTTGTTATGTATTGGGTGCTCTAGGGTTAGTATCTATATGTAATCCCAGTCTGTCTTCAAGCTCTATTATTATATCACTTCATGTTCAGGATAAGAACTTTATAAAATAGTATCCTTACATTTCTTCTCTCCCAGCCTTGGTGCTATTTTGTTGGGTATATTACTGACACACATTTTATAAGTCCAGTTTTACTATCTCATGAAAGTCAACTGTGTGTATCTATATTCAAATCCACCTGCAGTTTGCTCGACTTGTAATCAGCCAGGCAGGTGCATGTGCATGATGGAAATTGGGAACTG
>NW_027528624.1:8585342-8646661 GCF_008692635.1 Crocuta crocuta | reverse complement strand
CCAAGCAGCATTTACTAACACATAATTTTATAAACCCAAGTATATATTTATTATTTTTGCTTTACGCATTTAGTTATCTGTTAAAGAAATTTTTTCCAGATTTCCTGAGATATAACTGACATACAGTATTATACATGGTTAAAGTGTATAGCATAATAATTTGACTCACATATATTGTAAAATGATGACCACAATAAATTAGTTAATATGCATTATTATTAAAAAGATATTTTTTTGTAGCAAAAAAGAATGTGTTTTAGATTCACCCAAACATTTACCATTTCTGGTTTCTTTGACTGTATTTATTTTTGAGAGAGAGAGAGCAAGCAGAGGGCGCGGGAGAGCATAAGGGGCAGAAAGAGAAGACAAAGAGTGTCAAGCAGACTCTGTGCTATCAGCACAGAGCCCAATGTCGGGCTTGGACTCACAAACCATGAGATCATGAACCGAACCAAAGTCAAGAGTTGGATGCTTAACTGACTGAGCCACCCAGATGCCCCAACATTTACCATTTCTGATGGTCTTTCTGTAGATCTTTCTGTAGATTTCCATACGCTAATATTTTTCTTTTGCTTGAAGCTGTTCCCTGACGTTTCTAACAATGTAAGTCTGCTGCTCATGAATTTTTTCAGTTTTTGACTAACTACAAAAGCCTTTATTTTGCCTTTGTTTTTGGAAGAGATCTCATTCAGCATGGAATTCAAAATTTTCCCTTTTTCAGTATATATATTCAATTTAAATATACTCTTATCATCTTCTGACTTGCACTCTTTCTGACAAGAAATCTGTTTTCATTTTATCAGTGTTCCTTTATATACTGTCTGTTTTTTCCTCTGGCTGCTTATATGATTTTCTCCTCATCACTGGTTTTGAGCAATTTGATTTTAATGTCTTGTAGTTTTCCTCACCTTTTTTTTTTTCTTTTTGGGATTGGTTAAGATTCTTGGATATGTGAGCTGGCAGCTTTTACTCAAATTTGAAAATTCTCAGTCCATATTTCTTCAAATATTTCCTGCCCCCTCAATCTCACTTGGGGTTACCAATTAAACTGTACCTATGGTGATCCACTTGAAACTATCTCTCAGTTCACTGATACTCATTAGTTTTCCTCTTTGTGTTTCATTTTAGATAGTTTCTATTGCTATGTCTTCAAGTCTAATATTTTCCTCTATGGTGTCTACTCTGATGTTAATTCTTCCCAGCATATTTTTCATCTCCATCACTGTACTTTCCAAGTTCAAGTTGAGCATTTAAATCTTCTGTATCTCTGCTTAACATGCTTAATCTTTTCTGAACCATATTATATACACGTAGTATAGTTATAATAATCGTTTTGTTTTTCTTATCTACTCATTCTAGTCTATTAATTGCTTTTTATCCCTACGTGGGTTGTATTTTCTTGGTGTTTTGTATACTTAGAACTTCTTTATTGGATGCCAGAGGACTGAATTTTACTTTGTTGGGTGCTGTATATATTTTTGTATTCTTACAAATATCTTGGCCTATGTACTGAGACACAAAGTATTTGGCAGTAGTTTGATCCTTTAAGACTCGCTTTTAAGCTTTGTTAGGCAGGAAAACAGTGGGCTTCAGGCAGCTTTTCTGCACACTCTATGTGCTTGTGAATCCAAGACTTTTCCAGTGTGCCTGGCTGAATGGCGCTGATCTTAATGCCATGTGTGTCTGGGGATTGGGCCTTCTCCTTTCAGGTGCTCATTCCCTGGCTTGGGACAGTTTCCCCACACATCTGTACTGATCTGCCTTAGAATACAGTTGAGACAGAGCTTCTGTTTAGCCCAATGTCTTTCTGTGTGTGGCTTCCTGCTCCCAGCACTCTGCCCTGTGAACTGCAGCCATCTTGGTTGACCTGGACTCCTGGCCTTATCTCTTCAATGCAAAGAATCCTTCCCACCCCATGTGGGTTCTTCTCCCTGTGTAGGGGCCTGGAAGCTCTCTCTGTACTAAGCTGGCTGCATTCATAGGACTGATAGGTTTGTTGTCCCCCCTCAGAGATTACTGGCCTAGGCTCCCTGATAAATGAAAAGCCATCATTTCATATATTTTCTCAAGTGCTTTTATTTTCTTTAAAGAAAGAAAATCTGGCCCCTGTCACTCCACCTTGGCCAAATGCAGAAGGATCAGTGTTACTTTGGACATTTTAATTCTTTATTATGAGCTAGACTTCAGATTTTGGTCTCATGGCTTGGTGAGTGTGACTCTTCCCCTGACATATGGACTATGTTTGTGTGTCAGCACATCAGCTTCTTGGGCCTCTAAGCCCAGAGTCTGTCCCAGGCCATGTGGTCATGAAGGTGACCTGCAAAGGTCTTAGGGAGAGACAACCTCTCTGGCAGATATAATGACTGAGCCCAAGCCTGAACCCTATCTCAAATTTCTGCACAGGATGAATTAGTCATGTGCATGATTTAAAAATAAAATAGTTACATGAACATATGTAGCTTACAGACTGTTGTATGTAACAAAATCCTGTGATTTAAAATGCTAAAAATATGTGCTTACTCATCATAATTTTCAGATAGAAATTGTATCCATCCATATCTTAGTAGAACCATTAAAAATAACACTATATACTGAAAACTATATTACATGCTGTTATTAATAACAAGTAAAATATTTTATTGTCTAGGAAGTATGTACTTGTGCTCAAAATGACTCTTTATTTATAATATATCCATATTCCAAGCCTTAAATGCCATACTAGGAGCTTTATGTCATGTCCATACATTCTGGTGTCTAGTTGCTATCATACTAGTAGGAAACTCCTCCCTAGGTAACTGGCTACCCATTTAAGTCACCAAGGAGGATATTTCGTCTGACAGGAGATGGAGTACTCAAATGCAGACCTATTTCACCTCACAGAACCTTATCAAAAGTGTTAATTTGATTTAATCACCCTGCATCATGGAATCAGGGTTGGAACAATTTTTAAATTTATTTATTTTGAGAGAGAGAAAGGGAGAGCATGAGTGGAAAGGGGTACAGAGAGAGGGAGAGGGAGAATCCCAAATAGGCTCCATGCTGTAAGTGCAGAGTCTGACATGGGACTCGATCCCATGAAACGTGAAATCATAACCTGATTGAAATTAACAGTCAGATGCTCAACCAACTGAACCACCCAAGAGCCCCTCTCAGGGTGTATTTTTATCAAAGCTACACATATATTTGGTATATACACTACAGAGTTAGAGACCTCAAATTTGTTAGGAAGAACAGTAGTGTCCTTCACATCCGTGTTCCCTTTCTCCAAGGAAACTACTTTCTGTCCTTTTACTAAGTCTGTTGACATTCACCTCTGTATCTCTAAATTCTATGTTTATATTTCTATGTCTTCATTCTATATTTTTGTTAATATTAGTGATTTTCTACCATAAAATATAGGTGGATAGCTCTCTTCCCCAGGGCCTTTGCACCTACTAGAAAACCCCTAGTCTCACTGCACTCTCTGTGAAAGGATCCTCTTGGTCAATCTGGGGAATACTCCCACCACATAAATGGCCCTCCAGTGCTTACATGACACAGTGACCCTCCTCGACGCCCTCCTCATCTCTCTACTCTTTCATCCCTTTCCCCCCAATACAGACATACAAATTTTGGTTAGATCATTATTAGGTATTACATCACTTACATCTGTATAAATGTTAGTCATACAGTGCAATATGATTTTTATTTTGTGTACATGTTTTATCTCACCTGAATTAATAATCTCCCTGACTTTGCTGTTGTTTTCATGTACTTCTCAACATTTCAACTCCAGACATGCTACCCTATGAAAATCTCCTCTTAGTATACCCAGATGTATTGGGCATTCTGTCTATTTCATCTTCAAATGTTCTCTCCCCTTTCATGCTCCAACTGCACAGAATTCATTTTGAGATCACCCACGCCTCCGCTCTGGGGGTCCATCTCCTCTACACTGTATTCCCTCTTTCCTTTATCTCAAGTCTGCTTACTTCTTGGGGTCCCCTCTCACCATGATGGAGCATGTCCTCCAATGGTCTCTGGAGATAGATAGGTTGTGTGGAAAGTAAATCTTTTCAGAAATCACCTGTATAAAATGTCTTTCTTCTCTACTCACACTTGATTAAGAGTTGACCTGAGTACAATATTCTAAGCAAGAGACCATTTTCCATTGTCTTTAAGTCTCTGGTGTAACTATTAAATTCAAAGCCCTTCTATTCCTGACCATTTGGATGACTTTTAAAAAAATGTTTGTTTTTTTGAGAAAGAGAGAGAGACAGAGCGTGAGCAGGGGAGGGGGAGAGAGAGTATCCTAAGGTGGGGCTCAATCCCACAAACCGTGAGATCATGACCTGTGCCAAAATCAAGAATCGGATGCTTAACCAGCTGAGTCACTCAGGCACCCCGAGATGACACCTTTATATCTCAGAAGCTGGAAGAACCTTCTTTGTCCCGAGGGCTCTAAAATATCATAATGATCCACTTCAGTGTGGGTCCCTTTTCATACACTGTGCTAAGTTCTCTTATTGGCCTCTCAATAGAGAGCTTTCATTTCTGGGATGTTTTATTTTCTTGATTTATTTCAGTGATGATTTCTGTGCTCAGATTTCCCTGCCCTCTCTCCCAGAACCTCCTTTATTTGGATGTTTCACCTCCCAGATTTATCTTCTGATTACCTTGTGGGGTTTTTTGCCCTCCTATCTTCCTTCACTTTTTCTTTTTGTTTGACTTGCTGGGATATTTCCTCTACTTTATTTTCTATCGTCTCCACTAACTTTTTATTGTCACTATCATATTGTAATTTCTAGGAGCACTTGTAATTCTCTCAGTTTACCTTTTTTACAGCACTTTCTTCTTCCTGGGTAGGTGTACATATATATTTTTTTTTACCACACTGAAGATATTAATGACAGTTGTTTTGGTGCTTTCTTCCTTCAGAAAGTATGTGCCCTAAAATCGTGTGTGTTTGCTTGCCTACCTTCGTCTCTCTCTTCACATTACAAGCTTTCCTAAGATGTCAAGTGGTCCTTAGATGTCTGTTTATATTTAACAGGAAGCTCTGAAAACTGAGGAGTAGCTCTGAAGGGATACATGGTTAGACTTGTTTATGGGAGAAACTTTACTGTCAGTATTTTTTGATCTTTACTTGTGGGAACATCAGATTCTCCGGTGAAGAATTTTCTGTAGTGGAGGTTACCATTCTGGAAGCCAACTGGGGAGAAAGGTCAGCAGCTCTGCACGTGGGATGGGATCATCCATATTTAACCTCCGGTTTTCAACAGCATTGGAGGACCCCTCTTCTGTGACACCTTCCTGGGAGCCCAAAGATTCTCTGGTATAACCTTTGCAGAGAACACTCTCTCTCTCCCATCGTCTGTGGGGGCTGGGAGGGAGTCTGGGAATCCTGTCACCTCCCAAACTGATCCTCCTGATTTTTCTCCCACTTTCTCTCCATTTGTAGAGGTCTCTGATGCCTCTAATCCCAAAGAATTTGGTGGTTCCATATTGTAAATTAGGGGGTCCTGACTTTCCCTGCAGCTGGCTTAGGATTCAGTGTTTTCCATCTGTGCTACCATTCATCTATTTGTTTCCAGCTTCAAAAATTATTATTTCTCCCTTCTTTCTCTACTTGTCCTTCTGGGTTTATGCTTTGTCATTTTAGTGGGGAGTCAGGAAGGGGAAAAAGTAAATGCACCTAAGCAACCCACCACCTTTACTTTGATGTTTGCATATTTTAACGGTTTTATTTATTTCTGTGTTAGATTGCACAAATATCCAAACCCTTTCACCTTTTCCCTTAAAAAATATGTTTATTTATTTTAGAGAGAGGTTGGGGGAGGGGCAAAGAGAGAGGGAGACAGAGGATCCGAAGCAGGCTCTGAGCTGACAGCAGCAAGCCTGATGCAGACTCGAACCCCATAACCATGAGATCATGACCTGAGCCAAACTCAAACACTTCCTACTGAGCCACCCAGGCGCCCCTAACTTTGCCCATTCAATTGTGACTGTGCAGTTCCCGTCAACAAGAAGTGAAGTTTTCCCCCTTTCTTTTAAATTAGGCCTGGTCCTGTGATTTGTTCGACCAGTAAATGCCATAGAAATATTAACCCAGCCATTCCCAGTTCCCAGCCTCACATGGCTCCACTCACTGTCTTGGAAACCTGTCCAGCCATGTACCGACAAGCCTGGGCTCACCTGCTGGAAAATGAGAAGTCCTGAAAAGAAGGTGAGCCATTTCATCAGAAGCCATCCTGGACCAGCTGCCCTAATTGATCTCAAGGCTGCCACGGAGGAGCGAATCCAGCCAAAACTAGGAAAACAGCCATGCTGGGCTTTGCATGAATTTCTGCCCCACTGAATCATGAGCCAAACAATTGTTTTAAGCCACTAAAGTTTAAGGATGGGTTGTTACACAGCAAAGGCTCACTGAGCATGATTTCTGAAGAAGATGATTTCAAAGATTCATGCAGCTCAACTTTTTAAAACATCTAAACAGGTCCTCACAGGGTCAGACACGGAACGATCTATCAAAACAGCCCGTTTAAACTTGGTGTTGATTATGCCTTTAAACAACACCTGCATAAATAATAAATGTGCTGGCTTTGAACTTTCTATTGTTCATATTATAAACTCCGCTCCCCAAAAGATGGCAAATCAATTTCATAGTCGGTGCTCACACAGCAGTAGACAATTTATCCTGACACTTGATACCTGCTGGCTACTGTTCCCAATTATGCCAGATGCCGAAGAGCACGTCTGTGGAAAGAGCGAGTCGACGGTGTGCAATCAGCCTCGTTAAGATTCCAGGAGTGTGTCGGCCTCAGTTCAGTGGGCCTCTGAATCCCTATCATAAGCAAAATAGCAACACCTCCTACCTTTATGTCTGTTAACCTCTTACCAATATGAACGTAACAAATTAATTCACTGTAAAGCCCTGTTTGAGATGTTGCTAGGTTTGCCCACAGTGAAAAAAGAAAATCAAAAGACTGGAGGTAAGTGAGAATGAAGAAGACATGGTAAAACAAAGCAACCACGGGAAGGGCCTATGATAACACCAGGCCATGTGACCAGGCAAACACAGGTCTTCCTGTCCAGGTTTCTCAGAGCCGACGGAATTGTGGAACGGTGCGCAACTCAATCAGTCCTGTTCTAGAACAGATTCAGGCACCTGGGCCCAACCACTAGTGATAAGCAGTCCTTGTCGACACAGTGGAGAGCTTAGGGACGGGGGTGGCTCACCTTACCGGGGACAGGATCAACTCTAACCAGAGGAGAAAAGAAAAATCTGGCCACGAAATGTAACCTACTTATTTCCGGAAGCCTAGAAAATTCTAGTTAACCTGCTGTATAATTGGAATTTAAAAAAAAATGGTACAAAAAAGCTGATTATCTTATCCTTTACACATTGATTCTTTTAATTTTTAAGATACATGTAATTAGATTCTCTGGTGAAATCAGAAACAGTGCATTATTTAGATGTCATTAACAATTCACATCTGGATGTCTCTAAAATTACTGTGACAAGTGATCTTTCTATTTCATGTTGTTCTTTAGGTATGCCCATCACCAAGTTCTCATCAAACTGACTTGAAGGGTTTGATGGGATCATCTTTATAAATTATTGGTGAGGAGAGGAAGGAGTTTATACTAAAATACAAAAAGCCAAGAAGTCATTAACTACATGCTAGAAATCAGCCAAACGACCTCAAAAAATGAAAATGCTCACAGCATCTGCATCCTAGCTGGGTATGCTCCATAACTCTGTTACTTCCAAATGTCAGAAATTAAGAAGTGCTAATAGCACATACTAAATAATGACTTGCAATGATATATTCTCAGCCACATGTGCATTTAGCAGACTTCCAAGAAAAAACACTATGTGCTGTGGATTCAAGAGTAGAAATACAGACACAAACCTTGGCTTCATAGGTTTACAAACCAGTGAGGGATACAAATAGAGTGACGGGCTGCAGAGGATGGAGGGTCCCATGAGCACGTAGAAAAGACAGTGGTGTGGATAAATGGGGTCTGGCAGGCTTCCTCCATGGAAGAATCTGTAAGCTCAAGTGTGAAGAATGAGCAGGACGGAGCCAGGAAACTAATGGGGCAGAGCTTTCAGGAAGTGAAAGTGGGTCTAGCTATTTAAAGAACTGATATTAACTAAGATAAAAAGGCTATAGAAGTAATCAGAAAACAAATTGGACAAATATTTATAAACAGCGTTAAAGAATTTGAACTTGGGGCGTCTGGGTGGCTCAGTCAGTTAAGCATTCGACTCTTGGTTTCAGCTCAGGTCATGATCTCATGGTTTTGTAAGTTTGAGCCCCACGTCGGGTTCTGCGCTGACAGTGCAGAGCCTGCTTGGGATTCTCAGTCTCCCTCTCTCTCTGCCCCTCCCCACTCATGCTGTCTCTGTCCCTCTCAAAATAAATAAGTAAACTTAAATTTTTTTAAAAAATACACTTTACAATAATTGATTCAGCTCCACACTTTTGTGTTACATGCTTCTTTATATACAAGTTGCGTTCTCACAATAAAAATGGCTCAAACACTTGCAGCCACAGGGAAACAGAGATGATGGTTGTGTAAGCCAGGCATCAGGAAAAGGGGGATTAAACAGAATCAATAGACATGAAAGAATTCAGATGGACTGGACTCACAGAAGATGAAGCCCTAGACTCGACTTTACTTCAGTAGGAAACTGGAGAGACTGACTCTCTCCTGCTATGAGAAATCTGCTGGGATTTTCTCCAGTGGAAACATCCACTCAGCAGTCAGGGGCCCGTGTCTTGCTCTAAGGCAAAAGGCCCCAAATGGAACCGGGAGATTTGAGGGTCATGAGCACCATGTAAAGGGTCTTTCAGGCATGGGAGTTAGTGAGAGAAGTAAACAGAAGGTAAGATAAGGCCTGGAGGCCCACATGCAGCCAAAAGAGGGGCAGAAGAAAGGAAGACCCCCAAAGTTCTTCCAGAAGCATAGGAAGAAACCCAGGAGAAAGCCAAGGGACCGAAGTGACTCAAGAATGAAAAATGATGGACAGGGTTTAATGGTGGTAAGATGAAAAAGGAAATTGGGATGGAGATGCATCCTTTCCTTCACGGATTAGGAAGAAACCCTGGAGAGAGACACTTTTTCCATTGTCTGGAAGTGAGGGAGCAGAGGGAGATGAGAAGATGAGTTTGTCCATAACATGGCAAGAATGGGGGGGGGGTGATTCTCATGGCTCCTCTTTCTTCTGTGAAGAGGGAGGTAATGGTACTAATGGTAAAGTGAAAGGAAGGAGCGAGGTGCCGAAGGTTTAAGGCATGAAGAAAACCACAGGAAAGGACTGATTGAGTGGCTGGTGGAGAAAATAGTAAGACAAGGCTTCCCACGTAGTAGGCCAGGCACCCACCAGTTCTGCACTGTGTTCCACCAAGGGGGGTCCATTTCAGATACTTTTGGGTGAAGTTACTCCATTTTTACCTTTAATTTTCTTAAGATATTATTTCTGAGCCCAAATCCCTTTTCTTTTTTTGTGCCTCTGAATCGAGTGCTTCTTTTCCTCTTATGACAGAATCTTTGATTGTAGATGCCACGGACGGCCATGAGAATAATGGAATGTGCCAGACTTCACACTGCAACATGGACACGGTTATCTGTGTGGGCAGTGATCTCAGCATCAATATAAGGATGGAGAACAATATTGTGCTACAGCTGATATGCCATTCAGACACACATAAAACAACTTTTCTGGGAAGAACTCAGGCTTCAAAGTCAGTTACAGATTCAGGTTCAAATCCAATCCTGATTGTAACAGCAGCTCTCTGCTCCCTAGAAATGGAGAAATAAAATCTATCTTTCAAAGTATTGTGAAGAGTAAAGTCTTGGACAATGATCAGCGTATGGTGATGCGTACCCAGTGCGTTATAGTCATTCATATCTTCTTCACCGTCACTGCTGCTCTGCTAACCTACTCTTGTGCTGGAAATCTAGGATCAGCTGCCCGTTGTTTCAGTAACTAGCTGTGGGACCACTGGGCAAATTATGTAACCTCTTTGGGTCCTTTTAATTTGTTCAGGATAAACGGAGCTGGTTTGAGTAGAAAATCTGTAAAGATTGCCAAAGATATAAAATTTGGTAGTGATTTCCAACCAGAATTCTTTACTATATAATCAGTCATTACTAGTTTTGACTAATTTTCAGGATCTTTCTAAACATTGAATTTTAGCCACCAGCCAATATAAAGTTCTCCTTAACACCTCATTCCAAATTTATACTATGAAAACTTCTAGGTCAGTCTCTGCTTTGTTTTGGTTTAGTAACTTTTTCTGTGAATTTTAAAAGTATGGAAAAAATGTCTCATAACAGGCTCGTGTTCTCATAAACAGAGGCATAAACATAAGAAGGAAAATGTTTTCTCAAATCTGAAGTACAAAATGTTTGCCTTTATGGATCACTTTTGGGAAGTTGACACATCTTTTTTTTTTCTTTTTAATTTTCTTTACATTTATTTATTTTTGAGAGACAGAGCACAAGTCAGGGAGGAGCAGAGAGAGAATGGGACACAGAATCTGAAACAGGCTCCAGACTCTGAGCTGTCAGCACAGAGACTGATGCAGGGCTTGAACACACAAACCACGAGATCATGACTTGAGCCGAAGTTGGATGCTCAACCGACTGAGCCACCCAGGCGCCCCGAGGTTGACACATCTTTAACTGAAAAAATGTTCCCAACTATGAGACACTTGTGTGTTTAGATCTGTTTAACAGGTCATGGAAGTGAGCAAACTGTTCAGTGTTTGCTGATGATGATCCAAGTTCTTGGCACCATATATCAGCTGCTGGCAAAGACTGGAATCTTCTGGAAGCCATGGCATCTTCATTGTAAATTTCAATAAAATAAAAATACCTAAATAGGCCCTTATACATTCCATTATCATGCATGCCCACAATAGCCTATTTGGGGGAAAATAAAAGTTGCAGAAGCACCTATGCAGTATAATTCACACACACGTGCATCTACATAATGTGCACGTGAGCACACAAACACTCAGCATTATGTACACTCATTTTATGTTTACTCAAGGCATCAGAGGAGGGGCACCTGGGTGGCTCAGTCAGGTGAACATTCGACTTCGGCTCAGGTCATGATCTCACGACTCATGAGTTCGAGCCCCACATCAGGCTCTGTGGTGACAGCTCAGAGCCTGGAGCCTGCTTGGGATTCTGTGTCTCCCTCTCTCCCTGCTCCTCCCCTGCTCATGCGCTGTCTCTCTCTTTCTCAAGAACAAATAAATATTTTTAAAAATTAAAAAAAAAAAATCTAGAGGAATCTGTCCTGACTACATACATTGGTATGTATGTTTGAAAATGGAAAAGAGGGGCCCCTGGGTGGCTTAGTCGGTTAAGCGTCCGACTTCCGCTTAGGTCATGATCTCGCGGTTCTTGGGTTCGAGCCCCGCGTCGGGCTCTGTACTGACTGCCAGCTCAGAGCCTGGAGCCTGTTTCAGTCTGTGACTCCCTCTCTCTCTGACCCTCCCCTGCTCACGCTGTCTCTCTCTCTCTCCTAGAAATAAATAAAAATATTTAAAAAAAAAAAAAAAGAAAAGAAAATGGAAAAGAAAGGGGACAGGAATTTAAAGGAACTGTCACTTTTTACTTCACAAGTTGGATATGTTTTTAAGTTTACCCACTAAAATGTACTGTTTTAGAGAAGGCTCGTTGGCTCAGTTGGTTAAGTGTCTTGCTTTTGGTTTTGACTCAGGTCATGATCTCACAGTTTATGAGTTCAAGCCCCATATCAGGCTCTGCACTGTTGGGATTCTCTCTCTCTCTCTGCCCTTCACCCATTCATGTACGTTCTCTCTCTTTCAAAATAAATAAATAAACTTAAAAAATTGTACTGTTTTATAATTTTAAGTAAGTGAAGCTTCATCGGCAAATAAATCTATATAAACAATTGCATACCAACTTAGAGGGATTTGTTAGGAAAATACAAAAAAAATAAGCAGTTAATGACACATTTTACAACTCTAAAAGCCATTCCTGTTCCTAGGATGCTAAGACTTGTCTAGTTCTTTCAAAATTCATCTGTTGTTTATGTCATTACTATATATGAAATGCTTTGCTAAAGACCTACACACACTAAAGCATTTAATCCTCCTACTAAATCTATGAGATTGGCTTGATTAGCCAGGTTTTCTCAGGAGGAAGCTATGGCTGAGGGAAATGAAGTGTCTTGCCAAAGTCACATCATTAGGGAAGAGTGCACTTGGGATCTGAATTGTGCTCTTCACCTTGACCGACCTCCCTTTCCTTGTGCTTTACATGTGAGAAAGGAAATGTGTTATCCACCAGAAAAATCCCATCACAAGTTGAGCGCTCGGAGAATAAAACGATATCCCTGCAATCAATTATCCTACAGGGATGTTAAATGCTGATTATCCACTCACTCTAACACGTTATCACAAATTGTTACTTTATGCCAACGAGCTCTTTGTGCACCTAAACCTTGCCAAAAGCAATCACGGGAGACAGCGGGATGCATGGAGAAAATGGAAAAAAATCATCAAGTCTTCATCTTCACAAAGCTAGTGGAGAAGCCAATGTGATTAACAGTTTGAGGGACGGAAGTGTTTGTATCAGTCCCAGGAGTTTAGATTGCAACTCTCTGAGGGCAGAAGCCACAAGGTTTGTCTTTATTGTATATATTCTAAGGGCCCCACAAAACGTTGTTTGCAATCATTCAGTAACAAATGGGGTTGAGGCCACAATCTGAATGAGTTGGTACTCCCTGGATGCACATGGCAGGAAATCAAACCCCAAGTTGCTTAAATGTATGTGTGGTGCCTAAGTATACACGCGGGTGTTTATGCATATAAATATATTTTACACTTGTGTGTATACATACATAACACACTTATGGAAGTGAAAAGTTCTTAGTAGGCCAAGTGTAAGCTACCCCTTGACCCAGAGGCTTGAGTCTAGCACTAAGACTCATTGTCTCACCCTCTGGGAATCTTTCTCTGATGGGAACTCCTTTGTGAAGAGAGGAATCTTCTACAGCTTCTCATATCTTTTGAGGTTTACATCCAGGAAAGAAAAAAAAAAAAAAAAAAGAGGCACCCTCTGTGTGATCATGGGGACTGAAGGCCTGGGATTCCCTGTGATTGAGGCACCTTAGGTTATTTATTATACATGATCATATTTTGGATATGTTCAGTTAAATAAAATCTATTATTAAAACTAACTTCACTTGTTTCCTTTTGCATTTTTAGTGAGGCCAGTGGAACATTTAAAATGATAGATGTGGCTCACATCTTTTTTTTAAGTTTATTTTTGTGTTTTGAGAGAGAGGGAGGGAGAGAGAGAGAGAGAACGCAAGCAGGGGAGGGGCAGGGGGGAGAAAATCCCAAGCAGGAATCACATTGTCAGCACAGAGTCTGACATAGGGCTTGAACTCATGAACTGTGAGATCATAATCTGAGCCAAAATCAAGAGCCGGATACTTAACTGATGAGCCACCCAGGCGCCCCAGATGTGGCTCATAATCTGCCTCCATTGGACACTACTCTCCATTGGGAGCTTAGATTTATGCACCTCTTGAGCCAGTTAACATGGTGAAAACAAAAACCAGCTCTGCTTCTGCCCAGCCCTCGAAGAAACAGAATCAGCTGAGCACACGGGGACAGGCTGACCTACATGTAGAAGTCAGGGTCTGGTGCTGAAGGACCATGGAAGGGACACTCTGAGGACAAGCACAGACCCAAAGGTTCCCAGGCACAGACCGCTGCCCACTGAGTAAGAAACTCTGGGTTCTCTTCCCAGGTACAGCCTCCTAGCAGCATTTACAAAGAGTGACCCCACGTGGTCACTTTCTAACAGACTTGTCCAGAATGGCTCTCTGCATCATCTATTGGCCTGTCCCTCAGCAGCCCTCGGATGACAATACTGAACCATGTGACAGGCTTTAGGAGAGGGATCCACAAATCACTCCAGAGATCACTATTTCCACCATGGATGATGAAAGAGCATCATAACTAGGTAATGTCACCTCTTCAGGTAGAGTCCAGAATGGGGACATGGAGGACTTAGGTTCATTCAACCCCTTTCCCAGGCCAGAATGCTCTCAAGGTTTCCACTTCAGGGAACCAACATAAAACCAACATTAAAAGATGGAGGTCAGTGGATCATCAAAGTGGAAATTCTGTACTGAAGAAGACAAACAACAATTAATTCTATTGTCTGTACTTAACGATGAACAAATTATAGGTAACATGGAGCTCATGACTGAGAAGCCAGATAGGTCAACTCCTCGATGCCAATGGTCAATCTCTAACTAATGAAGTGAAATATCAGGTTCCTTCTTCACCTCCTGTTTGCTAAAACTTCTAAAGAGTTATAGTCCTCACCTTTCAAGATGCCCTATCCCTCTAATGTTAAGTTTCTTCAAGAGCAAAGACATCTGCTTTCACCCTACAAAAGGCTGCCCAGGAAATGGTATTTGATAAAATTTACTTCTTCTTCTTATTTATGACTTTCATTCAAATATGAACATGAGCCTATCTGTTGTTCAAAGGATCTGAACCTTAAACCATCATTCATTGCAGAAATAGTGTAACCCAGAAAGATCAATGCCAAGATAGTCCTGGAAGAATCACTCACTGGTGGGGAGGTTAAATGTCCTACCATATAATTTTGTTTTCTCATAAAGGAAACCTCAGACAAGAAAAAGGCGAAAGGCAGAGATTATGCAAAGAACCTGTTTCTTTTTGGAACAAAAGTGCTTCCTTGGGTAATTTTAATCAGCACTGCTACTTGAAATATGTAAATACCGAGATATGAGAATTAACCAGACTTGCCAAACCTTCAGTGTAATATTTCACCTTGAGGATCAGTTCTGGGTGACGTGTTCTTGCATATCTCCTAAGAGACGCTTTCATTCTGTTTTCACAAATCACCTGAATGGAGACTCCCATCATTTCTTCCTAAATCAGTCCTCGTCCCAGCCCTTGATGGCTTGATGGCTCTGAGCATGAAGCAGGATCCTAGCCCCGACCTCCCCCGGCTCTGCAGATTCTCCAGACACCTCGAGGGACTCCTTCCCACTCATGCTGGCCCACCGCCTGGACAGCTGGCCTCCACACCCACACAGGCAGCCTTGGCTTCAAAGGAAACAGGGGTGAGCTTTCCTTTTAGGATAAGTCTGTGTAGGAGTTCCATGCATTTCTGTATTGGAGCTGGTTTTTACATTTTCCAGTGAAGTGATCCACAGCTCTTTGAAGGGGCTCAGTATTTATAAATGTGGTGCTGAGACACAGTTGAGTTAAGCAATGTAACTGTCAAGTGTTCTCATCTGACAGATCTGTCCCGGGAGCTTCCTGGGAGTTTATATATTAATATCAATATAGGTTATGGATATTAATACCTCCAGAGTGTTTGAGCTCTTGCTTCCTTAGACTGCCCTCCTGATCCAGTCAAGAGCTCTGCCTGTTTCTATTTTACTTGAAGAAGGTTCAAAGGCAGCACCACAGGTGAGTGCTTCTCTGCTCAATGGGCTCTGGCCTCGGGCCGCATTAACCCTTATGCCTCTATTGAAAAAAGAGGTCAGAGTCAGCCTTGCTTTGTTCACAATGTGTGCATTCCCGAGTCCTGTGTCCTTCCAGTGAGGCCTCAGCCTCCTGTCCCATCACCCGTCTCTGGCCAGTTTCCTCTTGTCTTCTCTCCTTCTCTCCAAGAACTGTGTCCAGGAGAAGGTTTTCCGCCGATCCAGCCCTTGGTCACAAAGCTTTTCTTTGGCATCAGTTAGACCAATGGGGCTTTATTGATTAGTCTGTACTTTTCCAGATGTTCCTTTTCTTATTCTGTCATCCTAAACTTCTCATGGCTCCATCTTAAGCCTCATTAAACCATCTAATCATCCAGAAAGACCCCACAGGAATAGAGCGCTCTGGTGTTTACTGACTAAGGGACAATGTGAAGGTGTCTGGTGTTGGAGTTCTCTCCCCAAACCAAGTGCATTTTCTTGCCTTTTCTTAAGCTTCAGTAGGACATAGTGGGTTTGGTATAATCACTCCCCTACTTTCATATAATAATAAATAATAGCTAACACTTCTTGAGTGCCAGCATTGTTCTAAGCTCTTTATATGAATTAACTCATTTTCTTTTCTCTTCTTTTTTCTCTTCTCTTCTTTTCTTTCCTTTCCTTTCCTCTCCTCTTTGCTTTTCTTTTCTTTTAAGTTTTGTTTATTTATTTTGAGAGAGAGAGGGAGAGAGAGAATCCCAGGCAAGCTCCATGCTCTGCACGGAGACCAATATGGTGCTCAAACCCATGAACCATAAGATCATGACCTGAACGAAAATCCAGAGTTGGACACTTAACCAACTGAGCAACCTGGACACCCTAACTCATTGCATTTTCATAGTGCCATGGCAGTAGCTGCATTATTATTTCCGTTTTACAGATGGAGAACCTGAGGTATGGAGATAACGAGTAACCTGTCCAGGTTTGCATAGTTGTGTGTCCTGTGAATCTTTCAGGCTGGTGGTCCCAACTGTCAGTGGTGCTTCACACCACAGAGGATGTGCCTCACACTCCCTTCTGTGTAGAACAAGGGCAAGAAACTCCCTCTGACTTGGGAACCACATTCTCCAAATGCCTGCCTCTCTGCTCTGAGGTCCCCAAGCACGTCATGAGCATAATGCGCCAAAGTTGATTGGGACACAACCATATCAAGTTCACCGGTGTTTAAGGCTAAAATAGCACAAGAAACACTCTTTTGTGGTCAAAACAAGGAGGGCAGAAGCAAACCCCACTCTGATGGATTAATGGGTGACATGAATTGTGGTTCAGCTTCAGGAGAATCAGTAGTTAACAAATGTCAACATTTATTGATGCGAACAAAATTATGGGGACAGGGTGTAAGACGGGATCAGAAAGAAGAATTTAGTGTCAAACAGGAACTTAAACAGTGCCAATAAATCAAAGAAATAAACCAAGAAGAAACACCACAAGAAGTTCAAGCAACCCCATTAATAGGGAATGAAGTAGCAGAAGCCAGAATAATTGAGTTATCCCAGCGAGGAAATCACACGTAAGGATGAATTTATAGCACTGTCTTGCCTGATGGAGTGAAAGGCACCAGGAAACTTCTAAGGAGATGGAAAATATGGACAGAGAGCAAATGCAACAGGAGAGCAAGGGCTTCTGCAGTGCATCTGACTTAGCAAAGACGTCTGCTCCTCAGACCAATGAGTTCAGATTACAGGCTCTCCGACTGCTATTAGTTAAACCAACAAAATTGACACCAAATAACTAAGAAACCACACTTTTAAAAATATATTATAATGTCCTATCCATGACTTCTTTGGGGAGCAAGGATAAATCCACGTGAAAATAGTGAGGAAAAAGAGGAGGAAGTAAAAGGTAGTGAGCTACATCCCAGTCCATTGGTTGGTACGGGGGTGCACTCTGGCACAGGGCACGCTGCTCGGATGGTCCTGCAGAGATGCCAGACGTCCCCATGCCAGAGTTCTAGGGACAGGGACTCTGAAAATGTGCACCAGTAAGACACGAGGTCTGAAGGTGGCTGTTTTGGTCTAGAAATACATTCTCCAGTATGGAGGCCTCTAGCCAGACGTGGCTACAAGTCACCTGAAATGTGGTGGGTGGAATCCGGATGTGTTGTAAGTGCAAAGTAACACTGCGACATGGAATGTGAAGACTTAGGGGGGAAAAGAGTTAAAAACATCTCAATAATACATTTTATATGGGGGCGCCTGGGTGTCTCAGTCGGTTGAGCGTTGACTCTTGATTTCGGCTCGGTCATGGTCTCACAGTAAGTCGGGCTCTGCACTGACGGCAAAGAGCCTGCTTGGGCTCTTTCCCTCTCTCTCTGCCTCTCTCCTGATTCTCTCTCTGTCTCTCTCTGTGTCTACAATAAACAAATAAACTTAAAAAATTAATATATTTATATTAATTATGGGTACAAATGATCATATTTTGGATATATTCAGTTAAGTAAAATATATTATTAAAACTAACTTCACCTGTTTCCTTTTGCTTTCTTAGTGAGGCCAGTAGAACATTTAAAATGATAGATGTGGCTCATATGCTTTGTGGTTTGTTTTTGTTTTTTGTTTTTGTTTTTGTTTTTGTTTTTCAGAGAGAGGGAGAAGGTACTCCTGTGAGTCAGGAAGGAGCAGAGAGAGAGGGAGAGAGAAACAATCCCAAGCAGCCTCCACACTGTACGCAGAGCCTTGATCTTGCGACCCGTGAGATCATGGTCTGAGTGGAAATGAGGAGTCTGAAGCTTAACCGCCTGAGCCACACAGGTGCCCCAGATGTGGCTCATAGTCTATCTCCATCCCATACCAATGGGTTGCAGAATGAGGGGACAGCTACTGGCAGCAGAAGCCACATCTCAGGGCACTCCTGGGGGGCCCCTCTCCCAACATCTAGACGAGACAGCAAGAAGCCATGAACACAGAACACTGTGCGGCAGGAGGCCAGGTAACAGCAGCTCATGTTGGTCTCCCACCTGCAGGGAGCAGAGGCAAGCATCTCTACCTGGGGCCCAGGCGGCTTTCGATCACCAGTTCAAGTCCTCTCCCGGAATCCCCAAACCCGGCAAAGTACGTGAGCCGTGGGAGCACTGTTCCACTCCTGTGGCTGTTACCAGTCTGTCTCCCAGGGAGTATGGGGTGAACCAGAAGGTTACTAAGAAATGGAAGCCCCCACTTAGTAACCATTTCCGGAAAGAACGCTGAGTCCCAGCAAATCTGAGGAAGAAAGGTGTACAACGTTCCTAGGGCCACCATAATGAATATCATCAGCTGAGTGGCTTAAACAAAAGAACTTTACTCTCTCCTAGTTCCAGAGTTACTGGCAGGGTGGATTCCTTTGGAGGCTGTGAGGGGGTAGGTTCTCTTTCATCTGAATTTTCTCTGCAGCTAAATTTTCCCTTTTTATAAGAACAATAGTCCTAATCATTCGGATTTCATTTTAACTTGATCACCTCTGTAAAGACCGTATCTCTAAATAAGGTCACATTTTGGGATCTCGAGGGTCGTTCCCCAACACATCACTTTTGGGGACACAAGATAACCCGTAAAGAGAGGAGAGGAGTCTATTGGAAACAACTTAGCTCCAGACTTCTTTAACAGTTCCATATACTGTTATATAAAAGAGCCCAACTTCTGTTAAAATGTTTAAAGCTTGGCCAGTACAGTGAACCACAGACTTCCGCAAGCCGTGTCCCAATGTCAAGGACTCTGTGGTGCAAGGGGCTTGTATTTCTGTGTTCTGTGGGAGGAGAACCAGAATCTGATCCTTAATGTCTAAGTGGCCATCTTCTCGGTCATGGTTGTGTCCCATCTGGACTTTTGTCCTTGATTCATTGAAGCCCCTCTGGGTCGCCCTCATTTCCATTTCCCCTCATGCCCAGAGGCCTCCTCTCCTTCCCTGCTAATGAGTCAAGCCCTGGAGAGGTGTGCATGATCCTGCACACGGCCGAGGATGGGACTCTGCCTGTGCGAGCTGCGTGTGCACCCACCGCGTGTGCACCTCCCATGCGCCCACACTCTTCCAGGGGGCCGTGCAGCCGTGGAATCCGGGCATGGGCCTGGGTGCAGATGCCGCTGGCTCTGTCTCCTCACACTTCTCTGGGGCCTCCCAATATCCTGTGTTCTGTACCCTTGCCATCTCTCCTCTTTTTTTTAATGTTTTATTTATTTCAGAGAGAGAGAGACAGCAGAAGCAGGGGAGGGTCAGAGAGAGAGGGAGACACAGAATCCGAAGCAGCTCCAGCCTCTGAGCTGTCAGCACAGAGCTGGAAGCGGGGCTCGAACCCACGAACCTTGAGATCATGACCTGAGCTGAAGTCGGACGCTTAACCAACTGAGCCACCCAGGCACCCCTGCCATCTCTCCTCTTAATTTAATGCAAGAGGAGCTTTCCTAGCCGGAGAAGAGAAGCACTGTTCCAACCCAGGATGTTTCTTCCACATAATTCCTCTATGTCTGGAGGGATTTCACCCAGGGTGTTGGCTGTGGGAACTGCTCGCTGGGGAGCCCGTGCCCTCCTGCTAAGCCCAGGAGCCAGGGGTGACCGTCCATCACTTGGCGGGGAGGAAGGGGGATGGAGAAGAAAGAAGCCATGTAAACCACAAGAGGAGAAAAAGCATTGGCCAGAAGCGTGAAAAGCACACTCTTGACCCACTGTGTACAGACAAGAGACAAATATGTACTCTTTTTGTTAAAATAAATCTCAATTACGGCATAAGAAAATATTTAAATTCATAACATGTGTGCCGAAAAGTGGCATATGTTTATTACTAATTTAGTGAAACCTCACTAATTTGAACTTTAAAAAATGCTACTTTGCAGCTTCTACATAATTTTTTTAATGGCTTCGTCTAAAAAGCATTTACTAGCAGAATTTCCTATGGGCTTTGTTACTGAATGGATATTACCTAAATACTTTGAAACGTTTCCTGCCTTCAGCGGTGTAAACACTCCCCGGGTAACCTAGATTTACCCAGCGAGCGGATGCTTTAGTTACAGATCCTGGAAAGGCAAAGGTGGCCCTGGCCGTTTCTGACTTGACACACATCCCAAACTCCCGAAGCCCGATTGGATCAAGTTGCCTCCTGTTGGTCTCATTGCTTTACTGTTCATTTGATTAAAGATTTCTGCGACTGATACAATTGCCACCAATTCCGAAGTCGTTCTGGGGATGGTGCATGTGAGGGACACTTTCTCACAAGGCAGGAGCCACTCTCTACACCAGAAAGGAAGATTTTACAGGGCGCTGGGTCAGCCTCAGACCTTTGAGCACCAAGGGGTTTGTCTAACAAGAGTGCTTAGACCAGGGGGCGATGATATAAGACACCGAGGAGCCACCCCCAGGGGCAGGAGCGCTTGCCAGATGACTGGGTAGCTTCTCCAGGCCTTCCCGATAGTGAGAAGGGCACGCAGCGGCCACCCAGCCCTGAGCGCACACCTGGGATGCGGGGTCGCCTGCAGGTGATGGCCCTGGGGTCACGGAGCAGCGGGGCTCCCTGTCCCCCGTCCTGTTCTGTGCAGAGCAGATAGGGGCCGGCTCACTGGGAAACATGGCCATAAATCATTAGGTGTCGGAGCGCTTCCACGTTAAATCCCTCAGCTCTCCAGCACTCGCTCGCACCAAGTTCACGGAACGTCAATTATGGAAACACCTCGGAGTTAAGATTACAGGTGCATTTGGTGATTCGTTTCCCCCTCCGGTCCCGAATTGCAAGGACTCTATTTCAGGAATCCTTTTGCAGTTCACGATTTGGTACAATTTTTCTACTATGAAAAGCTTTTCCAAAATAAACATATATTAAAATATAAATATAGAGTTGGGGGGTGTAATTTTCACC
Source organism: Crocuta crocuta (assembly GCF_008692635.1). NCBI lineage: Eukaryota > Metazoa > Chordata > Mammalia > Carnivora > Hyaenidae > Crocuta > Crocuta crocuta. The sequence goes on along the minus strand of NW_027528624.1, from coordinate 8,625,299 downwards.
TAGGAAAGAGTCCGTTGGAAATTTCTTTTGGACTGTGCATGAGATACTTGTAAATATTACAAATTGCAGATGGAAGGTGTAAAAAGTAATAACACTGATGGCAACAATGACAAGTCACTCGGTTTCAGATTGGAGTCTTATTGTCAGGCCAGGGAGATGCCCCAAAAAGGAATCCTCTGCAAGCACATTGTCAGCTTCGTCAAAAGCAGGTTCCTCGGTTTTAAATCCCCACATGCTAATCCTTGCAGGCTCCGTGTGTGCCTCATAAACCCGTTCTATAATGAGCATTTTATTTAAGCCATTTTTAGAGATTAGAACGGAGTTCATTTCCTTCTACTTTTCATTTACGTTCCTTTTAATCCCTTCATTCTATAAACTTAATTGCTATTTTGCTAGTCCCCAAGCAGCTAACCTAAGCCTTCCTTAAGCATTTCTTCGTAATTTTCCTTTAGTTATTTACTACGTTTTCCCTTTAGTCAGCTAAATGAAACTTCCAGGATATTTCTTGGGTGAATAAAACTTTTCAGATGAGACGTTAGCTTTTTTGTTACAACGAAACACACTTTATTTCGCATTGTTTCCCTCTGATAGGAGGTTTCAAATAGATGATGGAATGATTGATAGCAGCCATTAGTAATGCTTTTTTTAAACCCTCAATGTTATATTTGGTACAAAAACAAATGAGCATTTTACAACATTACCACCATTCTCCTCCATTGTGACAGATTTGGATTTCAGTCGGGAGATCTCAATATCTTCTTCTGCATTCTGGAGTCACGCTCAGGCCACTATAGGCTTTATCTACTTGGCCAGCTGCAATTTTACTGTTTCACACACACACACATGCACACACACATGCACACGCATGCACACACACCTGTCATAACAGCAGCTGCCTTATAACATAAATAAGCAAATAAATAAATTTGAAAGAATCCATTGAGGATATCCCCTGTCCAGGAAAGATCATTTTATCCAAGGGAAAGACTTCAGAAAGCAGTTCAATTATTTACTTATTTATCCTCTCTGATAAAAATAGTAGCAAATATGACAGTGGGTTGACTTTTGTCTTAAGAATCCTGCAATGTGAACATATAGACAAGTAGTGATATCCATTAAATCAGTTGCCATGGTGAATGGGTATATATTTGTGTATAATATATTTATATAACTATATTTATAAGAATATAATACTTTGCATGTAGAGTGGCTCAAAGGAAAAGAAAAAAATTAATTTGGGGTCAGATAATACAGTGACTGGCTTAATGAAAAGTAGTCACACAGGAGCCAAGTATAAATAAAGGCAACAAAAGCAACACATTTAACCCATGAGCCCATTAGAGAACCAAGTTTTATGTTCATGTCTCCTGGTAATATATCACTTACATCAGCCCCCAGCAAGGCCATGTACCTGCCCGAGGAAACAGCAGTTTACATTCTTCTCAAGGGTCTCATTTTACAGGAGGATTTCATGTTTATTTTCACATCTAATCTTGTCCCGACTACCACAAAGGTTTCCGATAACGAGGGTGGGCAATGGAATACTCTAGAGGTCATATGACTTACCAGTGTCTCCCAGTAGCACCATGATATGAAGACTTGAGCTTAAAATTTTTATTCCAAATCTACTCTTCCATCAAAGGCACTGTAGCCACCCCCACAGCAAGTATTTCTAAATCTTGATTTCTAAATCTACATACACACAGTAGGAAGTTTTTGTGCATTCCAACTTGAGACCCAAGGTTAAGTTTACCTTCCCCCTGTTCTGATGGTACAGTGAATTGCAAGGACTCCAACACGTCGATGAGGAATCTCTATCAAAGGCTTGATAAGGACAGAGAAAATATACTCAGTCTGTACATTGTTGAAACAGTCCAGTTAAAATCTCGTACTGTCTACTCACCACGATTAGCCCTTAAGAACACAATACAAGAAAGGGACACAGCTTGTACACAGGGGATGGCCATTTAAATTAGCCACCGTGTCATTATTCTCTGGATGATGAACTCAGATATGTAGTTCTACGTGAGGATTTGAAACCTCAATGAAGTTGATCAATGCCTCTTTACAAGCTGAGATGTGACTTTACTACCCCAATAAAGCTACCCAATGACATGGGGTAATACTTGCTGTTTATCTGATTATTTTTAAACTGGAAATGTAAAGCTAGCCACTCAAGCTGCTGCTACTACCACTACCACTACAATTACTACCACCACCACCACTACTACTACTACTACTACTACTACTATGAATAATCATAGTAATCTTTCGAGAATACCTACCTCAACTACCTGTCCCAATCAAAATAAGATAACAACGCCTGCAAAAGTGTTTGGTAAAGAGTAAAGGTCCATAACAATGTGAATGGTAATTTCACTCTCACCATTATTACATTATGTTGTAGATAGAATATCATAGCATAGTTATAGTATAATGTAGCATATTTAATGCCAGCAACTGTCTACAGCATTAGTAGAGCTTCTGGTGTAAAAAAAAGTCTGTAATGAAATCTAAGCCACCGGTATATGGGGATGGGGTGTGTTCACGCTAGACAGCACAGGTGCACGTTACTTAAAGACCTTATCATCCAAGACCCCTTTCCCTCTAGCTCTCCACGGCTTAGTCAGGCTGAAATAAGAGGAAAATCAGGGCCAGGGTAGGGGGAAAAGGAGTCCTGGGGAAGAAGCACCAGAGACCCTCATCTGTGCATCCCATAGCTGCTAAAGTCCTTATCTTTTCTTTAAAATTTTTCAATGTTTATTTATTTTTGAGAGTGAGAGGCAGGGTATGAGCAGGAGAGGGGCAGAGAAAGAGAGAGAGACACAGAATCAGAAGCAGGTTCCAGGCTCTGAGCTGTCAGCACAGAGCCCAACGCAGGGCTCGAACCCACAAACCCTGAGATCATGACCTGAGCCGAAGACGGACGTTTAATGGACTGAGCCACCCAGGCACCCCAGTTAAAGTCCTTATCTAAATCCCACAGCAACTGCTTTGAGTATTTCAAAATAAACAGTTCTTCACATTCATGTGACATTTTTTTCCTCTTTGAAATCTAACAGAAAATTTCAGTGATTGGACCAAGGGCCCGGCCAAACAACAGAAAGAACTACGACAAAGGGAAACACATGGTTTATTCGGCTCTTTCAAAACCACATGTAAAAACCAAGCTCCCGATTTCCAGAATATGGGGAGCCATGGCCTAATAGTCTGGGTCTTACCCCTTTCTGGATACGGGGATGTTGAGCTTGCTAAATATAAGCTTTTACAGTGACTGTAATTATACTGTTGATATTGTTAATAATAATGAGTAAGAACATAGATTTGATGCCAACTCACAGATAGGAAAATTAAGGCCCAAGGAGAGTGTGTGAAGCACCATGAGTCCCAGAGCAGACCCTGCATTGGGTTCTCTGAACAACCACAGAGTAGAGGTTTTTAGTAGAACGGGGTCTTTCTCTCAGGAAGTAACAATGGCTAGAGCAGCATTAGTTCCAGTTTAAGAATTTTATACGCATCCTACCTTGCAAATTCCTTTAAAATGTATGTATATTTAATATGGGCATAAAAATCAATGTTTCAGCCTCGGCCTTATTCACACCTTGATGTAGTTTATGATGGGGGGAGGGGGGGATGGGCATGGAGGAGGACACTTGTGGGGATGAGCACTGAGTGTTATGTGGAAACTAATTTGACAATAAACTATTAAAAAAAAAAAAGGAAAAAAAAATATCAACTGGTGGCAACTTCTCTCCACCACTTAATCTATTGACTGTTAACTTCACTAATATATTATTTTGTGATAAATTTAATTTGTTAGTGATTAAAATAACACTGATAAATGGAAAAAAAAAATGTTGTTAACTTCCTAATGGTGATCGTGTTGCTTTACATTTGACATAACTGACCAAATGGGACATCCTCACTTTTAATGTGGTTTTATTTATTTTCCTTACACTCTTTCTTTAGCACTTTTTCTTCACACATGACATATTAATACATAATTCAGAGCTTTTATGCGTCCCTGCCCTGTCGGTGTGATTTCTTGTGCTATTGAACCACTCTATTTATGACCAAATGGCCCAAATGTCTTTGATTATTCATTTTGGGGAGCAATTTCTAAAAGCTGCTGGGAATTTTAACCTCCTAAATCCCAAATTGCTTTCCTGTGTTGCAAAGATTTGTCTAAACTCTGGCCCTGGCCAATAACACCTCTGGCTAGAGCGTCTGGTGCTCTGAACACCAACCAATCCCATGTCCGCCCTGGGGACTGACAAGAGTAGGAGCCCCATAATGGGGGGACAGATGCCCCAGTGGGTACAGAGCCCAGACTTTTTGCACCTTTCGTTTGAAGTCTTCACGGCCATGTTCTTAGTTTGCCGACCAGCATTTGTTCCCTTGTTTTTGTTGCTAACTTCTGCCATTTTGAGAGTACAGGATCTCCCTGACTGAAAGTTCCTGAAAAATCTCAGGGAAGCCAAGCCCCCATCCCAGCCCTCAGCTTCTTGTGTCCCTTCTGCATCTCTCAAGACCTCCACTGTTGCCTCCTTCCAAACTTCTGGGAATGAGAAAAACCTGTCAGCAGAAGAATAAAGTTATGTAAAATAGTTATAGGGTTTAAAGGCCAGAGGAGACCTTGGAGAAATCAACCTTTTTATTCCAGATGAGAAAATCCAGAAATCACGCTATGTGCAAAGGCCACAAAAGCAGTGAGTAACAAGTGTTTATCTTGAACCCATGTCCCTCGCTGTCTATAATGTGCCCTTGCACTCCCATCCCATGAAGGTTCTCACAGCTACGCCCGTAAGTGTGGACCGAAAGTGCGTTCAGCCCAGATCCACGTGTGTGTGTGACCAGGACCTTGGACGCCTGGTTACTGTATGCCTGAGAGGTGTTCAAACACATGCAGACAGGTGTGCATATAAGTCCCCAGTCCTCCCTGACGTCCAGCTGGACTGTTCTGTTTCTTTCCTCCGCACCAGGCTTTCCGCTACCAGAAAGTGACCAAAACAAAGATAAGGAAAGAAGGAAGGAAACGTTTTCTTCTCCATCTATTTTTCCCCTCCTCAGCGGATTAGTCTTCTACACTGTGTATTCTCACACACATTGACCACAATTGCTCAGCGTCCCTGGCCAGAAGACCTGGTGCAGGCAGACTCAGCCCAGCCCATAGGGTGGCTAAGGGGAAAGGCATGACTTTGATGACATACATGGTAAGTGAGGCAGGTGTAAGCCCATAACACCAGGTCCCAGAGGGGCAACGAATGCTTCTATCTTCTGAAAGTCTTCCTTTTTCTTTTCTCCCTCCTCAACTCCCTCCCTCTCTCTCCCTTTCTCTCTCTCCCTGCCCTCCCTCCTTCCTTCCCTCTTTCCTTCCTTACATCCTTTCTTTCTTCTTGTCCTCCTGTGTTTCTTCTCCTTTTTGCCAAAAAAGAAGCAGCCAATGGTCCTTGGTAGCTTACAAAGCCTTCACCTGAAAGAAGAGATGTCATTCTGCCATCATATATTCACACCTTCACTGATCTAACACTTCCTGTATTTGCGCAGGCCCTGGGCTGGCTTCCCAGGCTATGGAGGATTCAGAGGCCGGCTCCCGCCCCTAGTTGGGCACCTGGGTGTTTGCTCCCAGCTCTCTTCGGCCAGGCCTCCCTGGTACATCTGAAATGTGCAGACCAGGCCTGGGACACTATCCATTAAAGTCACCTTCTAGTCACACTTCAGGGACCTCCTTGCTCAGAACAGTGAGGGCCTATATCCAGAGCATCATACACCTGGCTGCCAGGGCAGAAAACAGGTCCACAGGTACCCCCCACCGCAAGGGTCCTGGGGTGCCTTCTCCCAAGACACTGCCAAGGAGAAACTAGTGAAAGTGTCCACTACTTCCCATATTTGCTCGCCATCTTTTTATTTTTTAATTAAAAAAATTTTTAATGTTTATTTATTTTGAGAGAGAGAGAATTGGGAAGGGGCAGAGAGAGAGGGAGATACAGAACCGAAGCAGGCCCCAGGCTCTGAGCTGTCACCACAGAGCCCAACGTGGGGCTCCAAGCCACAAACTGAGCCAAAGTCACGATGCTCAATCGACTGAACCACCCAGGTGCTCCTGCTCACTGTCTTAATTAAGCATGCGGTTGCTTTGTGTGCCATGATTTTCTAATAAAAACACAGCTAACAATGATTAAGCACTTGCCTGTGCCAGATAGTGTCTAAGCCGTTCTTATGTATCAACACACTTTAACATCCTAGCATATGAGGAAATCAATATCCACTTACGCCTCTTGTGGACTGACTGGGGAACCTTGAAATGCCTTATGGGGAAGCCCCAGCCCCCAGGGTGGCAGGACTTGGGGACTTCAGGAGAGTCATTAAGTTTACACGGGACCTGATTTGGTAGAACTGGTGTCCTTCTCAGAAGAGGAGGGGAGTCCAGAGACCTCAGGACTCACACATGGAAAGAAAAGCCACATGAGAACATGGAGAGAAGGTGGTCGTCTACAGCCAGAAAGAGAGGCCTCAGCAGATCCTCACGGCTCCGTGACCGAGGAGTCCGGCCTCCAGGACTGTGAGAAAATATGTTTCCGCTGCCGATGCCGCCCTGCCTGTGGTATTATTTATGGCACCAAGCCCCATTTTACAAATCAGGAAGGCGAGACTAGTCGGTGGGGACCCGCGTTTCCCCGCAGATGGAGCCTACATTCTCACACACGAGGCTGTGCCACCTCCACTAACAAGTCCACGTTCTCAGCAGACGGCTCTTCAAAACACCTCCCTCCTGACTTGCTAGAACACATTCTGATACAGTTTCAGTCACCTGTGTTCAAACCTCTGGGTCCCAGTTTCCCAGAGGCGCTCTGAGAGTCTGCAAATGTTCGATTCAAATTGTAAGCCTTCCCGACAAATAAAATAAATACATAAAATGACACAAACACTCCAAGATGTTATAAATCAAATATAACACGTCAGGCAACATCAAAACAATTAGAATGATCATTAGTAGACATTCTCATAGCTAAATGTCATAAAGTTTACTTATAAGACATTTTAATATAATACACAAATATACGGTGAGATCCTTGTCATATATAATAGACTGTGTAATGATATCTGATATACAATTATGCGTAATGAGTACCACTTTAACCTGTTTTATGTACAAGGGTTTGTATTAGTCAGCTCAAGCTGCTGTAACAAAATACCACAGGTTGGGCGATTTAAACAACAGACATTTATTTCTCGTGGCTCTGGAAGGTGATCAGTTTCCACTGTGACCTGGCTTCAGATGGCTACCTTTCCCACGTGTTGTGTCTTCACAGAAAGAGAGAGCAACTCTCTCCTGTGTCCTCTGAAAAGAGCACTAATCATGGTGTTTCCACCCTCACGACTTCACCTAAACCCAGTCACTTCCCAAAGGCCCCACCCCCAGAGCCATCACAGTGGAGGTTATGGCTTCAACATAGGACGTTGGGTGTGTGTTGGGGTGGTGGGCGGGGGAGACCGCAGTTCAGTTCTTAGCAAGCTTCCACGCAGATTTTCTTTAAAAACAGAATTTTGTTCCTTAAAATTTGGGGGGATCTTCTCTGAGTCATGCTCTTTTGGGAATTAGGAACTTCATCTGTCTTCAGTGTTCTGGTAGAACTTACAAATTGTTACCCATCTCACAACTGTTTCCCTCGTCACAGCTGGGGGAAAACCTTTAACTCCTATTTATTTTCCAGGATGTTCACTGCAGTCACGTGTGTGGACTTTAAGGAACCAAACAGATGAGCGTAGGAGAAGGGAAGGAAAAATAACATAAAAACAGAGGGAAGTAAGCCATAGAGACTCTTAAACAGAAAGAACAAACTGAGAATTCCTGGAAGGAAGTGGATGCGGGATGGGCTAAATGGGTGATGGGCACTAACGAGAGCACTTGTTGGGATGAGCACTGGGTATGATATGTAAGTGATGAGTCACTGAATTCTACTCCTGAAATCATTACTGTATGTTAACTAGATTGGATTTAAATTTTTAAAAATAACAAATAAATAAATAAAAATTTTAGATGTAAAAGACATCTTTCATCAGTATGCCTTTGAACATCACTGACTTTTGACCAGCATAAAACACGAGTCAAGCAGGGTGGTGTGGACTCTCACCGCCTGCATGTAGATAGCAGAACTCTCTGGATATATAGACGTGATCATGGTCTGTGTACGTGTGACCACATACGTCCATGTCAAGAGTGAATAATTACTAACTTCATGGAGAAAACATAAATTCTATACTGGTGTATGGTAAGCAAGTAAAATACAAGCGCACACACAAAGCCTTTACAACCTCTCTAATATAGCCACAGAAAGCTTTACTAAACAGGATTTAAGATCTTATTTACAATTTTGTGCTGACCCTAAGGAGATCTCTTTTCACTTCAGAGCTGGGCAACTATGTCCAAATGAGCAATGGCTTCTCAGGTTCAGCCAAGGAGCTGCAGCTCTGGCTGTAGGACTCAGAGGCCCTCAGTAGCCACCACCATGGGATGACTGGTCAGGGTACTGCCCTTCCCACCTCCAATGATCAACTAGGAGAAGGATGGGATCTGAGATCCCAAGCAGCAAAATACAAAATAAAACCAACAGTTTTTGTCACAAATGGATTCTTGTACAATAGTATTGTCTTTGACAACACCACTGAAGCATGTTTAGTTTTTTATAAAAGTGACTCTGAAATGAAAGGTCTCAGGTATCTGCCCAAAGTTGCCTCTTTAAGAACTTGAGAGTTTAGGGGCGCCCGGGTGGCTTGGCTGGTTGAGCATCTGACTTGGCTCAGGTCATGATCTCATGGTTCATGAGTTTGAGCTCCACACGGGGCTCGGTGCTGACAGCTCAGAGCCTGGAATCTGCTTCAGATTCTGTGTGTCTCTCTCTCTGCAGCCACCCCTCCACACTGTGGCTGTCTCTGTCTCTCAAAAAATAAATGAATGTTAAAAAAAAGAACTTTGAAAATTTATAAAATTGTTGCATCACAGTCTGTTTTTTTAATCACCCTCTTTTCATCTACCTGGTGTGGGGGTGAGCAATCTTCATTTAATTTTAATACTGCCCACCATCCAGAGCTTCTCCACATTTTGTCTTATTTGCACTAAGTGTATGGCTCCACCAAGATTCAGGTAGAACCAATGGAGCTTAAATCAGGAGATTAAGTTATGTCTTTCTGTGTTTCGAAAATACAATCTCCACTTATTCCATAATTTCTGTTGCAGGCCCTATATACTTGGATTTCAGCCATGTGACTATCTCCAATAGGCTGCAGATCACACGCCACCATGTACACCAAGACTTCCTCCTCTCTCTTCACTCACATCCCACAATCTCCTTCAAGGACCCCAGTACTAAGGGGTGCCTGAGCCATCAGTGGGTTAAGCGTGTGAGTTCAGCTCAGGTCATGATCTCACGGATCCTGAGTTCAAGCCCCACATCGAGGTCACTGCTGTCAGCACAGATACTGCTTTGTATCCTCTGTCTTCCTTTCTTACACTCTACCCCACCTGCATGCTCTCTTTCTCTCTCAAAAATAAGTATACATTTAGAAAAATTTAAGAACTTCTGTACTGAATTAATTGAGATGTAAGCAATGTGTCCATTAAAAAGTTCACCTTCCAAGCGTTTATAACCATGTCATAAAACTTTACCCGGAACAAAAGGAAGTCAAAGCTCTTCCGTACAGAGCACCACAAACTGAGAACAGTCTAAGAGGTTGTAACCTGTTGCTTCGAATAATGCGTGTCGACTGAGTGCGTCTGCCCCACCCTGTCACTTACTGATGAGCAGGGTAGCAGAAATCTTCCATGGGTTCACTCTGAAGGGTAATTTACCAAATGGACCTCAGCGGGGGCACAAAAGGGGAACAGCTTACATGGAAGTCCCAATGCAAATCAGAGCCTAATCTGAAACACCACTGCAGAAAAGTTCCTTACCAGAGATGTGAAAAGAAATCTCAGTGTCCAGCATGAATCTTCAAACGGGCTTTTTTCCAACTTCCTCTTTGATTTTCTTGTGTGTGTGGCTTAGACAACCAGCTGGAGAACACACAATCCTGACATTTAACACATTAACACAATTGTGTTAAGCACAATCTTGAAACACACAAATACATATGAGGGGAAAGATAGAGAGAAAACGAAAGAGCAGTGACAACAGACACACGATCTCTTCCTTAGTGTCATGAAGGGTCAGTCCTCACAACTAACTGAAATAGATACTTTTCTTTCCAAACTACTCAATTCCTGTCTTAGAGGAAGTCTTAAACACACTGATACAAAAGGAAACACCAGGAAAAAGAAGGATGGGCTCAAACCGGGAAGCATCCACACCCAGGGTCGTTGTAGAAAGACACACGCATGAGCCTTCTCCCTTTTCACTAATTCTTTTGGCTGCTGTAGTCCTTTTAAACACAAAAAAAGCCAAGGATAGACTTCCATCTAGAGAATTTCAGCTTCCCAGCCATTTGATAAAATTAAATCATTACCATAATGGCATTGAGTCTCTCAGCTCAAAAAGCGGATATTACTTAAGTGTAGAGCACTTTTCCACCTAAGCACAGGAGGAAAATGATATTTAAAAAAAGGTAAAAACTCACTATAAAGTACAGTAATCAGGGCAGTGTGGTATTGGTGAGAGAGAAGACAAGTAGATTAGATCAATGGAACAGAGTCAAGAGCCCAGAAATAAATCCACAATAATATTGTCGACTAATCTTCCATTAAGTAGCAAAGACAATACAATGGGAGCAAAGATGGTCTCTTCTACAAATGGTGTTGGAACGATTAGATGTCCACATGCACAAAACAAATCTAGACGCAGATCTTACACCCTTCACAAAATTAACTCAAAATGGATCATAGACCTAAGTGTAAAATAAAATACCTGTAAGATAATGTGAGAGAAAATCTACATGACCTGGGGTATGATGGTGACTTTGTAGACACAATACCAAAGGCACAATCCATGAAAGAAATCAGTGATAAGCTGGACTTCATTAAAATTAAAAATTTCTGCTCTGCAAAAGACAGGGTCAGAAGAGTGAGAACACAAGACACCCAGTGGAAGAAAATATTTGCAAAAGACCCAACTGCTAAAGGACTGTTACCCAAAATACAGGAAGAGCTCTTAAAACTCAACAATAAGAAAATGAACAACCCAATCAAAAAGTGGGTCCAAGACCTTCACGGATACGTCACCAAAAAAGACATATGGATGGTAAATAAGCATATGAAAAACTTCTCCACATCATATGTCATCAGGGAGATTCAAATTAAATCGGTGCTGACAGCTCCGAGCTTGGAGCTGCTTCAGGTTCTGTGTCTCCCTCTCTGAACCTCCCCTGCTCAAGCTCTGTCTGTCTGTCTCTCTTTTTGTGTTTCTCAAAAATAAATTACAACATTAAAAAAAAAAAAAGAGTTTGCGTTCTGTGTTCAGGTCCCATGGGTACTCTGTGGTGGAACTGAACTCGGACACCCCTAACATCAGAACAATACCCCGTCCGAGAGCTGGGGAAACTGAGGAGTGGAGTGCTGACATGGACCCCGGAGTCAGCCCATGGGACCCACCGGCACAGAGACCGAAAAGGGCACTGTGTCTCTGAGTGAGGGCACAACGTCCGCCTTCCCATTCCGACTGCCCCTGGGGTCGGTGGCCGGGAAGGTTTGGGGATCACACGTAAACGCCGGGCAAAGAGCGGGGCGAGCTCTGCTTTCAAGAAGGTGGGCAGAAGGGTGGGAAGAAGCAGTGAGGGGGTCTTCATCGATCACAGGGCATGGCGCCATCTGGGGAGGGCGTCTGCCCACGGGGGGCCGGCAGCTGGGGGCCGCCTCTCAGGATGGGGACCCAGCCTGCCTTCGCCTCCGGCTTAGCTGCCAGACTGAGGATCTTTCCAGAGGAGGCTTGATGCTGCAGACAGCACAGCTCCTGTGCAGAGTCGGGAACGGAAGTGCATTCTGTGCCTCATGCCTGCAGAATGGCTTTCGATGCTGAGGATTCCTGCTAAGATGTGCAACTAGGGCTTGGGAGGAACCAGTTAGACAGAACTAATTCCAGCTGTCTGTCTTCCCAGAGGCCTGGAAATAGTGGCGTGTAAAGCATAACCACTTACCGTGAAACTAGAACACGGTTCAGAGTAACAGGGGTACACTTTGGCTAGCTGTTTAATGATTTTTTTTAAGTTTTTTTAATTGATTTTGAGAGAGAGAGAGAGAGAGAGAATGAGCAGAGGAGGGGGCAAAGAGAAGAGGGAGACGGAGAATCCCAAGCAGCCTCCACGCTGTCAGCAGAGCCTGATGTGGGGCTCGATCCCACAAACCATGAAGTCATGACCTGAGCTGAAACCAAGTCAGATGCTTAACCAACGGAGCCACCCGGGAGCCCCTATCTGCTTGATTTTGATGACATCAGAAAAGAAGCAGTATAATTTAGGCCCAGATGTCCACCCGAGGACACAGGGTGCCTACGTTTCCCCTACAGAAGTGAGTACCTCAGTCTCGCCATCTGGGTGGTGGATACGTGCTGCGCTGGGCTGCCCTAAGCTTCCTTCTATGGGATGCCAGCCGGCTCCAGTGTAGCCAGTAGGATGCTGCCCCTCAGCCAGAGGGAGGCCGCCTGGGCTTGCCATCTGGCCCCTCCATCCCACGGCCCAGCAAAGTGCCACCAAGAGGAAGACATGGGGCTCTGGTAGAGCCAGAGCCTGGCCTGGCCCTCAAGGGCAAACCTACAGGGGGTATTCTTTCCTCTTGCCGCTGACATTGCTAAACTTAGACAGGACGACTGGGCTATGGCGGGGAGGCCAGTTCTGCAGAATGGACTCAACGATGGCCACAGATAAGGATGCTTCCGCTTCCCGCCCAGCTCTGGGGGCAGAGACTCAGGGCATTTCCTTCATTTTATTGCTGTGAGTGACTCAACTTTCTCTCCTGTCGAGATAATCAGTGCACTCGCTGCTTCGCACAGGCCATCTGCTAAAGTAAACTTGGACCTGGAGACTCCAGCTGCTCACTGGGCTCTCCCTTCCTTCCAGAAGCCATTCACCTGAACTAAGGGGTTAGACTGGAAGTGGGAAAGGAAGAAGAGAACACTTTCGGTCAGTGGTAGAATATGATCAAAGTGCTCATATAAGGAGCGCAGAGTCAGAAGACCCTATAGGATAAACTTAAAAGGAGTTCAGTTGCATGGAAATTCCTGGACACAAGGAGTCTAGGCGATGATGAGCGAGTGTCCACGGCCAATGTTGAGGCATGGCTACTGCAGACCAGGAAGAATGAATAGACACAACACCACAAAGGTAAGATTGTCAGAACTTGATGCCCATTTGAGGGCTTTTTCCTTGTTATTTGACTTTTCTTTTCTGGCAAGAAAGATTTGGTATAGTAAGAACTGAGGAGGGGAATTTTCTTGAAACTGATCTCTGATTATATTAAAATGTAGACATAGGGCACCCAGGAGGCTCAGTATGACTTCAGCTCAGGTCATGATCTTGCGGTTTGTGGGTTGGAGCCTCGTGCTGGGCTCTGTGCTGACAGCTCAGAGCCTGGAGCCTGCTTTGGATTCCGTGTCTCCCTCTCTCTCTGCCCCTCCCCTACTCATGTTCTGTGTCACTCTCTCTCAAAAATAAGTGAACATTTTAAGAAATTAACATAAGAAAACATCTTTTCTTAATTTTTAAAAAATGGCATGTTCATACTATCAAACACCAGCCCAACAAGTAGCTCAGCTACTCACTCGGGATGTGTAAAAATGCCTGTGTATTTATTTGCAATATTAGAAATTCATGCTCTATTTTAAAAAGTTTTATCATTCTTATTAAAGAAATAGACCTCAGGGTGCCTTGGTGGCTCAGTTGGTTAAGTGTCCAACTTCAGCTCAGGTGGTGATCTCACGGTTCGTGGGTTCGAGTGCAGTGTTGGGCTCTGTGCTGACAACTTGGAGCCTGGAGCCTGCTTAGGATTCTGTGTCTCCCTCTCTCTTTGCCCCTCACCTGCTCACACTCTGTCTCTCTCTCTCTCTTTCTCTCTCAAAAATAAACATTAAAATTTTGAGAAAAAAAAAAACAGACCTCCCCTCTATAAAATCTAAAAGTACATCAGAAGGATATATAACATCTTACTGTATTAAAGGTTTAGAAAAGCAAAATTGATGGAATCACCTTGAGTAACCTGTGCTTGTGTTGATTCATAACTTGGAACTGTGACCTCCAAGCCACGTGACCTTTGGCTCACCTGCTGGTCTGACCCAAACTGCAGCTGAGCACTGGACAGGAAACAGTCTCTGAGAAACCAGACTTGTGAAATGAACCCTATCAGATGACTGCAAACGCCAAGAGCTCGCTGTCCTGTGACCAGCAGCAATGACATCACCCGAGAACTTGTTAGAAATGCAGACTCTGCCTGGGTGGCTCAGTCGGTTGAGCATCTGACTTCAGCCCAGGTCATGATCTCATGGCTTATGAGTTCAAGCACCTCATTGGGCTCTGTGCTGACAGCTCAGAGTCTGGAGCTGCTTCAGATTCTGTGTCTCCCTCTCTCTCTGCCCCTCTGCCATTTGTGCTCTGTCTCTCTCTGTCTCACAAGAATGAACACACATTAAAGAAAAAGAGAAAGAAAGTGAGAGAGAAAGAGAAAGAAAGAAAGGAAGAAAGAAAGACAGAGAGAGAGAGAGAGAAAGAAAGAAAGAAAGAAAGAAAGAAAGAAAGAAAGAAAGAAAGAAAGAAAGAAAGAAAGAAAGAAAGAAAGAAAGAAATGCAAGCCCTAAAGCTCCCACCCAGACCCCCGAATCAGATCCTTGCTGCTGATCTGTATGGATGTCAAAGTTTGAGAAGTATTGGAAAGGAAAGTAGCTCTATGTCCAGACCCAAATCTGCTGATGTGGATGTCACCCAAGCAGTCAGGCCATGTCACTGCTAGCTCATCCGGTGATGGCTACAACAAAAATCCATATGCCACAAGATAATCAGATTAATGTGCTAAGAAGGCTTGCTTTCATAAACTCTCCACAAGCGCTTGATGGTAAAGACAATGGCCTGGGATTTACTTAGCAGCCTGTTAGGTTATTCAAGTCTTAAGGGTAAGAAGGAATTCTGTTTGAAGAAGAGATGTCAAAGGTGACCAAAAGAGGCGGGCCAATTCTTCTGTCTCCCCCTGAAACCCAAGCTAAGTAATTACCTCTTAATTCCGATCACAACAATAAACCACAACATTTGTATAATGCCTTTTTCTTGGCAAGGCACTTTTCATGTGCATTATCTTTATTGACTGGGAGCCAGGGGACTATTTGAAAATGACATACAATTACTTATTCTAATCTTTATCAGTGGCTGGATTTTCTATGTCAGTCTGATCGCCGTGGCTTCTCATTCCCCGATATGGTGACTTATCTTTGAGTCAAAGCTTAGACCTGATTTTGAGCTCAACTCAGAACACATCATCAGTGCTCCCGCACTCCTTTGGCTCATGTGTACCCCATGTCCCCGGGGCTTCCCTGACAGGGTGGGTCCCCCAAAACTCCAGTGAGAAAGAGACTATGTACTCTGGGAATGTGGTTGTACTAACTCTTGTGGCGAGACCGCAAATCCAAATATCCGTCTGCCTTCCCAAAGTGTAACCTTGAAAAGAAGTGGATTCGGAGAAGTAAAAATATCTATTGTTCATAGTCATGGCGATTTTTCTCTCCCCATTCACAAGAGCCTCTTTCCGCCGTTCATTATAACACCCATCTTCTGACTGTTCATCCAATATTAATGCAGTTGCCTTTTCTGTAAATTGTGACACCCAGGAGGCTATTTTCCTGAATGAAGATGAGTAAAATTTCTCCAGGCTTTATATCTTTCTCTCATATCTATTTTGCATGTCCATGTACACAGTTTAACGTTTTCCTTTAAAGAGAGCAAGAGAGGGTGGGGGACTGAATAGGGCACATGAGCCTGCTGTAAATATCTGTTTCAGCTGAAGTGAAAGCCTGGGACATTATGTCATTTTCTCCACTACACGGAGCCCACATTAGTGTTTCTAGAAAAGGGGGAGCTCCACGTATTTGAGACAAATTTTGCTGCACTCTGAATGATATGTGTGCTTTTTATGTTTATGAAACTACCATCCAGTGAAAAATAGCAGCCTAATATTTGGACATGAAGGTCATTTGAAAGTTTTACTGCCTGCAAGTGTGATCTATTTTGTTGACAAAAAGCTCTCCCAGGGCTCTTTAAGATGCCCCAGCCCGCTTGACTTTTCTCAGAGTCTGGCATTTCTACCCCCACCCTCCTTACCACCTCCCACCAGACTAATTATCAGCTCATTAAGGCTGTCCTAATGAATTATGTTGCAGCATTAAGAGAGGGTTCAGGACAAATGTCAGTGTCAGTGAAGAGGGGGAATGAGCTGAGTGGGAGCAGGGAGGGTCATACACTCCATCCACGGGGCCGCTGAATCTTCTGTGATCCGGCCAGGCTCCATGCGCACACACAAAAAACTCATAAATATTTCAGCTTGCGGTGAAGTTCCAATGGATGTAAACATATCTTCGGGAAAAGCCGGCTCCCTCTGGCTCCTTGGTTTTGCAGACACAGAATTTTCACGCAGGTGACGTGGCCCACTCATGTCTGAGTGCACATCCCCGTGTAGCTGGAGAAGATGTCTGGAGGAAAGGGGACCCATAAGGCATTGCAGGGGACTCAGGCAGACCAGGACAGGAGCATTCGGCTTTTCTGCTGAGATGACCAACACTAACATGAGGAGGGGGTGATTTGTCGGCACAGTCAGGCTCCATCTCTTTAACACACACACACACACACACACACACACACACAATTACACTTTTACTACTTGCTTATTTTATTCTTCCTGGTGTTCTGGAGAATAGAGTAAGATGCCTCTGTCTTCCTTCAACCTTCAGGACACTTGCTGCCCTGAGAACAAAGATGTCCTTTTATGCTCCACTTGTCCCCAGCACAACAGCCCAATGACAAAGTGATACAGACAGCAGCCCCCAACTGAATCAAATCCTACAACCAAGCTGGAAACCAAATTACAGAAGAACACAGAGTACCGATGTGGCTTAAAATGCCAAATGTATTTTAAAGGGCATCGTTTTTATTTTTCTCCAGAATAGTGTCAGTGGTATTGATCACTAGGGTATTATTTTCTTATTTCAGTAATAACCTACATCTCAAGCTTTCTATTTGCTAGGTTTCTCAAGAAAAGAAACACCTAGCTGATGAAATTACATCATAAGCATCTGACTTTGTGTTTTCTGTTGTTATTTCTTGCTTTTTGTTTTTTTGGTTTTGTTTGTGTTTTTGGTTTTTTACTTACAATTATACTGATTTTTTTTTCTTTACGAGCTTCCCAAAGCACCATCCATCTGAGTCAGCTGACCAGCCACACACAGGGGCACTTCAGCCCTGTGTGAGACAATCACCCTGGAGTTGGAAGTACAGAGCTAATTAATTATCATTTTGGCAAAGATTCCCTTGTAACTAAACAGATAATTGAGATGATGAATATTGATCTATCCATGGACTTCTGAAAGTGTTTTTGTTTTTATTTTTTTGGTGTTAAATGATGCTTTTCTCAGACAACACAACAGCGAAAAGTCACATTAGGGAAAAAATGGTTAATTTCACCAATAATGTTTATCTTAACAAATTCATTACCTCTAAGCTAGTGTAAATCTATGCCAAGCTCTGAATTGACATTTCTATGCAGATCCCCAAAGTGTTTAAGGAGCATAGATAATTTTAATCATGTCTTGAAAAAAGAAGCCATGCTCAGCTGGGAAGGAGAAGCCTTCGCACATCACGAGTGGTCAAGTACAGACCATCACTGCCAACAGCAGCCTCCTCCATTCACCCTTTCTCCCCCACACAGAGGGTCTCTAGAACATGTCACTTCTCCATTCTCTGCATTTCTCTTTTATAACACCCTATATAATGCCAGGACTTATTGATTGATGATAGCGGAAACCTACTTTAAATGTGGGGAGAGAAGTATCCAAATGGGAGGCCAAGAGAGGACAGGGAACATAAAAATAGAGGAGTGTAAGAATTCATTGCTTTAGCTATACATTAATTCATCCATATGGTGTGGAAAGAGCTTCTTTTCCTGGAAATATCCAAATGAAAAGGAGACATTCAACCACGTACCTAAAATAAGGTTAGTGTAGTCCTTCCCAAGGAGATGGACCAGATAATAATACCTTAAATATACTGAGAAACTACTACGCGCCAGGCGCCAGGCAGGGATGACTCACTTCATTCTCACGACGGCCTGAAAACGTGGGCATTGTTACCGCTTGGTAGATGGAAAAGCGGAGGCCTAGGAAGGCTGAGTTACTGCCTGAAGTTTGCAACCATAAGTGACAATGGGAAGATTTAGAAAAAAGAGGTCTGGGGCTGGAGACCTCGCTTTTTTAAATTAATTAATTTATTTTTTGTAACAACACCTAACATGAAATCCATCCTCTTAAATTTTTAAATGTTCGACACATTAGTGTTGACTACAGGTGCAACATTGTACAACAGCTCTCTAGACCGCCATCTTGCATCACTGAAAAGTTATGCCCATGGATTGATGCTCCCCGTGGTCCCCTTCCCCCCATCCTGGGCAACCACCACCCACTCTTCGCTTCTATAAATTTCTTATTTTAAATACCTCATATAAATAGGATGATGCAGAATGCGTCATTCTGTGACCAGTTCAAGTCACTTAGGATGATGTCCTCAAGTTTCATCCATGTTGTCACGTATTATAGAATTGACTTCTTTTTTAAGTCTGAATAATATTCCATTGTACGTATCTGGCACACGTTCCTTATCCACTCGTGCACTGATGAGCCCTTGCGTTGTCTCCATATCTCGGCTTTTGTGAATAATGCTGCCGCAATCACAGGAGAGTAGATATATATATCTTCGAGATCCAGATTTCAATTCTTTTGGATACATACTTAGAAACAGGATTGTAAGATCATTGGACATTTCTATTCTTAAGGTTTTGAGGAGCCTCCATACTTGTTTCCACCACAGTGGTATCATCTTGCATTCCCACAGACAATGTGCAATAATTCCCTTTATGCCACACCTCCACCAGCACTTGTCTTTGGGGTGGCCCTCATCCTAACAGTCCTGAGGTGGCCTCTGAATTTCCTGGTGCCACGCTACCTCAGATCATGGCCAAATGCCCAGTAGAAGTGCCCGTGATCGCCTCTTCTACCAGGAAGTGCATTTGGTCAAGGGCGATGTGCACTGGGCATTGTATTAGGTAGATGTGTTTGCAGGTGCGGGGCTGGAGAAAGGCTAGAAAGCAAAATCAAAACCGGGTACCAATCAATACCTTGTGGGGGCCTCGTGTCCAGGTGTGAAGAGGAGAGAGGAGCTGCGTGCACGCCAGATGGCTTCTGCCCCACCTGGGGACAGGAGGTCAGGCACTGGGGAAGAGTGGCTAGTCTAACCAAGGAAGTGCAAGCTTTCTTTCCGGCCTGTCTGTCCTTCCATGGACCGTGGTGGCCTCCCAGGTGGCCTTTGTTTGTTTGGCATTTGTCTGGGGTTGGGTCCTTCTGTGTGTCTCATCAAGCCCCTGGGAGGAACAAAGAACACGTCTGAGTCCCAGAAGGGACGCCTCGCATCTTCCCGTTGACAGGGAGGAGCGGCCCCGCTGGAGAGTGACAGCGCCAGCACCAAGGAGGTGGCTCGTATCTGCCGAGGCCATCACGCGTCCCGTGCCTATCAGCAGCGCCTGGCAGCTGGGGAGATACATTTAGATAAAGCAGCCGGCAACGGCCGATAACAAGCCCCTCAAATGTCAGGCAGCACAAAGGACAGCATTGATTGCTGCCACCCCCCGCCTTTCCCTTTCTCCCGCTCTCCGCAACTGGCTCCCTCCTTTTGCACACAGCAAAGCCGCTGGCTCGGATAATCTGCCTGCAGAAAAGGCCACCGTGCCCATACACGTACTGTGCTGTTTGCTAAATGCAGTTTATCCACATCTCCCCGATTTCTGTCCCTTCCTGCTGTCCCCTGTGAGGCTGGTCCCCGGCCCTCCCACAGCCAGGCATTCAGGCTCAGGCCTCCTGGCGCCCAGAGAGGATGGAGGGAGCTGGAAGCTTGGGACTTGGGGGTGAGGAAACCGGGCCCAAGCTGGGACACGCCCACTGCATGCAGGTGGGCATCCATGTCAGAGATGCCTAATGCCAGGAAACTACTCCTCCCACCCACCCAGCAGAGCAGCTTTTCTGTGTAGGGGACTACCTTTCAAGTCCCTTTGAAGAGATATCA
Source organism: Crocuta crocuta (assembly GCF_008692635.1). Classification (NCBI taxonomy): domain Eukaryota; kingdom Metazoa; phylum Chordata; class Mammalia; order Carnivora; family Hyaenidae; genus Crocuta; species Crocuta crocuta. The sequence continues at coordinate 8,605,013 of NW_027528624.1, read as the reverse complement.
AAGGACACAGAAGGGAAAGAATGGCCATGAATACGGGTGGCAGGGCAGGCCTTAATATGTGACTCATTGGAGCCCTCACACCCTCTTCTACCCAGTGGCCTGCAAACATGCCATCAGAGCCATCCTCTGAAATGGCTCAAGATGTTGATACGTGTGCAGATGCAAATATGCCAGAGGGGCCGCATGCCAGAAAATACCAAGTCCAACCATGCGGGATTTTTTTTAACTTTAATTTTTGTTTTTGTCCTTTCGAGTATCCTACATAGTAGAAAGAATTAATATGGCATCATTCCAGAATTGTTTTTGCAGAAATAAATGCCTCCCAGATAGAAAGTCTGCTCATCCTGGGGCGCCTGGGTGGCTCAGTCGGTTGAGCATCCAGCTTCAGCTCAGGTCATGATCTCACAGTTCGTGGGTTTGAGCCCCATGTCAGGCTCTTGCTGACAGCTAGCTCAGAGCCTGGAGCCTGTCTTCAGATTCTGTGTCTCCCTCTCTCTCTGACCTTCCCCTGCTCATGCTCTCTCTCTCTCTCTCTCTTTCTCTCTCTCTCAAAAATAAATAAAACATTAAAAAATTAAAAAAAAAGAAAGTTTGCTCATCCATCACTGGTTTATATTGGCTACCAAATGAGACATATTTTCTAGTGACATGAGAGTCTCCAAAGGGGATAAATGATAATATGCATTATTATTTTGTTTTTAATAGTTCCTGGTAAATAATAAAACACTAACTCTAATCTGGTCCACTGTGCTTAAAATAGTTGCTTTGGAACAAAAACAGGAGTTAGATATGAAAAAACTACTTTGGAAGATTCCTGTATTAAGAGGAGTTCTCTCTATAAACAACAAAGACAGAGCAGTGCAGCAAGCATATCAGAACTTAAAAGGGTCAAACATTTTAATAACAACAAAGATAAGAAGGTATGGTAGGCAAAATAATGGTCTCCAAAGATGTCTACCTCCTAATGCCCCAAATCCATGAAAATGCTAGACCACTTGACAAAGAGGAATTAAGGGAACAGATGGAATTAACGTTGCTAGTCAGCCTGACTTCAAAGTGAGGAGATGATTCTGGAGGACCCAGGCATGCCGGTATAGTCAAAGGGTCTTTAGAAATGGCGGATGGAGGGGCACCTGGGTGGCTCAGTCAGTTAAGCGTCCAACTTCAGCTCAGGTTATGATCTCGTGGTCCAAAAGTTCAAGCCCCACATCGGGCTCTTTGCTGACAGCTCAGAGCCTGGAGCCTGCTTCAGATTCTGTGTCTCCCTCTCTCTGTGCTCCTCCCCTGCTCATGCTCTGTCTTTCTCTCAAAAATAAATAAAAACATTTTTAAAAATTAAAAAAAAAAGAAAAAGAAATGGCAGACAGAATCAGAAGAGTAGGCTGGAGCCATGAACTGTGGCGTGAGGACTCCACCTGTTGTTGCTGGTTGTGAAGGAAGGGTCCATGAGCCGAGGGATATTGGCAACTCTAGAAAAGGTAGAGTCTCCAGAAGGAACCAACATAACCAACATCTTGATTGTAGCCTTGCAAAACCCATGCGGATTTCTAACTCACAGGAAGGTAGGATAATAACTTTGTGATCATTTGTTATAGTAGCAATAGGGAGCTAACACACAAGAGAGGAGAAAAGAAGAGCTACAATTTATTGAGCACTTACAATGTGCCAAATCCTGAGCTAAGTGCTTTGCTTGCATTACCTCATTTGGCTGTCATGGCCATCCTCTGACATGGGCTCTACTGGCACTCACACTGGATGAGTAAACTGAAGTTTAAAGGTTACAAGGTCTTGGGGGCTGCCTGGGTGGCACAGTTGGTTAAGCATCTGACTCTTGATCTCAGCTCAGGTCTTGATCTCATGGTTGTGAGTTCAAACTCCAAGGTGGGCTCTGTGTTGGGCATGGAGCCTACTTAAAGAAAAAAAATTTACAAGTTCTGATTTCAAATCTACCCACTTATACTTACCCATGAATATCCCTCTGTGTTTCTGCTATACAAAAGAACAAAATATATAATGCACTTGTAGAATTACGGCACATGTGTAACCAAAACTGTCAATCACTGTTTGGAGATTCAAATTTTACAGATGAAATCAGTAGCCTGGTGAGACAACCCTGAGTTGCTGAAAAGCCATGTCAGCTGTCTCAACCATGCAACATTGGAGATTTCCTAGATGAGTCTGCGGGATTACATTGCATGAAGCATTTACTGTGAATTCTTCCAACGGTGCTTTCTGACTGAACCAAATTTGACATTTATAATGGCCCAAGAAAAGCATCTCCCTAATGATACTACATCACTATATGTCACAGAAATCAAAGGTGACATTTCTAATAGAGTTGCCATCTCTCACGTACAGGCAGGAGACTTCTTCCCAGAGTCCACAGAGTACCAGAAGTCAAGGAGGTGAGACCCTACAGAGGCTGTGGAGAAGTATTGCACCCATGTAGGCTGCCTATCTGGGAGATGACCGATTCTCCAGGAATATATGCTCTTCATAATCCTTCAGAAAAATATTCCACATGTCTTTGAGATATTTTGATTCGTTAATGATAACAAACCAAAAGAATCCTATTCTACCATGGCAGAAGGCCAGCTGCCCAACAAGGAAACATGCTGTCTTCAGTGCAGTGCTGTTGCAAGGAAACTAATTTCCCACTTCCTCTTGCATCGAGATGGAACCATGATACTAGTTCTTACTAATAGGGGTCATAGGTGGAAGTACTGTGTGTCCTTCTGGGCTGACTTAGGAATTCAATATGCTTTTGATATTCTTCTGTCCTTTTTCCACAGTGAACCTGGGAGGCCAGATATAGAAAATCATGGCACTATGTTAGGGAAGGAGCTTGCATCCCTGAATCACTGTGTAAAACCATCTACTGAACACACGTGTTGCACTATTACAGAAGCAATACATTCCACTAGGCTAAGTCACTAAAACGTCAGGGTTTATCTTGTTAAACCTGTTTTAGCTGGTAGCATTATCATAATTAAAACATGCATCGAAAAGGTCAAGAGGAGCATATCTTATGGATTTGGGCAGCAATACTGATAAGACTCTGAGAGAGCAAGTTGGAAGTCATTTCCATGTGTGGCGTGCAGCAATAGAGAACCCTTTGCAGTAGTTTCTCACAAGGCCTTTTGCCAGCATTATTAAGGCCAGCCATCTTTAAAGCTTAAACTGTGTCTATTGGTCTGTAATTGATTCTGATATAGAAAAAACTAATAAGGTGTATATCCTATGCCTCACCCTAAGAATCAATGTTGATTTTGCAAAATCTTTCAGGCTAACATCTTGCTTTTAGAAAATACCTTCTTAAAATGCCTCACAATGCTCCAAAGTCCAACTCAGGAATGTTCCACAAGAAAACATAGTTTTGCATCTATTATTCACAACATACAGACTGGAAAAAAAATGATTACTCTTCAGTGGATCTTCACAGATATCAGCTAACTTTAGAATGTTGTTTGGGGGTGTAAATTGTTTTAGGAGTTAGCATTGCACCAAGATACCCTCAGGCAAGTAATGAGCCTTAAAGATAATGTAGATAATGAACATGCCTTGAAGCACCATGTTGAAGGAGGTGAAACAGTGGCCTTTCGAAGTCTAAAACAGGCAGGGGTGGGGAAGGGAGACTCAACCCTCCCTCACCTGGAAGCCTTATCCACACTTACATACCCCATCACACATTCCCCACAGTGGGTTTCACCCTGGATGAAATGTTTCCACCTTGTCTCTGCTCCAACAGTAGCTTTTAGAGAATGGCCATCAGGCTCACTATTAGGGGGGCTATTCCCCCGTCATCTCCAATGGAGGACCCAGTTGGCCAAGTCCACTCAACTTTTCCCCAGAGCTTCTCAAGTCCTGTCTCGTACCACTCAGGGGAGTTGAAGAGCTGGGACACCCTTCCACAAAGGGCTCCCTTGGCATTTCTAGCCCACCTGAGGTCGTTACTATGCTGATGTATTACAGTTACCATAACCTATTACTATGAGGATCATTTTTCTGAATTTCCCATTTTTATAGATCAGAACTGGGCAAATATAACTAATTCATATGATTCAACTTAATGCAATGCAAGATATTTAGAAACCAAGAAGGCAAATGAAACATCAACAGTGTCCTGGTTATAGTTCCGGAAGTTCCTGCCACATCAAAGCACCACCACGGTCGAGCTGTCCACACACACCTGCCTTCCTTCACTGAACGCCTCTCTTCCCTCCTTAAGAGTGAACATCATTCACAAGGGCACCACACACATTTTGAACAGGATATAAAGTATATATTATATATTTTATAATACAAATTATTCTCTTTAAAAACTAATATGTTCTCAGGGAGCTTGGGTGGCTCAGTCGGTTGGGTGTCTGACTTCAGTTCAAGTCATGATCTTGCAGTCTGTGAGTTTCATCCCCGTGTTGGGCTCTGTGCTGATAGCTTGGAGCCTGGAGCCTGTTTTGGATTCTGTGTCTCTCCCTCTTGATGCCCCTCTGCCTCTTGCTCTCTAGCTCGCTCTCTATCTCACAAAAACAAACATTAAAAAAGAACTAATAAGTTCTCGACATAAAAACAGAAAGTACAAATAAATAAAATGTAGCCTTGATCTGTCCAAGAAATGGCACAATTTCAAATAACACCACCTTTGAGGCACCAACCCTGCCAGACACTCATTCAGTACCCTGTTTGTTCTTATGCATGACCCAAGGCCAATTTCTTATTGTCACAGTAAACTACTATCCCCTGCCCCCCACGCAGTTCCTGGCAGGATCATGATCCTGACGAATGGTGAATTACAGTTCTTTCTTTTAGCCTTAAAATATTAAAGCTCATAACTTTTGAACATACGCTGTACTTAAAATGTAACTGTGAAATTAAAGATATGAGTCGTACTCTCATCCGCAGCTCAGTAAATAACTATTTATTATTTATTTGCTTGCCAGGTTTACTGGAACATCATCAATGGAGAATCTGAGGAAATCAGACTGAAACTAAGTAGGCATTTGCCATTAGCAGTGTGAATTGGGCGTGAGCCCATTGGTCAAGGTCAAGAATGCCAAACCCTACTAATACTTGCCCATCAATCTTCCACAACTATCCCTGTGCAGGTCTGAATCCTTCCATCAGTAAAATTAAGGGGAGGGAGCCCATTATCTTCCTCAGCAGTAATTTCCCGGTTTTAGAGGCGAATGATGCATTCTACTTTATTTTTTTTTTTATGTTTTATTTATTTCTAGGAGAGAGAGAGAGACACCGTGAACAGGGGAGGGTCAGAGAGAGAGGGAGTCACAGACTGAAACAGGCTCCAGGCTCTGAGCTGGCAGTCAGCACAGAGCCCGACGCCGGGCTCGAACCCACGAACCACGAGATCATGACCTAAGCGAAAGTCGGACACTTAACCGACTAAGCCACCCAGGCGCCCCTGATGCATTCTACTTTAAAAAGAACTTTGCTTTTTCAGAAAACCAGTTTGAGTATCCTTTTTAATAACAAAAGCCCATCAATCTGCCCAGGTTTGAAGTTCAAGAGCAAGAAAGAGGTAATTTCTGGCAGTGGTTTCTCTACACACACCCGGTCCCTCTGGAGAAACTTGGGTTCCAATCTGCCGGCCGCCAAGCCCCATGGCAGTTCTGTTCTCACTGCAACCTGGTCAGGGCCTTGCGACACCTTCCCCACAGCCACCCTTCCTTATTCTGTGAAAAACTCCTCCCCAGGAATTGCATCAAGTGGTTTAAGGAAAGGAACATCATTCTTTTTCCCACATGTAGACGTTGGCCAGATATCGCTGTCATTCCGGTATTAGTAACAGAAGTGACTGAGGCCCCACGATGGTCAAAGCAGGGATGGTGCTCTCAGGCCCTGAGAACAGATGTCACCTTAGAACACAGCAGCCGTACAGGAAGTTCATCTGCTGGGCGACTTGGCGTTCACTGTCTGAGGGGGCCAGACAAAGGAGAAAAGAGAGTATCATTCAGGTTCAGCCATGATCAGTTTTTATCACTGGGTGAAAAGAACAAAAAGCCAAAGATCTATTCAAGTCTCCTTAGCCGGAGAAAACTTGTAATTAGTGTTTGGTGAGTCAGTTCTCATAATGAGGCTGCAGTGGCATGATAAGTCCACCCCAGTCCTCAGCAAGCCCCTTCGCACCCCAAATCCCCACCTCCAGGAGCTTGCTTTCATCGGGGAAAGCATTTGGACCACGCTCAGAATCTGAAGTTCACATGGATAGGACCTGCCAAAGACGGAATTGCTTCTTCTCCAAGCAAAACACCTGTCTAATGTTTGGTTGCCCCAGGGTAATGTGCTCGTTTCACCATCCATGGCCCAGCCCGGCCATCCTGCCCTGTGGGGACCTCTTTGTCTCTGCCCAGATCTCAAAGGGTACCCCCCCACCAGTGAGCTTCCCTGCTGCAAGCAGGAACCCCAGGAATCCCTGTGATGTGCCTCTTCCTTCAGCCGCCTGCTCCCCCAGGGCCTCACATTTGAGGCAGAGAAGAGACTTCAGTCGGGAAAGAGCAGTCCAGCACCATGGACCCGTGGCTGCGTGTCTCACCTCTGTTGAGCCACCAACACGCGCCACTGGACAGGCATCTTTACAGGCGATCCCACGTTTGCACCCAAGGATTATCTCCGTGTTAAATGGAGCATCATGCAGGCTGCGTGAAACCACTCTGAACAAGATAAGCGTGTCGTGTAATGAAGAAATATTTTGCAGGCTGGTCTGCCACATGCTAGCTCGGTGGCCTTGAAAATGCTACCCAAAGCTTTTGAGCTTGGTTTAAACCAGGAAAAAACAATCATACCTCAAAATCAGGCTTTCTCTACAAGGTAAGTGATTTGGGCAAATTATTGATCTTCACTGAACACCCACTTTTTTACCTAGAAGACAGAACTAATAATATAATTACAAATCTTATGGTGTTGTTATGGGAATTGAGAAAACTCATGTAAGAGCATAATACTTGCAAGGCAGCGAGCATTCATAAATGTTAGGCAATATTTATATGTACATTATTTATCTGTTTATTTCTTCATTTAACCAAGATATGGGAATTAAAGAACACAAGATGTGCAGAATGCCTAGCTAAATATCCAGCACACAGTAGGGACTTGACACAATTCATTTTCTTTCTCTTCTCCTTTTCCCAAATGGGGAAACTAAGTTATAGGGTCACAAGTTCCTTCCTACCCAGTTTAATGTCACTGCTAAGACTTCTGTGTACCCAGCAAGTCCCCTGCAGGAAGAAATTAAAAGTAGGAAGCGGACAGAGAGAAAACGGAAACTCTTGTATCTGCTTTAATTGATTTCCTTCAGGTCAATCTCAAGGAGCGAGGACAGAAGTGGAAGTCCATTTAGCCACCTTCAAAGCTCCGCTCTTGACCTCTGATAACTGGGAGGTCTTTGAACTCATCTGCGCTTCTAAGTCTTTGGCCAGAAAGGAAAATTTCTCAGCCGCTTTCTCATGCCTTCAGAATGAATTAATTCTCTAAATGGAAAATTGAAGTAATTAGGTTATAGATTGAGTGACATTTACTAAGGTGAAAAGCAAGAAAATTTTTATATCCTTTATTAAACAGTTATTAGATATATTAAGCAATATGGAGTAATTACTTTTATTCCCCCAAATGTGATTATTCTTTTCAGGCCAAGGCAAGCTCAAGCTCACAAAGACCCAGCAGACCATGACTACTCAGAAAAGAAGCAGGTCACGTCTTAGGCTGCTTCCCAGAACCACCTGGCTCGCCGAGCAGGTAGAAAAGTGCCCACAGCGAGAGGCATAGGGTCTGGCGCTCAAGCTAGAGCTCGCTTTCCTTCCCACACTTGGATGCAGTCTTCCCGTGTACCTTTCATTTTATCCCACCAACCTGTCCAGCAAGGAAATTTACTCACTGATTCAAAACTATCTCGAATAGCCCCTACTATGTGCCACACACTGGTCTAAGGCGTACAGCAGTGAGGACGACAGATGCAACTTTTCACCTGCGTGGGATTTGCATTCTCAAAAGGGAAGCCAGACAGGAAGTGAAGCAAATGGAATCTGAAGTTCAGCCAGCAGATCGTTGCCATGGAGGAAAGGGAGAGGCCCCCAGAGAGGTGCTGTTTTCATGAACCCTTGAGGGAGGGAGAGGCTAACCAGCTAACCAGCTGAGGAAGGATGTTCTAGTTGAATGAATCATCATGTGCAAAGGCCCCGGCATGGCCTGGAGGTTTGAAGAACCCCAAGCCGAGTGACCCGAGTGAACTGAGTAGGGGGTGGGTGGTAGGAGATGATCCAAGAGTGGGGGCAGGGCACACATTGTGAAGATACTGACCCTGATTCAGAGGTGACAAGGCACTGAGAGATTAGGAGCTAGGGGCTCCCGTCAAGAAAGCACACAGACATCCATAATAGTAATGTAAGTAATTTAGGAAATTATTATCCCTTCGATGAGCTTTGCCTCCTACCTCTGCCTCCTAAAGGACAAATGACTTATTTGTCTTAAATGTACAGTCCCCATTCCCTGACCTTAACTGTTTTGGGGCCTTGACAAGGCAAATTGGGGGGGTGAGAATAGCACGTGGCACAGTTGTAGATTCGGTTTTAGAATATTAATCGATTAGGAGCCCAGGGAGCAACACCCGTGTCTACTGATACAAACCTGTGCTTTTGACAGGTCTCTGTGTCTTCCTGAGCCTCCGTCTTCATGTCTGTGAAATGGGTGGATGAGGTAATGCATTTAAAACATTGACATAAATGTAGTAAATGGTAGCTATTTTTATTTCAAGAATGATCCCTTATTTCTAAGTGCAGTTCCGTCTGTAATTCTTTCTTCCTGCCTCGAGAAGACCCTTTGGCTCCCCATTGGCTCCCACATGCCACCCTTACTCCATTCCTGGGTTCCACTCACTGTCACTGTCTTCCTCAAAGTGTTCCTTGATCACCCTTTCAATGGAAAGTTCTCACCAAGGGCTATTGGGTTCCCCAGGGAGCATTTAGTCATATCTGGAGACAATTTTCACTATCATAACTGGGAGAGTGCCACTAGCTTTTGGTGGGTGGAGACTAGGGACACTGTAAACATACTATGGTGCACAAGACAGCCCCATAGAACAGAACCATCTGGCCTCGAACGACATTGGTGCTGCCATTGAGAAGCTGCTCCAAGTACAGTAAATGTGGTGTCAAACTTTCCTTCATACACACATACGGAAGGATATATATAATATAGACAACTGCTTCTTCTTAATGGACTCTCTCTGGCTCACATTATCCCCAACCCCTCTGGCAATGACAGGCAGTAGGTACAGGTATTGAGTGAGTAAGAGTTTGTCAAAACAGAATTTGATGGAAGCACTTTCATCGTATGACTCCTGCTGAAATGCTCTGACCAAAGTGCTAGAGATTTGAACTCTAAGTAAAAATTTCCGTATCATGCTTCTTCAATTTCCATATAGAGTTCAAAAGGTAGTTGCGTTTTAAGTGGATAAAAGAAGATCAAATTAATCAGTAAAATCTCTTGTAAAATTGTTTTCAAATACAGTATTAAGGGCTTAATGGAGGAAAAAAACAGCGTATTTAATCTCATCGGCATCTCACAGAAGGGACACAGAAGGCATCTAAGATGGCGGCCTTGTTGAAATAGAGCCCGGATCCACATGCTCCATGGAGAGTCACAACCAGGGACACCTGGGGGGCTCAGTCAGTTGAGCGGCTGACTTTGGCTCAGGTCATCATCTCACAGTCTGTGAGTTAAAGCCCTGCATCGGGCTCTGTGCTTCTGATACTCTGTCCCCATCTCCCTTTGCCCCTCCCCTACTTGTGCACTCTGTCTCTCTCTCTCAAAAATAAACATTAGAAAAAAAAAGTCATAACCATTTGTGGGACATCTGCTCTTTTCTTTCAGCTTACCCCAAATTATTAATATCCCCTTTCTCCAGAGAATGTATCATTACCACACAAGGGGAAAATCAAGTGTTGTAAAGAACTTGAACAGTAAAGACATATGTGAGCCTGAAGCTCAAATAATCAACAGGTAATGGGTAAAGCCAATGATATGACGAGGACCCAGCCCCAAGGGAGGGTTTATAATCTAGGAGGGAGGAGACATGGGAAGATCCTGGTCTAGTCCGTGCACCCTACGTTGCATTTTAAGGAAACATGTTTGAACGCAAAAGAAGATGTGAACTTAGAGTAGTGAGTCTTGACTGAGAAAAGAGTGTGTTAGCAGATGAGGATGTTCCCATAAAGTCCAGAGAAAGGGGTGTCATCGCCACTGACCTCTCCTATCTGTTTTTAGAAGTTTCCATATCATGGCTTTCTCCTGGTTAGCTGCCTCTTTGTCCAGCAGCTGAGTCTCAGTTTTCCCCTCTGTCAAATGGAAGCCAATAGCATCTACTTCACCACATGGGGCAGAATACATGGCAGTTAGGCCCTTGGTTAGCTGCCTTCTCCATGTTTGAAAGTCTCGTTTCATCTCTGCCCAAATAGAACTGCCATTTTCCTGGTGCAGTTAACCTTAATTGTTAGAAAGAGAGCCTTTTAAACAACTTTACATTAACATGTTCCTGACTTCATGTGATATTTTTTAGGGTCCATGGCAACTCAAAGGACTCAACACCTTTGTAAGCTTATTAATTGCAAACAGTATGATGGAATACAATGGGGAAAAAAAATTCAGGCTATTGTTGGCCAGGAATCAGCTTCCAGGTATCAGCTTCCCCAACATCTTAGCATTTCCCAGCCTCACTTTCTATTCCTGAAATCAAAGATTCTCTGAGGGTTTTACGTAAGACTTCTAGGAATTGTTGGCGAACTTTGCCCGTGTTAGCCCCTTTCTGTCCTGGCCACGCGGAATCTTCTGCCTGCCACCCTTCCCCACACAAGCACACTAGTACAACACAGAGAGCTAAGCACCCTGTCCTGTCCTTGTCCCGAAGTGACCCAGGGCAGGTGAGGAGCGGTCACACACGTGTGCATGTTGGGTGAGTGGGAGGTAGCAGCAGCAACAGCTGCCTGAAGGGTCTGAAGGCTCTTCATGCCGTACGGAGTTCATCTGATTCCATCAAATAGCCCAGGCGCCAAGTGCAACAGACTAGCGCTATCCCTCAATTCCTTGACCAGAGACATTTGTGATCATAAATTGGGATGGAATGCTTAATCAGACAGTCTTGAGTTTGAATTTCAGAGCCATCATTTGATACCTTTGCCATTTTGTATAAGTCATCCGATCCTTCAAATGTTAAATATCCTGTTCTCTAAAATGGACTAAGAATGGTAACTGCCTTGGGAGCCTAAACTGAGGTCAGATGGGTAACAGCTGACCCCAGGGCTCAACACACATAAACTGAGCTAGTCACTGTTGTTGGTGTTGTTACCACCACCTCCAGGTGAAACAGGACCTCTGAGTCCTGTTCCAGATCCAAGAACGCCCTTCGGTGTCCCTTGCTAAAACCAGGTGAATGGGTTTCCTCTATCCACACCACCCACCAACACACAGTCAGTGTCCTCAGTCACTCAATAATTAACAGATGCATTTCTTTAATGTCCTCGTGCGCTAGCCCTACCCATCCCTTCTAATGTGATGGTTTTCCTACAAGAGACAAAAAGAGAGAAACGAATGTTTTTAAGAAGTGAAAATTCTCACAGCGCGGAAGCAAAATTTGTACCTTCTCCCAGTGTTTGGGTAAGATTTGTCAGTCACAGTCCATCATCATCTTGGAATAACAGGAGCCTCAATCCCCCTCCTGCCCATCTCTGTCCCCCCGGCACCTGGAGCTGTCATTCTCCTCCACGGCATAAAGGGCCAATCTCACCATGACATCAAGGATTGGCAGAGTCTCGTCTCTTCTCCTTTAAAAAAATGTGCTGTAAGTGAAAAGCTTGAGGCATTAAGAAGTACAAAAATCAATCCTACAACATGTTTAAGCAGAGGAAATTCTATAGGAAGCCCTAAAAGAATGACTGTGTCAAAGAAATTCATTTTATCTTTGGCATCTTAGTAGCAGATAAAATTATAGTATTGGAAACTTGACAATGGAGTAATGGAAAGGAAATTAAGAGGGGGGAAAAAACTGTTTCTAATCAGTGCTGCCCCCTTCCAAGAATGTACGTACATTGGATCCACTGCCCTGGGGACAATGTGAGACTAGGGAGGTAAAAAACAACTTGCGAGTTGAAAGAGACTTTTGGCAGCAAAGTTCAAGTTCTAGTAAAGTTAAGTGCCAGACGGCCACGGTAGAGCCTGTTTCGGGCAGGGCGTGGTCTGTGATGTCATGTTCATGAGGAGGTTTCATGGAACACTGGGAAATGTCACTGCCTTTCTTCTCCCACCCCTAGCCCAGCTGTCTGTTCTACCCACCCCATGATGCACTCTTCCCTGTAAGTTTGCCTTCCCAGCTACTGCCTGCAGACATTCCCTTCCTCATCCCTTCAAGCAAGGAGGAGACGCTGAGCACAGTGTCAGGCCTTGTCATTTAGACAGAGCACAGACACCCTGCAGTGATGTCACCAGCCCTGGCAGCTCAGCTACCGGCAGCCCAATTCATCAGGAAACCAGAAATATGACAGTCTTCGGAGATAACTTCAAGAGACAAGCTGAGCCAACGTGCGTTTGTCAAATTAAGAAAAACAGAGGCTTAGAGGACTGTTTCCACAGACACTCTGCTGAGGTTTTGAGTTGGGAAAAAAGAGTGGCCCGATTTAAACAGAATCGCTCCCAACCCTCTCAGATGAAACCCATAGCGTATTCCTGCCACCCCCTCCCCATTTCCCATCTCAGTCCAATTCAGAGTCTGTAGTGTTCTAACTAGATGGTGAGGTTGGAATATTTTTCTTGAAAACAGGAACCAGATTAGAGAATATTTCATGGAAGATATTTATTAGCCCTAAGGGGCTGCACAAGTCAATGACGGCAAAAGCGGCTTCAATGAAGGAAATGTTCACAGAGCGCCCACCCTGTGTGTGATGCCACTCGGGCCGCTGTGGGAGAGATGGGTTGAGAAACACATCATCCGTGTTGTTAAGACTCCCAAATTCTGTTAGAGTTAATTAGAGGCTAGGACATACTCAGCAAAGACTGGGTGTCTCCGGGAAGCACAAGGTGCTAAGGGCTCAAAGAGAAGAGACATCACATCAGGTTAGCGAGGCTGAGAAAGCCCTTCTGCATCCACCTTGAAGGACAGAAGTTTGGAGATTATCTCTGAAAAACAGAATGAACAGATTAGCGATTGCAGCCTGGGGTAACCATATAAACAAAGGCATGGCATCCGGACGTGGTGCACAAAGAGCATTTATCCACCCATTTGTTAGTGAACTCAACACGTATCAAGAGCCTGTTCTATGCCGGGCACCGCTCTAGGCACTGGGAACAGAGACGGGAATGCAATGAAACAGACGCTCCCAGAGCTTAGAAATAGATCATATCGATGGATTAAGAAATATCCTGACATAATGAGTGGTGACCAGAACAGGGCAATGGGGTGGAGTGTGATATCCAGACACATCCATGGATCTTGGAGGCCACCCCGGGAAGGGAAGATTCTTGGAGGGAGGATGTGCTGAGGGACCGCAAGATGGGAATAGGCTTGACTGTTCGCAGAAGGCCAGCATGGCTGGGACAGAGACAAAGCAGCAATAGCGAACCTCACAGGCCAGGGTAGGAAGTGTGGATTTTGACTTAGATGAGTTAGGAGGCACAGAGCAGGCTAAGCAGGGGCTGTAATCTGATCCACATTCTTTTTTTTTTTTTAATTTTTGTTTAATATTTTGTTTATTTCTGAGAAACAGCATGAGCAGGGGAGGATCAGAGAGAGAGGGAGACGCAGAATCTGAAACAGGATCCGGACTCTGAACTAGCTGTCAGCACAGAGCCTGATGCGGGGCCCGAACCCACGAACCGTGAGATCATGACCTGAGCCGAAGTCGGATGCCTAACCGACTGAGCCACCCAGGCGTCCCAATCTGATCCACATTCTTGAAAGACCTGGTGCTAAGGTGCTGATGGCTAGGACGGAAGCTGCGACTCCACACTGTGGAAGGGTCCATAGTGGCTTGCACGTGAGGCAGCAGTGGGAACGGGGGAAAATGAATGGCTTAGGACTGTCCCCGAATTCGAGCTGACAGTGTTTGTTGATGGCCTTGTTCTGAGCCTTGAAGAGAAAAATGAAAGAAGATTTTAAGATTTTTGCCTTAAGCCACTGGGAGTCTAGTTTCTAAGACAGAGATGCCTGTGTGAGGGCATAATTAGAAGGAAATTCTATTTTGGAGATATTAAATTTGAGATTGCCACAAGTATTCACGGTAAGGTATCAAGAAGGAATGGACACACACACCATGAGTTTTGAAGGAGAAAGATAAAAATGAAGCAGGAACTAGCACAGGATGTAGAATAAGCTTTTTTGTCTTAAGATCAGAAATATTGGAACATTTTTCTATACTTTTTCAACCCAAATACAGTGGATAAACCAAAACTGCAACCGACAATTCACAGCTGTTTCTGACAAAAATAAAAAGGACATCAAACAATTAACTGCAAGAAACACAAGAAATGTAAATTAAAAGAGGAATAAGATCATATTTTTGACCCTAAGAGTGGAAAAAATGAAAATATCAATAACACCCAGTGGTGATGCAGATATGAGGAAATGGACATTCTCATGCACTTTTGGCAGGATTGTAAAATAGCACAACATGTTTGGAAGTCAGTTTAGAGAGAGCTTTCCAAAAGAATTAGATGGAACAATTACACTTGAAATATATGCTGCAGAAATGTGCCCATAAATGACCAAAGATGAATGTATAAGCACATGCATTACCCCAGTGAAATAAGTCATCTTACATCTACATAGAGAAATACTGACAAAGAAAGATGGCTATATCTTAAGTGGAAAAAATGGCAAATTGAATGATAATATGTAGTTTATGTAGATTTTTTTTTACGTAAAGTATTTCTACTACTTGCCTCTGCACATGTAACATTTATAAACGTGTCAAAGAATTAGAAAGACACATCTAGTCTTCATTGTAGCTGCCTTGGGGAGGTCAGAATAAAGAGGAACTTCCTCTCTACTTCTCATATTTCAGTATGGTTTGAATTTATGTAATGAGAAAGACCACTTTTAAAGAATAACATAGGAAATTAAAGATAAGTACTAGAAATTTAGGCAAGACAGAACAAACCAAGTAGATTAGCCAGCTTGATGCTGGCGAGGGTGTGGGAAGTGGTCATTTTCAGATGCTGGTGGCAGGAAGTTAAGCTGGTGCATTTCGGGGGGACTGCCTTAGCCACATGTACTAATTTCTTTGAACTATTTGTACACTTAGACACACTAAACACATGTCTAGGAATCTCTCCTGCATGACCACCCTTAGGGCACACAATCAGATTTATAAGAAAGGATGCTCATTACCACCTTACTTATAACAGTGAAAAATTCAAAGACGTTGATATTAATGATTTTCTAAGTCACACTCAACTACACAGTGGAACCTAAGGAGGCATCAAAAACCATGTGATTTAAATCATAGAATGACATGGAGAAATGTTTCTAACAGGTGCGAAGAATAAAAAAGAGAGATGCGCATTTCTTCACATTGCATAATCCCTGCTTACACACACATAAATGCATACACACCCATTAAAAATAATATTAGAAGAAACTCAACCTGAAAGTTAATAGTGATTACTTCTTGGTAACAAAACTAGAATTTGTTTATTGTTTTTGACATTCTGGTTTTCCCTCAATGTTCTTCCACGAGCATCCATTCCTTTTGTAATCAGAATGCTTTTACTAACAGAAGAAACAATAAATCAGTATGCATGTTTGTCCCAAAGCTCATTGGATTTTGTCTTTTTGCTCAACTTGAAAAGCCCCCGCAGATAACTCAACTAAAGAGAAAATTGCCTCAATAAAGCAGCTGCATTTCACACGTTCCTTACTGCCCACTCTGTGCACATTGCCACTCATCTTATTGATGTTGTGAAGCATTAACGTGTGGGGGTACAGGCAGCAGCTCGCTGGTACCTGGAGATATATGAGCCTAGGCTCTGGGCCGCATCTGTTAGTGTAACAGAAGGTCATTCCTCAGCAGAAATTGAAATGGATGTTATTTACTCTAACAAACACTGATGGCATTTCAGACTTAATAAATCATGTGCACACGTGTGGAACGAAGGGTCCAAGTGGTGGCAAGCCAGAGTTTTTGGAGATGACATCTTGTCCATCTTTACCCTTCATACCTATAGCAAGTCTAGGTCTAGCCAAAGTTGGATCATTCCAGGTATAACCCATTCCGATTTATACCCAATTCCCCCTGACCACAAGAACTTCATGTAGATGAGTGTCCTATACTTCCAACGGCCATAAGATTTGCTTGAATATAGCTTCAGCCTGAGTTGGACCCCACAGCAGCCACTTATATCAAGTCAAGCCTGTCTACAAACCTTCCTTGGGAAGTTCCTGAGTGAGCTGACAGTACCAGGATTACAGAAGCTCGCTCCTGTCTCAAGTCGTATTCCTAAGCTAAGCAAGTCTTGCTATCAGTCCATATTAAAAAGCTACTGACGGGCACCTGGGAGGCTCGGTTGGTTAAACGTCTGACTTTGCCTCAGGTCGTGATCTCACAGTTAGTGAGTTCAAGCCCCGCATCGGAATCTCTGCTAGAAGCCCCCACTTTGGATCCTTTTCCCCCTCTTTCTCTGCCCCTCCTCCACTTGTGCTCTCTCTCAAAATAAATAAGTAAACTTTTCTTTAAAAAGTTACTGAATATCAGGTAGGAAGCTAAGTACTTGACATTTATGATACAATTCTGTCATTATAACAGTCTCATGAGACAGGAAGCTTCTACTGCCCCATTTTATAGATGAGCATCTGGGACTCAAGATAAGAAACATGCCCAAAGTCACAGTCCATAGCTGGTAGAGCTGGGATCTGAATCCAGCCTATCTGGCTCCGAGCACCCATGCTTACCTGGTATGAAATACCCTACATGGGTGTTAATGCTACCAGTATCATGGGGCTATGGTGCTGGCAATATGTAGTTAGTTTTCCTGGTTACTCAGCACTCAGTGAGCTTTTGGTGAATATCAGCATTGTTATTAAACTTCCCATATAAGACTTCCAGAGGAGAGAAGGGAGAACAAAACTTCCTAGGGACCTTTGTCACTGTGCATGACTCAGTCTTACTGTTGTGTCCGTCCCCCCCACCCCCGGGCAAGGGAATATCTGAACCAATGTCTTCGTGCCTCCCCAAACCCCGGGGATCCAGAGGGTCTGGGCACATGCACAAGGTGACCCTGTGTCCTGGAAGAGCCTCTCTGGACTGATTGAGTGAGATAATGATTCCTGCCCTTATGGTCTTCACATGCTAATCAGAATTAATCGGCCCAAATCAGTTTAAACTCTAGGCGCTTCATATATTAGTGCTTAATTACGATTTACCATTTTCTCAGAACAAGTTTTTGGACCCTGGAGATGAAATCTCTCTCCTTATCCCTTTCACAAGGATTCAGTCCCGAACTTGTGTTCTTTCAACTCCTTCCTGAAATACAAGAAACAGAACCAATGGTGGTTTGATCTGTCTCATTTCTTAGTTAAATGGATTAAATAGAAAGATGAAGAGCCATTTTTTAAATCATAAACTTTTTCTTTTGTAAGCATTATAAAAGTATTCACTTCACAGAGTGGATATTGCTAAGTGGTCTGGTCACATACACTGAAGCTACAGAACATTCTAGCATCCTTATTAATGTCATTTGATGTTTTGCTTGGAAACTTGCTGCCTGTCGTGGAGGCCAGTCACTGCCAACGATCTTCAATCACGTGCCACGGGACAAATCTCCATTTGCACGTCCCCACCCTTCCAATCAGATGTGGTGTTTCCAAAGAAGCTTCTCACATCTCCTCTCAGTAGATGTCCAGCTGTCTCACTGAAAATATTAAACAAAACCACAGTTACCACAAGTGCAGAAGAGACATCTGCTAAACTAGGACTTTGCCTTAAGAACTCTCTGTGCTCCGCTTGGCTGATCTTCAATATTGAGCATGCATCCCTGGATTTCTGTCTCTGGGGATGCCCACCTCCAAACCCTTTCCCAAGTCTCTTTAAGTGAAAGGAGACTATTACCCTATAAAAGCTTTAAATGTATATGTCCTTAGCATCTCTAAGCCATGATAAAAATCATGCAATTAATGACTTGGCATAAGCCCAAGAGCCTACACTTGGCCTTCTGGGCACAGCCCGATGAACATCTCCTCACCTCTGTGATGACCCCAGCCTCTGCTGCCAAGATCTTGACCCCTCCACTTCCCTCCATGCCTGGCCTGGCTGACCCATGGCCGCTCTTGCAAATGTGGCTTCCTGGAAGTTGCCGAAGGACAGATCCCAGCAGAAAACCCCAGATTCAAGGATGCCTGAAGGTTAGAGCATTAACATGTATCCACATTTTGCAGATGGGAGAGTGAGGCAGAAATAATAAGAATCGTCCTCGGATAACGGGATGAGTCAGAGGAGCTCCCAGGAATAGACTGCAGATTTCCGTCTCCTATTACCAGCAACATTACCAGGAGAAGACTGTGAGGGCACAATGACCTCACACATGTTCTCAGCCCAAAAATATTTGTCTTGAGTCCTTTTCCAACTCCTCTCGAGCTGTAATAAACTCCACTTTAAATCTTTTTTCCCCCCTCAAGTTGGCAACAGGAGATCAGTGTTAAAATCCTACTTTGGAATGTGTGTTTATGAATTTGTGACTTTCTTTGCGGCTACTAGTCATAAATCCGGAGTACAACGGGCGTTTCTTTCTGGCCAGATTTATGAGAACACCAAAGGCGGTCTGGAAAGTTGCGCGTTGCAAGGCAAGTGCTACTGAAAAGCCATCAGCTATTATATTTGACCTGGAGACAGGGGAGTTTCCCTGGGCCTGGGAACGGGCACACTTGGACTCAATGAAGAAGGAGGGAAGGAGGAGAGGAGAAGAGGAAGTGGGGAAGGGAAAGCAAGAGAGGGAGTTAAGGAAAGAGGGAGAGGAGGGAGGGAGACCTACCTTAGTGGTAATTATAGACCAGTCCATGAAAGTTTGATGTTTGATTAAATACTAGAATATATGCTGCAAATAAGGGTCCCTTTGCTATGCAGGCAGAGAATCATGACGTAACGTGGGAGGAAATCCTGCCGGGTCCCTTCTAGCTCCTTCTTTGACGATGAAACGCGGTGTAGAAACAGGCTAAGCGATGAGCACAGCCTACTAGGGCTTCAGTAAGAATGTTGACGTTGGAAGCAACACAGAAAGGTGATAGTCTAGGAGTCTCAGAAAGGCTCTCCTGAGCGTGTGGGGACATTGCAAAGTCAGGGTGTTCCTTGGAGTGCCGGCAGGAGCAGTCACGGCTCTCACCCCGTTCTCTTATCTGAATGGGTGGTCAGGACAGATGAGGAATTGGCCAATGATTGTAAGAACAGCAAGATCACATGATAGGACACAAGAATGGATCCAAAGGGACCTTGATGAATAGGATACATCAGCCTTAAAACCATGATGAATTTAATACTGACACAACTCAGTGTACAAATGAGAACTTTGAGGTGCTGCCTCCTTAGTCCTGACTGACAGGTGACCGCAGACATGGCGCCCTGATTTTAAATACATACAGGAAATCAAGATGATGCAATGCTGACAGGAAGGGGTCCAGGCAGTTTT
>NW_027528624.1:8490617-8585241 GCF_008692635.1 Crocuta crocuta | reverse complement strand
GTCCTGGCAGTTTTCCTTTTTTTTTTTTAATTTTTATTTTTATTCAGGTGGGCTTCTTAGATGTCCCTGGCACACCAACACTTCTTAAGTAAATAAATGGGTGCTTCCCATTATGAAGACTCCATTTGTTTAAAACTAAATTTTCCCTGATGTTCGTTTTGCCACATTGATTTCCCAGCAAACTATGTTGTTGTAAATGATGGAAAGATGAACGTCACACCAGCCCCAATGAATTATCTCAAAATCCTAATTGGTGTAATATGAATCAATGAGGCCCCTTAAGACAAAGAGAGAGTATATCAGCCTTCCCCAAAAGAAGGTTCTAATGAAACTCTAGTCCTAAGAAATTCTATGAAAAAGGGATCCAAAGACAAATGTAATAACAATCATAATAATATCTGTAACAACAACTCACACACACACACACACACACACACACACACACACACACACACACTACTTTATATCCAGCACTGTTCTGGGAACCCATGTCTCCAGAATGCTCAGAAAACCCCAACCCCCTTTTATTTGTACATGATGTACATTGACATTTTACACTCTGACAGTCTCTGTAGGAAAGGAACCTATTCGATTTTGTTTTATCTGATATATCCTAAGTTGATTTGACAATGGAAACCTATTCCTGCATAACATCCATTGCCAGCAATTGTGAAATGCTGAGGTACATTCATTAATCCATTCCACAAATATTCATTGAACGCAATTTTTATTTTGGCCACACACTGAATGAAGCAAATATTAGAAAAGGAGACAAAATAGTAGAGAATTAAAGATTCAAGTAAGACACCTATTAGAAGAGTAAGCCAGGAATGCATGTAACACAGTCTTATTTTTATAAGACCCTGGGGGGGACGGAGGAAATATGCTTTGGAATATCGTGAAACATACACAGCTTTGGCCAGCCCGAGTCTGCATGGCATTGGCAGTGTGTTGAGTTTACCCACAGACAGGCTGGAGAATTTTGAGAACCTCTACATTTCAAAATAAAATTTATTTTAGTTGTCTTTAAGGACCCTAAATAATGTAAATCTGCATCAAATACAAAGGAGATTTGTCCAACTTTGAGGAAAACGTCTTGGCCCCATGATGAAGGGTCAGCAGAGGTCATCAGGAGAGCTCAGTCCTTGAACCCCCCAGTAGTGGGACTGGGATTTATTGTCATCTTTGCTCTGTGGGTGGCCAGCATTGCTTGAGGCAGGGGCTTGAACTGGTATCACTCAGGAACTTCATTCCAGACCTTTAACTGTGCCTGAAGGATAATAATAACAAATGTGCATATGTACCTGCACACGTTCTGTGTGTATGCATGTGTATGTGTGTGTGTGGATAGAGGGGAGGAAAACGGACTGAAAAGATCAGCCTGATATTAAATATCAAAGTGAAAAGCAACTCGCTGCCCTTACTCAGGGAATGTAGAGACTAAGAAAAAAATTTAGATCATAATTACCATAAACCTTGGTTTATAAATTGGGTCAAATTTGCACACTTCGCTGTATCCATTGCCCCCAACTACAGTGATTTTCATTTCCCCAAAGCAATCATCGAGAAAGTTAAATTTACGGTAAGAACCAAAATGTCAGCCTCCCCATTCTCTTAAATGGTGTCAGA
Organism: Crocuta crocuta; assembly: GCF_008692635.1. Classification (NCBI taxonomy): domain Eukaryota; kingdom Metazoa; phylum Chordata; class Mammalia; order Carnivora; family Hyaenidae; genus Crocuta; species Crocuta crocuta. The sequence continues at coordinate 8,583,612 of NW_027528624.1, read as the reverse complement.
GCTCTAAGTTTTTTCATTTAAAATCCTTTCTCTTGTTAAATTCCAACTATTAAGAACAACCATTCAGGTTGGCCCTCTGGTTTAAACACCATGCTCTGGAGTCCATTCTCCTCTTGAGATGTGACTCCTGAGGACCTCAAGAAGACAACATGGTAAGTATGGGTGAAAAAGAGGTGAAAATGAACGTGATGCCTGCGTCCTTATAAACACCTACCCAAGTGCAAGGCTCATGAGCTCAGTTATTCTGAGATCAGCTTTGGGGAGCACCACACTGCGAGGCTAGAGTTAGCATGATAACAAGCAAGACAATAAGTCACTAGAGTTGTGTGTGTGTGTGTGTGTGTGCGTGTGTGTGTGTGTGTGTGTGTGTGTGTTTGGTCCCAAAGCCTCCTAACACCCCCCACCCCCAAGCTCTAATGCACATATTACACACACACACACACACACACACACACACACACACACTGCCAGACTCCATAGGATGTCTGTTGCTACCAGATCTAGCCATTTGCCATCTGCATTAAAAATATGAGCACCCCTTGCAATTCATCCAGATCCTATAATGTCTGTACACATATAATCCCTTTTCACACCAGTGTAGGGAATCAGGCCTTCATATACCATAGAAACTGTCTGCTACTTTCTCTACATTCATTCAGGGCTCAAAAAGAATATTATTAATTGACTGAGTAAACGTCAACTCATGCAAGTTGGTAAGTATTTAGATGATTGGTATGTTCAAAAGCCGTTGGACTGGCTCATAGCTCTAATGAAGACTGCACTTGAGGACATTTATAGCCGTGACGTAGCAGCCCCAGAATAATTTAGAAAATTTCAGTCTTAGCAGCCAACACTACCAGAGTTGGGCTCTGAGAATCAGTCCTCCGTTTATAAAAGAAGTGCTCATAAGTCTCCCTCAGTCTTGGGAGGTGATTTTGTGTTGTGACTTTGTCTTCCTGGCCTCTGTTCTTCTCGGAGGATGAAGGGAAGGAACTCAATCCCACAGCTAAGCCCCCCTCCCTGGCCTCTGGGGAGCACAGGGTCCCACCCAGGTTGGGCCTTGTTTGACATCTTGTACCACAGAGAGAATAGTTTGTATGAAAAATACGTGAATTTCCAGAACATTCGTAATTAGGTAACATCTCCTCCCCTGCTCCATTGTCAGTCTCCCTGTGTCAGATCCCCTCTGACCCTCACCTTCCAATCCAGACAAGGAAGAATTCACTGTCCTTCTTGACGATTGAGCATATAAATTCCAATCCACCAACCTGAAAAAGCGACTAAGATGCCATTGGGTCTGAGGCCCTTTCTCCTTGCTGCCTGAAACCCTGAACAGCCCTTCTTAATGTTCCGCACTTTTCTTGCCATTCTTCTCATCGTGGGCAGTGCCTCTACCAATCTGTATCATATCTTACCTTCACAAGGTGTCTGCCCTCCTTCCAAACGTGAGCCCCCCCAGCAGAAAGATAGGGTCCCACAGGCAAGCACCTTTGAACATAAACGTAGAACTTAATTGTTATATCAGGTGAACTCAAAGTATAAAACCTGATTTTTACATGCTTTCCAGAAGCTTTGATGCCTGGAAATCATTTTTGAGAAACTGGAAAATCTTAATAAAAATCCAAGGAATCTCAATGACTCCTAATCAGCATCTGAATTTTAAGAGAAAGGGTGTCTGGGGGGAGATAGAAATCTGGGAGCTGAATTATGTGGAGAAGTAATAATTTTGGTAACGAGGTACCAAAAGATACTTGAATGCCACATAGCGTGAGCTCTGTAAGCGCTAACGCCTCACATGAATATTTTTATTCATGCCCTGTCCTTCCTTGTCCTTGAATATGCTTTTGCGTTTCACCACGCAGAGCCCTACAAGCGACCGAGAACCAGAGTCTGGACTTCCTTTATGTCAAATAGAGTAAATTTCATTTCTAAATGTTCCTGAGCTGCTTTTTAGAGCTCACGTCGCCTTTCCTCTTATTGGCTTGGATCTTGTGGATAATTTGTTTAAAAGACTTAACTGGTCCCTTATGGCTGGAATCCACTTTAATTTCTAAATTGACCACTCTTCTCAATTGAATTTAAAAATGAAGAAGCTACGTCTTTCAGACTGGGCCAGTGACCTCATCTGCCCGCGTTGGCCTGGGGGTCTTGACAAAGGCTGGTTCGTGGGTAGCATCCTTGACCCTGCTCCTCAGGGTGATCCCACAGAAAACGTCTAACAGATATCCTGAGCCTTCACATCCAGTCTAGGGAGCCATCAGCCAGGTAGCCCCATCATCCAGAATGACACCCTAGGAACATCAGTACAGAATAACATTTACCGTGTGCAAAAGAACGTGCTAGCAAGTCCAGAGAATACAGGAAGGAATCACCATGGCCCCCCCCTTAGACTGTTTATACTATATTAAGGGAGCAAGACATCACCAAGATGGTGTAATAAATCAAAGCATGATGAATTCTAGTATGGAAGAATAAACAAAATCCATACATGTGTGAGGCAGAATAATTCCAACAGAAAGGATGAAAGAGGTGTAGATGAGATAGGACTTTCAGACTCAGAGCATAAGATTGTCCTGTCCCCCTCACCGTGTAACCCAGAATGTAGACTCTAGGGTCACTGGGCTTAGGAACACCATAGCCACCCCACGCTGGCCCTGAGTGGGTTGGACAGCATGGGTCTGGGTGGTTTCAAACTTGCCCCAAAGAAGGGGTGCCAAAGCTTACCAAGTAGAAAAGGTAAAAATCAACCCATCGAGACAAGTAGAATGTGGTCCACCCCAGATTTGGATACTTCTTTACCTTTCTATCACTAGAGCCTTGCAAACAATTGCCCATCTAGTTCCCAAATATCAGGGGTGGGTCAGACAAGCTTCGCAAATTACTGAAATCTCTTCTGTATTAAATTAAGAAAGACCTGTTACATAAGTCATGTCTTCTTGGAGTGCAATTTTATTCTTTGTCTTTAAAAATTCTTTTATTATATATTCTACTTACAAATGCAATACATTTTCATATGGAATATTAGTAAAATACATGAAAAATATAACAAAATAAATAAAAACATCTGCAATCCCTCTACCTAGAAATTACCATTCTTTTCCATTAGGATGTATTTTCTTCTAGTCTTTATTTATGAAAAGTTAATTTTGATGTCACATAAATGGCTCCATGTACGTGCTGCTGGGGTTTATGTTTAGTAATTTTGTATCTCATGGTTTTAAACTGGAAAATGTAGCAGGATATACATGTCCANGAAAAAAAAAAAAAAAAAAAGTAGAAAAATATTTGTGTCACATGACATTCCTGTGGGCAAACATGTGATACAGAGTAATTCTTAAGATATTAAAAATAAAGTCGTGCTTAAGTGATAACTAGAAGGTGGATGGAATGCAGGGGGGAATTTCTTTAAGAATAAATAACTCTCGCTTATCAAACCCAGGAGCCCCTCCCCCAGCAGACTTTGCACACAAAGGGCCACAGAAGAAAAGAGGCTTTTCCCAAGGACAGAGACCCAGCTGGCCCTCCTCTGTCCCTTGACCTCCTGGCCTCTTATCAAGACTTTGAGGTGAACCATTAGAAGACTCCCGCTGGACACTTTTTACTTTTAATTGTCTTTTTTTTTTTAAGTTTATTTTTATGTATTTAGAGAGAGAGAGAGAGGAGCAAAGAAAGAGAGACAGACTTCCAAGAAAGCTCTGCACTGCTGTCAGCACAAAGCCTAATGCAGGGCTCGAACTCACCAACCGTGAGATTGCGACCCAAACCAATCAAGAGTCAGACACTTAACTGATTGAGCCACTCAGATGCCTCTACCACCGGACACTTGAACGAAAGCCTGTCGCTTACCTCTGATTTCTCAGTCCTTGGTTGGCCTGGGGTACAAACTGCCTCCTAGAACTACTTCCTGAGAGTTAGGACCACCTCTCCACGTACTGGGGGTCTGGTCAGGGCTTTCACTCAAAACCCCAGGAGCTCAGAGAGACTGAGTACAAGTAACATGCGGAGATGGGTTTCTACCAAATGTCTATCAGCAAATAGTCTGCAGAGGACCAGAGAGAAGTGGCTGGGAAGGAATGGTCCCTCCTCTTCCTAAGAACTGCTCCCCCCATGTCTGACTTTCCAACTAACCCATTGAGGTAGAACTTTTCTGGGCCAGCCAGTTACAGCCTGAGTTTCTCTCACTCATTCCTCACTGGTTGGATGGCTAGTTATATGTGTTAACTTGTCTAGGCCACAGCACCTAAATGTTTCATCAAACACTGGTCTAGACGTTGCTGTGAAGATAGTGTTAGCTGAGATTAATATTTAAATGGATAGACTTTGAGTAAAGCGGATGACTTTCTACAGGGTGGGTGGGCCTCATCAAAACAGTTGAAGACCCCAAAAGCAAAGAATGACCTCCCTCAGGAAGAAAGAATCTGCCCCCAGATGGTCTACAGACTTTCTCAGCAACACCCACTCATCCCTGGTTTCCAGCCTACTGGTCTATCCTGAGAGCTCTCCCCCACCATCATATGAGCCAGTTCCTAAAAGTAAATTTCTCTCGCTCTCTCTCTGCATGTCGTGTGTGTGTGTGTGTGTGTATGTGTGTGTGTGTTGTGTATTTCAAATTTAAAGCCATGAGATACACAATTGCTAACTGTAAACTTCCAGCCATCCTTTTGTAGAACCATTTATGTGACATCAGAATTAATTTTTCATGAGTAAAGCCTAGAAAAAAATACGCCATAATATAAAAAGATGGTCATTTCTGGGTGAGGGATTTGCAGGTGATTTTATTTTCCTAAATTTCAGCAGCATTTTACAAGTATCATACATTAATATGTATTCCATTTACCATCAGAAAAATACATTAATAACAATAATTTTTAAAGACAAAGAATATATCCTACTGGGTTCCCCAGACGAGTAAACCCAATCCCAGAATTTCTGTCNAGGAAGAGAATTCTGGGCACCTGGAAAGACTTGGTTCATGTGCCCCAGGGAGGTATAGCGAAGTTTTTAATTTCTCCATCTCATCCCATTTCTGTCTGCAGCCACATCACCTCAGCCTAATTCCAGAGTGAAATAAAAGTTGTACAGAAGTCTGAGCAAAGTCACTCACAAAGGCATAAAAAAAAAAAAAAACCATGAATATCCTTGTTCCCACAGATTCAATCACTAGTGCAAGACCTAAGGAGCTTCGGAAATTTAAATCAGACAGCACAATTAATGGCCAGAAACTCCAATTTCATGTTAATTAGTTTTAATTAAAAATTTTCCCTCTGCTTATCTACCAGGGCTCAGTACCCCAGCAATGCAATCTTTGGATTTCCTGCATCGGATGCTCTACCTTTGCAGCGGAACAATAAAACAATTCTCTGAACGGCACCTGAGTGGCCCATTTGGGGCAAGGAGAAAGCAGGTAATAAGGTGATAGTGGGCCCCACAAGCCCACGCTGTCAGCTTGTACGTGAAGACAGCACCCAAATGGCAGGAAATTTCTTTCAGAGTATCCAGGCGTTAGGCAAATTTCCCATCCCAACCCAATGTGAGACATTTACCCAGACTTCCCAAGATGACCACAGCAATGTGATGGGAGCATCAGAAATCAAGGAACGGGGAGGTTATAAAGGAAGCTGTTCCCCCACCATTTATTAAGCTCCTGTGTCCCGCCCTCCAAGGAAATAAGGGAGGGAAGGGTCTGTTTCTGGGCATCTGGGGAGCAGAGAGCTGCCTGGCAACGTCAAAGGGCGAAGGGGATCTGTTTGTTGGGGGATACGAAGGAATTCTGTCAACAGCGTGGAAAAGAACTGGTCACTGCATTCGTGAGCATTTCACAAGGGACCACGAATAGAACGAAGATGCTAATTGGCCTCTCCAAGTGACCTAATACACCCTCAGCCACAGGTCTGTTGCACAAACATCATGATTTGTGAACATTTCACTCAGATCCGTCCTGTGGAAGGGCAGTGAGAAACATCCGCGGTGAGCCTCTCGGATAATCGAGAACACTCGCAGCCCGTATCCTGAACCACACACGACCGCACCTGCCTTCAGTAACACACCCGTCTTGCTTCCGATCCAAGCGCCCTCTCGGGGTTTTAGATGCAGCCTCTTCATTTTATCGTAGTTTTGAGTGTTCAGTCAACCCTGCCTCCCCCGTGGAGTTAGGTGTCCCCTGAGGCCTCAAGTCACGATTCTTATAAGGTAACAGCTGTGGCCGCTGAGTCCTATATATTTCCGTGGAAGCTACAGTTGTTTGGAAGGTCAGTCGTCAAATGGGGCTCATTTTTCACCAGAGACAGAGGTGTGTGCCAAGGTCTTTTCAATTTGTATGGAATTAGGCTACTTTTGTACAAGTGATGACGTGAGCACAGGAGCAGTTTTCTTTTTAAAAACATATGCCAGAGAGCTAGAGCTGTAAAAATCACAAGCATTGGTCAAGCAGTCAAGTTTTAATGACCTTTGTAAAGCAAATGATAAAGCAAAAGTAATGGTTGTTTATTTTTAAAAAATCCCTATTAAGGAGATCTTATTCAGGTGCCTGGATGGCTCAGTTGATTAGGTGTCTGACTTCAGCTCAGGTCATGATCTCCTGGTTTGTGAGTTCGAGCCCCTCCTAGGGCTCTGTGCTAACAGCCTGGAGCCTGCTTCAGATTCTGTGTCTCCCTCTCTCTCTCTGCCCCTCCTCTGCTCACACTGTCTCTAACAAAAATAAACATTAAAAGTTTTTTACAAAGGTGTTCTTATTATTCCAAAATTTGCTATTTACACTAGAATTATTATAAACAATGAGATAATAGGCTGGTAAGGTGAGAGAGAGAGGTAACAGTGAGTGTAATCAAATAATACTTTTTACCGTGTGCTTGTTAATTCGAGAACATTCAAGGAAACTTGATGCTATCCCTCTAAATACTTTAAAGCCATGTTTTAAGCCAAGAAATGGGCTCTTAATACAAATTCTGCTTTGATTAAGGAGGTTCCCTTGCTTGCTAACTTTTTGCTTTATTGACCACCATCCCACCCTTCTCTTCTGTCTGGCCTGTCACTTGGCTCAGATGACCAATGTTTACCAGCTGACAGCTTTCTGCATGGGACATATCACCATTCTCTATGGCAGGAGAATATATATCTATTCATCTAAAATGTTGTTTTATTTAATCAATGCTTTATAAAACACTTAAGACTTTATTCTGCCTTTGGCTTCTCTCACACAACCACTGGGTCCTAGAATTCCTCTGTTCTCTGGTTAAGAACTTCTTTCTGGAGCTACGTAGTATTCCATAGTATTGAGATGCTATCAGATTCTGGCCGCAAAGTATCGTCAAACAACCTGTTGACTTTATTGTTTAGGGGGCAAAGGGAATACCCGCTCAGCCGAGCCATGGCTACATCTCAGGGAGGGAAGGCCCAAGGATATTTGTTGAGATTTGGATGTCAGGTTTAAGGTGAATCTTCCAATTTGGAGGCCTGATTAGGTTGGGTAAGGATCATTAATAATAATTTCCTATTTCTGGTTCTTGTAAAATAGCTTAGCCTTTAGAAGCTTTATTGGGGGGCACCTGGGTGGTTGAGTCAGTTAAACATCCGACTTCAGCTCAGGTCATGATCTCATGGTTCGTGGGTTCAAGCCCTGCATCAGGCTCTGTGCTGACAGCTCCGAGCCTGCTTCGGATTCTGTGTCTCCCTCTCTCTGTCCCTTCCCAACTCTCACTCTGTGTGTGTGTCTCTCTCTCCCAAAAATAAATAAACAAAAATTTTTTAGATAATAATAATAATTCATTCCCTCTAGAGTGGCAAAGTACCCCATTGTATGGATCTATCACAATGTGTTTACCCGTTCATCCACTGAAGAACATTCACGTTGTTTCCAGTTCCAAACTTTTACAAATGAAGCTGCATTAAACATTTGTGCACAAGTCTCCATAAGGACATATGCTTTCATTTCTGTTGGATAAACAGCTAAGAGTGGAATAGTTGGATAATATGGTTCCTATTTACCTTTTTAAGAAACTGCTCAAGAAGACATCCGGACAGCTCACAGACAAACGAAAAGATGTTCAGCATCATGCATCATCAGGGAGATGCAGATCAAACCACAGTGAGATGCCACTCACACCAGCCAGAATGACTAGGATCAAAAAGGCCAGAAATAGTAAATGTCAGTGAGGATGTGGGGAAAAGGGACCCGGCGTAGGAATGTCAATTGGTGCAACCACTATGGAAAATAGTATAGATGGTCCTCAAAAAGTTAAAAAGAATTACCATATGTGCCAATCATTCCACTTCTGGGTATTTAGCCAAAGAAAATGAAAACACCAATTCGAAAAGATACACATGTGCCATGTTCACTACAGCATTATTTATAATAGCCAAGATATGGAAACAACCCAACATCTGTCCAGAGATGAATGGATAAAGAAGATGTGGAATAAACACATACACACAATGAAATATTAACCACAAAAAGAATTAAATCTTGGGCACCTTGGTGGCTCAGTCAGTTAAGCATCTGACTTCCGCACAGGTCATGATCTCATAGTCTGTGAGTTCAAGCCCCACTTTGGGTGAGCACGAGCCCTGCTTCTCTCTTTCTATTCTCTCTCCGCCCCTCATGGGATTCTCCCTCTCCTCCCCTTCTCTCTGTCCCTCACTCTCTTGCACCCTCTCTCTTCCAAAAAAGAAAAAGCATTAAATCTTGCCATTTGCAATTAATGGATGGACCTACAGGGTATTATTATGTAAAGTGAAATAAATCACACAACATGACAAAACCATATGATTTCACTTATATGTGGAATCTAAAAGCCAAAACCAATGAACAGAAAACTGAACAAACCAACAGAAACCAACTCATAAAATAAACTGGTGGTTCCCAGAGAAGAGGGGTTGGCGAGAGGGACAAATTAGGAGGACGGGCCTAAAAGGTACAAAAGTCCGGTTACAAAATAAATAAGTCATGGAGATGAAAAGTACAAAATAGGGAGTTTGGCCAAGAATATGGTAGTAACCCGTATGGTGACACATGAGGTCTACACTCGTGGTGAGCACTGGGTAATGGACAGAACTGTCAAATAACTACGTTGTACAACCGAAATTATATGACGTCATATGCCAGCTACAGTTCAATCGCAAAAAGAAACTGCCCAAGTGTTTTCCAAAGTTGGATCATTTTATATTCTTACCAGCAGTGTATGAAATTTCCAGTTTCTCCACATCTTTGCCAACAGTTGATAACATCGATCGTTTTAATTTTAGGCACTCTCACAGGTGTGTAGTGACATCTCATGGTGGTACAAATTTCATTTCTTCAATGACTAATAATGTTGAACATTGTGCTGCCATAGAGCAGAGGGGTCGGTCGATGTTAATGGGATCGTGATGACTGTGCTGTTCACGTCTACTATTTCTTTGCTGACTTTCTGTCTGCTTAGTCTTCTGACTTTGAGAAATAGCTATTGGAATTTCACACTATAATTGTGGATTAGCTATTTCTTCTTGAAGTTCTTTCGATCCCCAGTTTATATTTCTGAGGCTCTGTGATTAAAGTCATAAACACTTATAATGTTTACATTACGCCCTTTTGACTAATTGTCCCTTTAAAATAAAAGGCAGAAGAAATGACTTTCTTTGTTCCTGTTAATATTCTTTGGTATTTTTTGGTATTAATACAGATACTTCAGCCTTATTTTGACTGGTCTTTTAGCATGGGATGTCTTCCATACGTGTATGCTTCATCAATTTGTGCCTTTTTAAAAACTTTGTGCCTTAAATTTAAAGTGTGTTTCTTATGAACAACTTATAATTGGGCTTTGCTTTTCATTCATTTTGACAGTCTCTGCCTTTTAAATGGAGTGTTTAAATCATTTGCATTTAATGTGAGTATTGATATGATAAGGCTTAATCTATCATTTTGCTCACATCTGTTCTTTCCTGTCCTTTTCCTCTTTTTTCAGTATTTTGGGCTAATTGAATCTCTTTTATGATTCCATTTTATCTCTTTTCTCAGCTCATTAGTTATTACTCTGCTGTGTTAATTTAGTGGTTGCTTTAGGATTTACAGTATACCTCTTTAATTTATCACAGTCTACTCTTAAGTGATATTACACCATTTCATGTGTAATTTCAGAAACTTCTAAACTATATACTTCAGTCTCTCCCCTGCCTGATTTTAAGCTATTGCTTTTAAAGAGAGTTAATAACAAAACTTCCTGTATGTTTATCCATGTAGTTACTATTTCCTGATTCTTATGGACAGATCTAGATTCCAATCCGGTATCATTTTCTTTCTGCCTTAAAGGATTTCCTTTAATTTCTTGTAGTGTGAGTCTGCTGGTGGTGAATACTTTCAGGTTCTGTATGTCTTGTCTTGGAAAGATACTTTGTGCTGAGTATAGATTTCTAAACACTTAGCAATGTTTTTCCTTCAAGACTTTAAAGATGGTGCTCCTCTGTTTGGTCATTGGCAGTGAGAAATCTGCTGTCATCCTTGCTCCCTTCTATAGACATCGGGACTTTTTGTTCTGGCTGCTTCCAAGGTTTTCTTTTTAGCATTGATTTAAGCAATTCAATGATGCTGTGCTTTGGTGTAATTTTCTTCCTGTTGTTCTTGGGGTTTCTTGTGATTCTTGAAACTGTGTGTTTATAGGATTCATCGTGAGAGACCATGGATTCTTCAAATATTTTTTTTTCTATGTCCCTACTACTCTGGAGATTCTGCTTCAGTGTTTATTACATCACTGGACATTTACTCAAGGATCGCTGATACTCTTTTCACTTAAATACTTTCCCCATGTTTTGTTCTGTAAAGTTCCTATTACTATGTCATCAATCTTTACTTCTGCCATGTCTAATCTGGTGTTAATCCCATTCACTGTTTTCATTACATTGTTATTGTTGTTTCCATCTCTGTAAGTTCAATTTGGGTCCTTTCCACCTAATTTTTGAAAAGATGGTCTACTGTTATATTAGCCTTTTTAATGTGTTTTTCCTCCTAATTCAAACACCTGGGAGAGTTTTGGGTATGTTTTAATTACATGTGCAATTCTCCCACGGTGGATCATATTTTCCTGCTTCTTCTTATGCCTGACATTGCAAATTGCAAATGTTATCTTTTTGAGTGTAGGATCGTTTTGTATTCCTATAAATATTCTTGAGTTTTAGTCCATAACTCCATTAAATTCCTTATAAACACTCTGATCCTTTCAGATACTGTTTATTGATGATTTGTCAGACATACCTGGAGCAGCTCTCTGTCTAGAGCTAATCACTCCCTGATACAGAGATATGATGTCCCTGAGTACTGTTCCCAGGGCCCCATGAGTTGAGTTTTCCAATGTCACTGGTGGGAGTAGGCAATGTCCTGGCCCTTTATAAGCATTCACTGTCTCTTCCAGGTCTTTCAGATGGCTCCTCTTCTGCCTCTAACTAGCTTCTCCACACAGCTGTGCTGAGTGTGTTCTGATGAGTAATCAAAGGGGCCTTCCCCTCAGCCTTCAGGGTTCTCTCATTGTGTTCTGTATTCCAACTGCTCGGTCTTTCCATACTCTTGTTCCATCCCCTTGACTCAGAGAGGCTGTGGGCTCACCCTCTTGTGCTGCAGCCTACAAATTCTCTCCAGGCAATAAGTTGAGCAGTTATAAGGCGTATCTTGTTTCATTCTCATCTCTCAAGGATCACTGTCTTATCCAGGGTCTTTGTTCATATGTTTGGCCTGGTTTGGTTCTGTTTGGCAGAAGGATCAAAGTGGTTCCCGTCATTCCTGAAGAGGAGTGCTCTATGATCCTTTAAGATCGACAGTCACAGCAGGCGATGATTGTGAAGCAAAAGGTTCAATGAGTAAACTGCAGTTTGGTGCTTTCTGTTAAACAATGTTTGATGTCTTTCCGAAAGTTACTTGCAACTTTAATCTCTCCGGACAAAGATCCCTGAAATCATAAAGATATATTGATAAAGACATTATAATACTAAGGTTATATTAAGGTAGACTGTATGCTCTGTGTTTATGACATGCCTGTATTTCTCAGTATCTTCCTGGTCATTCTGTGGCCTGTGCTGAAGAGAGACCATTAATGAAACCTGTTTATTTTTGTGAAAGTTCAGTTACTAAAACGAGCTCCCACAAGAAGTCCCCAAGAATTGTTTTGGCAGAGACCATTAACTTCCTTTTCCAGATGTGCAAGATAAGGTTCTTTATATTTCTAGCTATTGTGGTGTTTGCCAAATAAAAAGTCACCTAATGGCCAAGTCCAGTTACTCCGGAAATCAATGGATTAATTCATTAATTTTGTAATTCCATTGCAAGCAAATGGAACAAAGAGAAACTGAGCAGTTTCAAAGGGAAATGTGTAAGATCCCACCAGTAAGTATGAGCATATGCTTTGAGAAGTAAATTGTAGTCAGATATTGGGCCCATACCAAGGAATGCCTAAGAATGCAAAAGACAGTATTAAGAATTGAGCCTTATAAGTAACACAGGTCAAAGTAGATTTATCCTGGCTGGAAAAGAAGGAAGATTCAGAAAAATTAAGAACAAAAGAAATCAGGTTAAGGCGTGATGGTCTGTGGTCTTGCTCTGTGGCTCTTATGTGGAATACATCTACATTTCATGTGGTCATTAACCTGGTTCAAAGTTCTGGGTAGAAGCTGTTTTATTCTAAAGATCATCTACTTCTGAGGATTTCTAAAAACCCTCAACTTGAAGTCTCCAACACAGAAAGTCTTCTGTGAGTTGATAATAAGCTTTTGCCTCTTCAATTGAGACACATAACCCAAGAATATTCCCTTGGAATTTTGCTATTTTAGTTTTTACTAGTGCTTAATAATAGCTTTTACTTTGCGGCTTGGGAGCTATCTTTTTCTGATGTGCCCTCCAGAAGTCCAGGTATCTGGATGTTAGATGGTATAAAGTGTGCTTAGGAAGATGTTATGGAGGGACACCTGGGTGGCTCAATTGGTTAAGTGTCAGACTTCAGATCAGGTCATGATCTTACAGCACATGAGTTCGAGCCCCACAGCAGGCTATGTGCTGACAGCTCAGAGCCTGAAGCCTGCTTTGGATTCTGTGTTTCTGCCTCTCTCTCTCTCTGCTCCTCCCCTGCTCACACTTTGTCTCTCTTTCTCTCTCTCTCTCTCTCAAAAAAAAAAAAAGAAAGAAAAAAAGTGAAACAAAAGAAAAGAGAACAAAACACAACAAAAAGGAATATGTTATGGAAAGTCTGCCTGTACCTATTGATACACTTGGGTGTATGGCCTAACTCCCTGCAATATCTGACCATGTCTGCTTGCAATAGCATGGAACCTAGAATTGGAAATGATATTTACAAATACATGGGCCTGATTCTGACTAATTCATGAGCACAAAGTCAGTGAGTCTTAGACTCATTGTTGTTGTTGTTGTTGTTGTTGTTGTTGTCATTAAAGCCAACGGTAATATCTTAGGTCATGGAAGTTCTAGAGTACCTGTGAGTTTTGATTTGAATTCTAGAATTCTCTTGGTTCTTTCTTTCTTTCCTGGAGATTGGGGATGATATAGACACTAAAGTTTCTAAGCAAGTGGCAGGTAGTAATAGTCCCAGGAAAATTGAATTTTCTGTAGTAATTCCCCAAGTTGGGAACACAAAATCAAATAAATTTTTTGTTACAATGAAAACTGGAGCATTTCAGATGGGAAAGACTTCAGTCCATCCTAAAAAAAAATCGGACAATGTTCAAAAGACATATTCAAAACCCACTCTTGAGGTCAGCTGCGTGAAATCTATTTGGAGATGAGCGAAGTGATCCCAAGGTTTGGGCTCTTGCCCACATCCCACATTTAGCCACCTTTACAATTCCGGCCCATTTGTGCTGGTGACAATGAGACATGTGCCAGAGACTTCCCCCTCTTTCAACCTTAACAATTTTAGTAAAATTTACCCATCAGTATTGACTGAGTACATTGGCCAGTTTTTCTTGTGTTGGGAAATTTTATATAAAAAATTTTTTTGCAAGCTTCTGTTTGATATTTTCTTATTTTGGACTTTATTGCTTGCATTCTTTAATAGTCCCCTTTTATCTCTCCAAAGGTTTAGTCTCTTGGTGAATTATGAGGGTTAGAATCTCAATGGGGGCTGCCTATCTGACGTAATAACCAGCCAAGGTGTTTCTTTTAGCCTCCATGTTACTCCTTGTGTTTGAGCATCTACTTTTATAACAGCCTTCGAGAACTCAGTCATTCTTTGATTTGCTGGCCATTTATTATTAAGGTTCTTACTAAGGTCAAGAACTCTCTTTGTTTACAAAGTGTTCAAAAATCATGAACTATCCTCAGGGGCAGCTGGGTGACTCAATCAGTTAAGCGTTCCGACTTCTGCTCAGGTCATGATCTCACAGTTCATGATTGAGCCCTGCATCAGGCTCTATGCTCACAGCTCAGAGCCTGGAGCCTGCTTCAAATTTGGTGTCTCCCTCTCTCTGCCCTTCCCCTTTTCATGCTCTGTCTTTCTCTTTCTCTCTCAAAAATAAGCAAACATTTTTAGAAAATCATGAACTACCCTCAAAGCATAGCTATTTCCAGTATATATATTAACCTTCTTATCTCTATTCTGCCCATTGGGCAGATTTTGCCTCTGGTAAGGGGTCTTTTCCTAGAGGTGAGGTGAGATTTGTTTCAGCCTCTAATATTTTCTTATTTCAATCCTCAGATAAGACCCATCAACAACCAAGTGTGAGTCTGCAGTTTCTAAAGGGACTTCTAATAAGTCTATCAGGGATATTGATAGTTCACAAACAGAGATTAGGGAATCATGAGTTTCCCTTTCCTCAAGGTATTGAAAGAAAAGTAGCAGAATTCAAAGGATTAATGAATAGAAATATATGAGGAAATGGAAAAAGTAATAGGATTTCATGGGATATAAGCCTACTGGCTAAGAAATATTGTGTATTCTTAGTGTGCAGCAAAGATTGTATGCCATGACAGACCAACAAAATTAAAGGTGACCCTGAAGTCAAGTCACCAAAGCCTCTACTGGCCCAGCTGCTATGGTCGTTGTTCAGAGACTATGTGGATAGGATTTTGCACAGAGCCAAGAGAAACAATGTAGAAAGCTTTTGGTTACTGATGATTCCCACAAAGCTGAATCAGGATACAAAGGGCTTGTCTCTTACATAAAAATTTACAGAAATAATTAGGAAGGCACAGAGTGGGAGGTTGATAAAGGGCTCATTTTAATTTACAGACAATCTGTTAATGTGTAGGGTTCTGGAAGAGAGATGATTACCAAGGACTTGGTTAAGTCATATCATGGCAAGACGATTTCAGAAAAGTTGAGAACCCACTTGTTTGTAGTAACAACTGAGACCCAGAAAACTTCTTAATTGTGTCTTAATTACTGGCCTGGAGAAATTCTGAAGGCCCTCTAGCCTGTGATAAGTAAGAGATTTACCTCCTTAGAATAAACCATGTCTTAGGTAATGAAAGTTACTCAAGTAAACTTGTAGCCTCTCTTTAGAAACCTGACTTTTCTGAGCTAAAACAGTAAGTAGATAGATGGAATCTATCATCTTAAAGTTTACCAACTTACCACATCTTTCACACAACAAAGGGCCACCTACATAGTAGATAAGACTAAAATCAAAGCGAAATTTCAGGGCCTTATTAAGGAAGTGGTTGAGAAAAAGTAAGTCTTGCCTCCATAAATCCTTGGAGCATAACAGTGTAGTTGTATTGTTGATTTTTCCCAAGAGAAGCAAACAAGTATTTACTATGGTGATATAAGAAAACATGAAAGAAAATAAATACAATGTACAACTATAAAATAGAAATTCTCAGTAGGCACCAAAGACCAACTAGTATCTGAGTTTGGTTCTACAGGGAAGGAGGGAATGATGAGCCTATCTGTGGTTCTGAGATTCTGAACAAGTCCACATCCCACATCATACTGATTTTTGGTTGCTTATCAGTATTTGGTTTGGTTTCTACTCATACCTGAGGCTGCTGTCCGTACTGTTTTACCAGGAGGGCCAGGGCGTTACAAGAATGAGTACAATGTGCGACGAGTCCTTTTTCTATTAGACTGTCATCTATTGGCATTAGTCCTTCTTTAGCTTCTGTTGTGAGAGGACATTCTATTGGGTAGAGAATTGCTCCGTCTTATTGTTTTCTTTATTGGCTTCCACGGGTCTGTTCTCTTGCCAATGTCCTTTCTGTTTATAGTATCTACAAACATCTCTACTAAGTCTTATTCCTTCTGCCTTCTTTTTTTTAATTGAGATACAATTCACGTATCATAAAACTCATCATTTTAAAGTGTGTGATTCANGGATGAGCACTGGGTGTTATATGGAAACCAACTTGACAATAAACTTCAAAAAAAATAATAAAGAGACATCAAAACCCAAAAAAAAGAAAACCTGAAAGAATGTGGTCTGAAGAGCTCCTGGTAAACAAGTGGAGATTCAGGAAGAGCAGCATGCCTGGAGTGAGCATGGAAACTCTGCCCTTTCCCCATACTCTGCCCTGTGCATCTCTTCTAACTGGCTGTCCCTGAGTTATATTTATTTATAATAAAACAATAATCTAGAAAATAAAAATAAAAAAATAAAGTGTGTGATTTAATGTGGTTTTTTTTTTAACATATTCGCTATGCTCTGCAATCATCACTACTATCTAATTCCACAACTTTTCCAGAAAAGATATTCTGCATCTATCAGCAGTCACATCCAAGCCCCCTCTCCATCCAGTTCCTCACAGAGACTAATTTACTTTCTGTCTCTATGGATTTAGTTGTTCTGGACATTTCATATAAATGGAATCGTACAATATGCGGCCATTTGTGTCTGACTTTATTCAGACAGCTCAGTGTTTTCAAATTTCCACCATGTTATAGTTTTTTGTTTTGTTTGTTTGTTTGTTTTCCTGCTAAAGGATAGCATATCCCTTGTTTATGGCTGAATAATATTCCATTGTATGGATATACCACATTTGTTTACCCATTCATCAGTTGGTGGACTCTTGGGCTGTTTCCACTTTTTTGCTATCATAAATAATGCTGCTAATGAATGTTTATGAAGTACTCATAAATAAAGAATATTTATGTTTTGTGCAAGCATGTTTTCAAATCTCTTGGGTATATCCCTAGGAGAAGAATTATTGTGTCATATACTAATCCAATGTTTTAACTTTTTGAAGAACTGCTAAACTTTCCCCTGTGCCTACATCATTTTATACTCCCACAAGAATGTATGAGGGTTTCAATTCCTCTACATCCTCATGAACACATGGTATTGTTCTAGGATGATGATGATAATTATGGCCATCTTAGTGAGGTGATATCTCATCACTGCTTTGATTTCCATTTCTCTAATGACTCATGATGCTGAATTTATTGCTCCTTGAATTTATTTCCTATTTGCATATCATCTTTGGAGAAATATCATTTCAAACCTTCTTCCCACTTTTTAATTAAGTTATTTGTCTTTTTATTGTTTTAAGAAATTTTTTAATACATGCTGAATACAAGATCCTTAGAGAGGTATGATTTACATATATTTTCTCATGTTGTGAGTTTTTTTCACTTCCTTTCCAACAAGTTCACACACTCACAAAAGACATTCATAGTCTGTAAGTTTTCCCCATAACATAAGTGCTTAAGTCTTCAGAAATTGTAGAAGTTTAATTCTTTTGTAAAATATTATTGTAATATTCATTAATCAAAATAACAGCAATTTTTCTGTGTGAAAGCATTGGCATTAAAATAAAAGTGGGGGTGCCTAAGTGGCTCAGTTGGTTAAGCATCCAACTCTTGATTTCAGCTTGGGTCATGATCTTATGGGTCAGAGAATCGAACCCCACATCAGGCTGTGCACTGACAGCATGGAGTCTGCTTGGGATTCTCTCTCTCTCTCTCTCATTCTCTCTCTCTCTCATTCTCTCTCTCTCAAAAATAAATAAACATTTTGTTTTAAATAAAGGTTACAGGCCTCTGAGTGGCTCAGTTGGTTAAGTGTCTTGCTTTGGCTCAGGTCATGATCTCATGATTTGTGACTTTGAGCCCCACGTCAGGCTCTATGCTGACAGCTCAGAGCCTGGAGCCTGCTTCTGATTCTGTGTCTCCCTCTCTTTCTGCCCCTCCCTGCTTGTAGTCTGTCTCTGTCTCTCAAAATTAAAGATTAAAAAATTTTTTTTAAGCGAGGGGAGGTTTATAATATGAATTTTGCATGCTAAACAAATAAGTGGCATATTATCAGACCATCTAACTAAAGAAATACCACAGACTCATAGTTAAGTTCATTAAATAGCCATAAGAAAGACTAAGGCATTTTAATAACTTCCCTTTATGCTTAGTGAGAATTTTAAGAAGTAATTATTCTTATGCCTAATGAGTAACACTGTAAAACCAACCAAGCCCTATATCAGGGACTAAACTCATCCATGGTTAATCTGAGCTAAGAATCGCCAACACCTCTAAATTAGGTTGAAAGACTCACCTCTGAGATCAGACGGGAGGACACTTGGACACTCGAGAGAAAGATGTGAAGGGGCACCTGGGTGGCTTAGTCGGCTAAGCGTCCGACTTTCGCTTAGGTCATGATCTCGCGGCTCGTGGGTTCGGGCCCCGCGTCGGGCTCTGTGCTGACTGCCAGCTCAGAGCCTGGAGCCTGTTTCAGTCTGTGACTCCCTCTCTCTCTGACCCTCCCCTGCTCACGCTGTCTCTCTCTCTCTCCTAGAAATTTAAAAAAAAAAAAGAAAGAAAGATGTGGACCTTCATTTCTGAAAAGTGAAAGGGCACCTCTTTTTACGTGACAGTTCTGCTGCCCAAAAGTTGTGTGTTAGTTGTGCTGTTCTCAATCGCATCTATTCTACATGTACCAGAAGTTTTTGTTATTTTAAAGATATATTATGTTAATTCTTTTAAAAATGAAGAACTCTGTGAATAGCAGTTGCTGTCCAGTTAGTCTGTACTGTAACTTTGGATTTTTAAATACTGCACTCTTTTAAAATAAGGCACACCTTGCAATACAGACTATTTTGCAAAGATGGAAACGGGGGATCAGCATGTTCCAGGGTGTAGCTTTGGTTCCTGCATTTTGAGGAATGTGTTAGGTCTGGAAAGGATCCAGAGATGAGCAGCCACAATGATGAAGTTAATGGAAAACCAAGACCCTTGAGAAAACATTAGCGGATTCGAGCTTATTTAACTTGGAACAGAGGAAGCTAAAGTCCCACTTGTTCCCTATCTTCAAGAATATACAAAGCAGAGAAAAGGCTTCCAGTAAAATATGAAGTAAACAAATGGAATATCCAATATGAGTCTGGTTATGTAAGAGTAAATATAAATATAAACAAAAAATACAAAGGGAAAACAATGATGAAAGCAGAGGATGTATTGAGGAGGTTGTGGATAAAACGTATTCCTGTTTCACACTTGCTTTAATGATGTTAATAATATTATGTTGTAACATACGATATTATAATTGTATGTTATAAGGCATATGGTAACAATGCAACAATGTCACCTGAAATACATAAAATCTAGTAGCGGCAGCTTAGATAAGCATAGATGGGAGCCATGGATAAACAGAGGAGAAAGAAGGCAGAGAAAGAGCCTCCTCACTTCTCAGATTATGTCCCCTCCTGATTCATCCACTGCTCCTTCCATCCCATTAACCTCAAGAACCTCAACATGCTCTCCCTTGGGTTAGTTGGGGACATCATTCGCGTTCAGTCCTTGATTGACTCTGGAAAGATGAGTTGACTACTTCCTGTGTACCAGACTGGGGATGGATGGGGGCAAAATGCCATCATCCTTACCCTCACTGAACTTATCATATTCCAAGCACAGTAGGTGCGGAGAGGGGAGTCATAAAGGATGCACATGGAGACATTAGAAACGGTGCTGAACCCATATTTATGAGGGTAAGGAAGGGTTTTCGGTAGAAACGTCACTGAGGCTGGGGGAGGGGATATGTTGGGAGAGAGGCCCACGAAAGGCGGAAGGAAGAAAGACTGGAACGTTCACGAACTGGAGTTGAACAAGGAGAGACTAGGGACCTGCCCAGAGAAGTGGGCAAGTGTCAGGTGGTGTGGGGGTTTATCCGTCACACCAGTGAGCTTGACATGTATCCTGTACAAGCTCTGGGAGGTTCCGAGCCGGAGAGAGACAGGATGAAGCTGCCTTTCAGGGAAGTGGATCCAGTGGCTAAGTCCAGAAGAGGCTTGGGGAGAGAATCGCAGGGGACGGAAGGTAGGTTGGTCATTCCAGCATATGCAGCAACAGCGATTTCCGCAGCGGGGCTGGAGAGAAGGGGGAAGACTGGAGTGACCTAAGGGGTGGAAACTGAGTTTGGTGAATGAATGGTCGGTTGTGCAGAGGAAGAGGGTAGAGATCCAGCAACGCCACGTATTTTTCATGAAACGGACAGAGTTGGAAAGGATAGTATAGGCAGTCTTTAAGGTCAGGAAGAGCCCATGACATCAGGTTTCTGGGGGGTAGGTGCGAAGGTGTGCAGGGCACTGTGGGAGGCTGGCTCAGGACGGGTGAGCTCCGTAAGGAGATGGGTATGAATGGGGCCATGTGGGAGAAGGCAGCAGGGAATGGAATGCAAGCTCTGCCCCGAGGACTAACTGCAGACCTGTTCTCAGACGCACTACAGGGGAGCTTCTGTCCCTAAGGAGTCCCTGATCTAGGAAGGGGCTCAGACAGGTGCAGCACAATAACATGCTGTGTAGTGTGCTGAGGTGAGCACAGCGCAGGATCAGATGCCAGCGAAGGTCCCAGAGATCGGGATGCCTGAGCTAAGCCTTCAAGAGCAATCTTGACAGCAGATCCACACAGAAAAGAGGCAAGGATCCCGAAGAGACTGTGCGGAGCCTGAAGAAGAGAACAGGAAGCAAGAAGGGGGACACAGAGCACAGATCAGCCCTCTGAAAATTGGAGGGTGAAGGGGCAGGAGGTGTTGTCGGAGGAGATCATAGAGCTAAGCAAAGGGTAGGGCATGGAGGTCCTTGATTTCACAGCAGGTTGCTAGAACCTTATCCTCTGTAAGAGACAAACGGAAGGACTCCTAAAGCAATACAATTAGGTGTTCGGATGTGCATCTCTCAGAAGTTGTTGACATGTTTTATTTCTACAGATGGTCAAACATAAAGATACTGGTTAAAATCATAGCATGTTTTAAAAATATGACAAAGGCCTTCTTGGTTCTGGGAGTTCATGATTAGGAGTTGGAGTAGTATGAATGGGTTTTCCTAGAACTTGGTTTTGTTATCAGAGTCATCATAGGGTACTATGTGCAGGTGCTTCAAAATTCTGAAAGTACAAGATCAGAGCCAATGAAAACTGAGTCTTCCTTTGATTCCCAGAGCCCGCCATTACTTCCGGTTTCTTATGAATCACCCCAAAGAACTAGTCAGTCTTTCCCTCCCTCTCTGTCAACTTTCCTCCATCTCTCTCACCCTCTCTGTCTCTCTGTCTCTCTGTCTCTCTGTCTCTCTCTCTCCCCTTGTCCCTCTTCCTCTTAGTCTCTCTCCCTATCTTCCCTCCTCTCTCTCCTCTCTCTCTCTCTCTCTCTCTCTCACACACACACACACACACACACACACACACACACACTTCTTACACAGATGGTAACACAGCAAATATGCTGCTCTGGGTGCCTTTTCCATATAACATTCCTTGGAGACCCTTCCCTACCAGTACATACTGAGCAACTTCTTTCTTTTCAACAGATGCTTCATTCCCTCTGATGTAGATGTATCATCATTTATTTAACCAGTTTCCCATTGTCCTACTGATGGACTTCTAGTCTGATGACACTCTTTTGCTACCCTAAAAAAGTGCTACGGTAAGTATCATTGCACGTGGGTCGTTTTGTGTAAGTGCGAGGACGTGTGTAGAATAAACTCCTAGAAGTTGGAGCTCCTGAACTCCTGGTTCCGAGAACGGTATGCATATTTCTAATGTTGATACATGTTGTCTATTTGTCCTTTATGAGGAATGTAAAACTATATACTCCCCAAAACAATTAGTGCTTGTCTCTCTACATCCTTGCAGAGATCTTGTGACACCAAACTTCTTGATCACTGTCAGTTTCATAGGGGGAAAATGTTACTTTATCTTAGATTTAATTTGTTGTTTCTTATAAGTGAGATTGAACATCTTTTCCTCTGTTTAAAAGGCACTTGAGTCTTCTGATTATGACAGATCATATCTTTAGCCCATTTTTCCAAAGGGCTATTGATAACTTTCTTATAAACTTGTAGGAGCTCTTTATGTATGAACAAAACTAAGCCCTTTGTGAAATGAGTTGAACTATTTTTTCATTTTTATTTTTCTTCTATTTGTGATATCTTTGCCATGTATAATTTTCTTTAGTTTTATGTAACCAAACTTATCAGGCTTTTTTTTTTTTTTAAGTAAATAGCTTAGGGATTCGGGATTATATTTCTAGAGCTTTCCTGTGCCAAGATTATTTTTAAAAAGATTATTTCATGTCATCTTCTAACAACTTCTATAATTTTGCTCTTGGACATAAAAATTGTTTTCATCAGGAACTTAATCGATGTAAAATAAGAAATCCAATTTTAGTTTTTTCCAGATGTTGGATATAATTACTCCAAAGCCATATTTATTTTCCCCTCTGATTTAAGAGCCTACCTGTATAATATGTGAAATAAGTAGAGTGGCCCTATTTTGGTTCCATTGACCTATCCATTTATACAGTAGACCATATTATTTTAAATAGAGGAAGTATGCCTCTCCTTATTTTTTTATCTCAAAATTTCCTAACTACATTTCTGTGTTTATTTTTCCACAGAAACTTTAAAATCAGCTTCTCTGACTCCCAAGAAAACACCCATGAGTAATTTTATTTAAATCTCATTAAATTTATAGATTAGCCTAGAGAGATTAAAGCTTTACGATATTCAGTCTTTCTAGTTAAAACAGAGTAAACTTTTATTTGAACAAAACTGATTTTGTGTCTTTCAGTGCAGGTTTAAAATATTTTTCCCGTGGATCTTGTGCAAGTGTTGTTAAAATTATATCCATGGATTTTATCTTTTTGCTCATTTTTTTAAGTGAGGTCTCATCTTCCACTGTATCTCTGCTGGGTTTTGTTTATAGGTACAGAGACTGCATATCAGTCTTGTATCCAGCACGTTACCTGTGGTTTTCCATTGGTTTTCCTGGGTGTTTCAGTTAACAATCATATCATGTGCAAACACAGATAATTTTATCTCCTCTTTGCAGTGGTTACACCCCTAGCTCATTCTCTCTTTTGTCATATATCTTTGGCTAGCATTTTTGAAACAATGCTAAATAATAGTCATGATAGGCAGATACACTTTTTGATTATTCTTCACTTTAATAGAATATATATCTGACAAGCATGTTGCAGCCTTTTGGGCTGACACGTATGAGCTGATATAAATATTCATCACTTATTCCTCTTTTAATCAAGAATGTACATTGAGGGGCACCTGGGTGGCTCAGTTGGTTAAACATCCAACTTTGGCTCAAGTCATGGTCTCATCGGCTCAGGTCATGGTCTTGCCATTCGTGAGTTTGAGCCCCAAGTCGGGCTCTGGACTGACAGCCCAGTGCCTGGAGCCTGCTTCGGATTCTGTGTCTCACTCTCTCTGCCCCACCCCCGCTCTCTCTCTCTCTCTCCCTCTCTCTCTCTCAAAAATAAATAAACATTAAAAAATTTTTTTAAAAAGAATGTGTATTGAATATCAACAAAAGCCTTCTCTGCATATTTGGAAATAATCTCAGCATTCTTCTCCTTAAATGTGAATTTGAATTTGAATTTGTAAAATAACTCCATTTTATTGATTTTATTGTTTTATGGTGCTGCTGGATTGTATTTCCCTTTTTTATTTTTAAGATTTTATTTTAACTAATCTCTACAGCCAACACATGGCTCAAACCCACAACCCTGAGATAAAATGTTGCACACTCCACCCACTGAGCCAGCCAGGTGCCCCTGGATTATGTGTGTAATATTGTTCATCTACAAAGATTATTACACCTGTAGTCTTCTCCGGGCTCCTATTTGTGCGAAGGTTGACAAGATAATGCTAAATACATAAAAAAGAATTTAGAAGCTACTTGGTTTTTTTCCTTTTTATATACTTTAGAATACCTCAGTAAAGTTGGAATTATATATTTCTTCTTTTTTTTTTTTTTACATTTGTTTACTTTTGAGAGACAGAGTGAGACAGAGCATGAGCAAGGAGGGGCAGAGAGAGAAGGAGACACAGAATCTAAAGCAGGCTCCAGGCTCTGAGCAAGTGTTCAGCACAGAGCCTGACACGGGCCCGAACCCATGAACTGTAAGATCATGACGTGAGCCGAAGTCGGACACTTAACCACCTGAGCCATCCAGGCTCCCCTGGAATTACATACTTCTTAAGTGCTTGGTGGAATTTCCCTATGAAATAATATGGGCCTTACACTTTTTTTTCCAAAAAGTAGCTCCTGACAGCTTTCTGTATCTCACCTACAATAACTGATCTTTTTAAATGTTTCCCTTTTGGAGGGTCAGTTTTGGTAAAACATGTTTTAGGGTCTGAAATTATTTATGCAGAAATAAGGAAAGTAACTTTTCATGATTCTTCAATTTCTTCTTGCTTGTCATTATCAACTCTTATTTTATGTATTTGTCTTTCTTGCTGTTCATCTTAACTGATTTGCCAACAATGTACTTATACTTTCCCTTCTTTTTTAATTTCAGAGATGTAGCTTTAAATCTATCACTTCTATTAGCTTTTGTTTTCTGTTGTTCTTTATGAACTCCTTTTCTCAGCTTATTTCGTTATTATTTTTCTCCTTCTTCATATGCGTTCAGCATTCACTATTTCATCTTCCTTTCATGTGAATGCACATATTTAAGACCAGGAACACTGCTCAAGTCTACGGTTTCTTGTTCTTTCTGTGTAGGATTTATTTTCCTTATTTTTCAGCCTCCGGTTTTAGATTAATTTTTTTCTTTTCCTCAACAGCTGCTTACAAAGGACACATTTTGTCATTATCATCATGGCTTTTATTACTGTTTGATTCTTCATTTATAGAGGCTAATGATTTCTCTTTTTTAAAAAAAATTCTTTTAATGTTTTATTTATTTTTGAGAGAGAGACAGAGACAGAGTAAGAGTGGGAGAGGGACAGAGAGCGAGGGAGACACAGAATCTGAAGCAGCTCCAGACTCTGAGCTGTCAGCACAGAGGCCGACCCGGGACTCATGGACTGCGAGGTCATGACCTGAGCTGAAGTCAGACCCTTAACGACTGAGCCACCCAGGCATCCGATTTCTCTTTTTTTAATATCTGGTTTGTTTCATTATGATTAGAAAATATTATATACTATTACTACTCTTTGGAAATTAGCATAATTTTTTTGGTGAAATTGTGGGAAAATTTTAGTGATATAGGAAAAGAAGATATATTCTATTTTATGGGTACAGTATTGATTAATTTTTATTAGCTATCCCTTATTAAATGTAACTTTTTGTCTGATCTGTGAAGAACTGAGAGAATGAATCAAAGTATCCTTTTACCTATAAATTTGTCTGTTTCTCTGGGCATTTCTGTTTACATGTGTATTGATTTGTTTAACTTTGAAGAACGTTGTTGCTATTTTCTTAGGCACAGATGTTCAATGATGCCTTCCTTGTCAATTTCACTTTTTACTATTTCAAGTGCCTACATTTATCTGTTTTAATGTTCTTTGCCCTAAAGTCTGATATGAAATCATGACCTCCAGATTTATTTCTGTCTGCATTTGCTAGGAATTTATTCTTTTATTTTAAGCATTGTTAAAACTTTTCTTCTTTTCTTGAATATATCTCTTGAATGCATTTCCCAAATGGATCTGAATGTTGCTGTTAAGTCTAAGACTAGTAGGAATGCTTTACTCTTAGAGGAATTTTTGCTTAAAAATATTTTGCCAAAGAATTCTTTCTTTTTTTTTTTTGATTCAATAAACTTACTAGTCTATCTATTTCTAGTCTATCAATTTGTCTCAATCTCTCTTGAAATTCCACTTGCCCTTTCAATGTGTAGATTTTAGTTTTCTTTTATTTATGGAATACCTTCTTGTCTTATATCTTTAAATATTTTTTTCTATTATATAATTTTGGCTTAATCCTTTAGGGACCCCAATTATTCATATGTTGGATATCATGTGTCTTTCAGTCCTATGTTTCTTATCGGTTATTGTGTTTTGTAGCATTGTATTTTATCCTTTGTGTTGCTTCCAATAAGATATTCATAATGATGATGGTATTATTTTTCTTTTCATTTCTTTCCTAAAGCTCTCACAGTGATCTTCATCTTTCACATCACCACGTCTGCTCTCAGCTCTCATATCTCTTCTGTCTGCTCCAATTTTATAGAGGTTATTGCTTAGGTTATTTCATTTTTGATTTTGCTTTTATTTTTAAATCCATGGACATTTTTGGTCCTAATTTTAATCTGCTTCATTTTTTATCTGCCATTTGTTTTTCCCTTTGGCTTTATCATTTTTTCTTATAACATGATTATGAGGAATATGTTATATTCTAATCTGCCAATGCCCCCAGTCCCAGACCAGTTCATTCTGGGAGGGGGACGAGGCAGGACTTTCTTACAGGCCTGTTGCAATTCTCTTTAGGACACATCATGAGTTCTTCTGGCCTTTGATTCTCCACACATGACTGAGATCTATAACAAACCATTTCCTGAAAATATGGCAAATCTTTGCCATTTTTTCATTCATTCTCATCCTCCTTGATTTTCTTTTATGCAAATAATTTAGTGAGGCTCCTTTTCCCTGGAGACAGGACTGTTGGATTCACCTCTCCAAGTGTTCTTTAGCCTTGGAAAAGCACGTTGTGCTAGCAATCTGTACTTACTGCCCTTACTTCCTGTATTCCTGAAGGCAATCCTGACCTTTCTTTTATATACTGTGGTTTAGGTTAGTGTATCTCACAGTTTCACCAAAGTTGGGGTGTCTGCATGTTTTCTTTGTTCTCCTTTCCTGCCTTTGTGTGACTTCTTAAGGAAAAGGAAGCAATGCCCTCTCTACTCAATCATCTGATGTGGGGAAGTCCCTTCTCACCTGACATAGATCTTCTACAAATCAGTGTTCTAACTTGGAGAATTACTCTTTCATTGAACAAACAGATGGTTAGAACTTACTGAATATTAGGTGTTGCGCCGGTGCTAGGGATATGACCCACTTGGATATAAGAGCTAGTCTCTCAGTGCCTCAGATGGGACACAGGCGTTATTGGGTGGGCTATGCTTTTAGCTGGTGAAGCCTGAAATGACAAGAGACCTTTGGACTGACGGCTAAAGCTATACTTCATCGAAGTCAACAGCTGAATTCCAGCAAATCCATATATGATCAAAATCCTGTCCGGGAGCCAGCAATTTACTTTGGTTTGAAACCTAAACCCCAGGCAACAGCTGTTTCTGACCCTCACCCTTAGCATGGAGTCTTTCTCACAAATGGCCCTCACAGCTGGGAGTTGAAAACAGTCTATTCTTTCAAACCAGTTGTTCCCCCACAGCATTTGTCCCGTCTGCCCAGGATTTTCCAGAGTCAGGACCAGTATTGCTGGAGTCTGTTGTTCCAGACTGAGACACAGGCCAGCTGCCAGCCCAGAGCCAGCCCCAAATGTATCCACTTGTTTGCAGCTGTCCTTACCAGGGCCCAGCAGGCCCTCGGGCAGAATTTTCCTGTGTGTATAGAAACAAAGCTTGTTCTGATAATGGTGGGAACACTGGGCTATCTGCCTCCTTGCGTACAATTCTGAGAGCAGGGAAATACACACAGGTCCGAACAGATGACATGAAATTGATTTCTCATGAAAGTAAAAAGGTTAAAATTAGACAAGAAAATACCATGTTTTTACCAAATATTTATTTATTTGAGGATCTGGAAGAGCTCTGTGAACATTCTCCAATATTCTGAGACAGTCTCCCACCTCAGTATTCCCATAGTGGTTGAATCGCTAGAAGTTACAAACATTCCCATTTGAAAGGAAAACAGGGTGATTGATTACCTCAGGTGGAAAAAGAACAATACAAAGTGTATTATGTGAGAGTTTTTGGACAATCAGCTATTTCAACACGAAGGGCGAGAGAGGTGCTTGATTAGGCAAGCCCTGATAATGAAGGGTGACCTTCGCAGAGGGAAATGGATGCAATTCAGCCAATAGTTAATAGTGAAAAGCCATCTCACCTGAGAAGGGTGCATGGTAAGGAAAAGGAGGTCTTCAAGGAAAACCTCTGTAAACTGGGAACACTATTTTGACTCTAATGCAATTTGATGAGACCCATATAGTAATAAGCATTTTTTTCCTTTTATGTACATGGTTTTGTAAGACTCTTACAAACTATTATTTTTAGAACCTTAATCTATCTCTAAGCCTCTTAAAGGTTACACCAATGTAAAGAAGACTCCCTATGTCATATGCCTTTTTTTCCATTAAAAAAGTCCCAAAAGCATCTGGGTGGCTCAGTCGGTTAAGCGTCCGGCTTCGGCTCAGGTCATGTTCTCGCGGTTCACGGGTTCAAGCCCCGCGTCGGGCTCTGTGCTGACAGCTCAGAACATGGAGGCTGCTTCAGATTCTGAGTTTCCCTCTCTCTCTGCCCCTTCCCCATTCATGTTCTGTCTCTCTCTGTCTCAAAAATAAATAAACTATAAAAAAATTTTTTTTAATCCCAAGGCATTTGAAAAAGTCACTAAAATACATGAATGTGCTTGTAAACAAATGTAAACGTGTGCAACAGAAAGATGAAACATTCGGAAGGTTCTTAAAAGTATTGCCAAAACTACTAGGAGTACATAATTTGATGACAAGTATTCTTACTGACATCTACTTAGCTTAGCACCTTGGGAACCGAGTTAGGAGCCTACTCCATAAACAAATCACTAATCATTTTTGAAAGAGCAAGTATAACATATGCAAATTGCACAGACCCTTGCGACTTGACATCTTTTGTTCAGGGTTTCTGGAAGAAAAGTAAAACGCATCCTCTCGATAATAATGTCTTCAGCAACTATCAACAAGGACATCATCCTTTTTTAGGCAAAGGCCTAAGAACTCTTTTCTCCCCATACATGAGAGAGCGTGTAAGACGATGCTTTGCATTTGATCTGACTCTCAAATGGTAATGCACATGACTAAGGCAGCGATGGTGGGGACGGACTCTGATTTACTCTGGCTTTGCAGGTAGTAGAGCCGTAACTCATGGTTGCTGGGGAGGCTTGACTATTGATCATGAAATAGTAGACC
This sequence comes from Crocuta crocuta, assembly GCF_008692635.1. NCBI lineage: Eukaryota > Metazoa > Chordata > Mammalia > Carnivora > Hyaenidae > Crocuta > Crocuta crocuta. Next base: position 8,554,369 of record NW_027528624.1, on the reverse strand, counting down.
AGCTTCAAGCTCTGCCTGGAAGCACAAGACGGAAGCCCTCATCCGGGAAGCAGATGGCTCCAGCGGTCCCCACCTAGTGGGGATGCTCTCATGTCATGCCTTCGCCTTGGACGCCGGCTGAACCTGGTGCCTGGCTTCTAACAAGCAGGACAGGGCAGAAGCGACAAGACATCCCTTCAGAGACCAGAGACCGGTGCTTCCATTCCCGGCTGCTCCCTCTTGCCTTCTGTTAGGCGGCTGGCTCGCTCCCGCGGGGACGCCACTGCCATATTGGGAGGCAGCCCTGCGGGGAGGTCCACCCGGGTGAGGTTGGAAACAGGTCGTCCCTGGGTGCAACTCGTGAGACGCCGGTAGCCCTAGTTGTCATATTGATGGAAACATTGCGAGACTCCGGGATTCCAGAGCCACAGAAACTGTGAGATAATAAATAAGGCGGTCCCTGCGGCTAAATTGTGCAGTGATTTGTTAGTAGCAGTAGAGAACAAACATATATACCTTTAAGCCAAATGTTCTCGTGATTCCAGGAAGGCTAACAAAGAACAGAACATTCTGATGCTTCAGGCACTTAGAAACCTTGTTTTAGAAGAGGATTGTTTCACCCTCCTGACACTGCATCAAGTATGTTCTCGGGGCCCTCAGGGAACCAACTGGAAGATGGCAAAGACCATCCTGAGTGAGATGTGAAGCAGCATTAAAAGATTTCCAAAGTTGATTAACAGGAGTGGCTCAGACATCCCCCTCCACACGGCCAAGATTCGCCAACCTTCCTCTACCATCCTGGATGCACACCAGTCACAGCCTTGGGTGGGTCTGGTCCCTCTACATCCCCTCCCTCCATGGCCCTTGAGATCAGCCATGAGCCTCTGAATCTGAGTCAGCTTTGGCTCTACCTTTGGGGTCTGAACTTGCCACATTCTCATAACCTCCATCAGGAATTGCCACAAAGACCTCTGAGCGCTCCCTGTCAGACTTCATCCACAAGTCTCCTCAGGCAACTTCTCCCTAACATCGTTCGCCCTCTTCCCTGAAAAACGACCCCCTTCCATGAGCCCTTTTATTGTCTCAAAGCTGAGCTCATCCACGCCAGTCCCCATGCTCCTCCCTTGTGGGAAGTGCCCTGTGACCGCCTTTCTGTGAATTCATAGCCATGTTCATCTTGAAAGCTCAAATCCAGAGTCCCTCTGAGAAATGTCCCTTCTCCACTGATACACTCAGTGTCTCCCTGGAGCCTGGAAGCATCAGACAAACGGACTGTGTCAGAATGTGAGATTCTGTCCTCTTCTCTTTTCAACTAAACTGCAAACTTGCTGTTACCGTCCCCTAGTGCAGTAGGGTCCTCTCCCCAAGGAAAGGAAAACTTCCTCAAGGCCACCTGGCTATACACATACGTGACAATATCTATCACAGCCTTGTAACATGAGACCACTTAATCAGGCTGCGTGTTTGTGTGTTACCCTATCTGGGAGACAAAAAAGTAAAGAATATATTTAAAAAACGACACCACATGGTGTTCGGGGCTCAGTTCTTCGGGTACAAACCCAACTGAGTGGTGCCGGCAGGAATGAAGTTGCTTCCTGGAAAGAAAAGCCTCGGTGTCACCACTCTGTGTGCGAGACTCCTGCCACACTAGCTTTCTTTTGTCCCCACCACATGCCCTCACAAAAAACTACATACTCTGGACATTAAACGAAGAGAGCAGTAGAAGCATATTGTTACCTGGGTACCTGTTGTGGGCCAGATAATGGATAAGTATATATTCTTTAATGTATACAATGATCTTCTGAGATGCACATTTGTGTCTGCCTTTACCAAACAGGAAAATAAAATGGGGGAAGTTGTCCAACTTCCACCTGCAGGTCAACGGCAGAGCAGGAGCCTGAAGGTACGGCTGGAGACGGCCAAGCCTGCATCCCATTTGCCATGCCACCCAGGGCAACTCTGACAGATTCCGCTGAAATGAGCCTGATGAAATGGGGGTGGGGCACAGAGCAGATTAAGAGCAAACCCTGTGGGGACTGGCTGCCTGCATCCGAATTTCACCTTTCCCCCTTCCTTTTGCTGGCGAATTAGCTTCCCTGGGGCAGGAGTCCCCTCCTTTCAGGGGGGAATGGAACGGCAGCCAGCCCCGGGGTGGTCATGGCAATGAAAGCAGCTAGTGTAGATGCAGGGCTTAGCATGAAAGAAATGGTAGCCTTTCTCCCCTTGTCCTGGCTCTGCCTTCCTCCCCCCCCACCCCCGCTCCTCAACAGCAGCTCTACTGGAAGGTGTACATCCTGTGACCTTCAAAGTATCAATTTTTAACACATGCCCGAAGTTTTATTGGTTTTTATCTGTGACTCGCTAGAATTTTTTTTCTGCTTATTGTATTTACTCTGCACGATGAAGTAAAACACAGAACTCATCCAATCAGAATTTTCCCATCCACCAATCTGTGTGGACTGATTTCAAACTCTGAAGAGCAACAGACATTTTCAAATCATGGGGGGGGGGGGAAGCATTTTATTCCTATTAAGGCAAAACAAACAATGGCAGCATTTTTTTTTTAATTTTAGAGAGTGAGTGGGGGAGGGGGCAAAGGAGGGAGAGAGAGAGAGAGAGAGAGAGAATCTCAGGCAGGCTCCATATTCAGCATGGAGCCCAACATCGGGCTTGATCCCATGACCCTGGGATCATGACCTGAGTTGAAATCAAGGGTCAGGTGCTCAACTGACTGAGTCCTACAATGGCAGTATTTTTTAGGATAGATGGTAGAGAATGGACAGATAAGAGAGAAAAAGATGATAGAGATCATAGATGATAGGAATAAATGGTAGATAGATAATGGATGGATGGATAGATAGATAAATAATGGATGGATGGATGGATGGATGGATAGATAGATACTGGATGGATGGATAGATAATGGATGGATGGATAGATAGACAGATAATGGATGGATAGATAGATAACAGATACGTGATAGAGATTGATGAGAGGTTTGAGCCGCCAACAGTGAAACGTGGATATGATACAGACAGACATAAAGCACTAACATTTTTGGATGTAGAAGCATTGCCAGATGTCATCAAGTCTCTGCCCCATCCTACTTGACCCAATGTTATAGATGAGAAAGCTGAGCCTATGGGAAGTTGGCTGTCATGTTCACAGAGATAGTGACGGATGGGATCGGAGTCCCACCCTCTTCACCTGCAACATGGGCTTCCCCACAGCACTCATACTGCCATCCCTCATGGATACACTGAGGTCTCCTGCGAGCTATCTCCATATCTTCATCTTTGCAATTACTGCCACGCTCCCTCCTAACCCCTCCTGCTGTCTGCAACCATCTGCTTCATCCGGAACCCTCACTCTTCTACCCACAAAACTAACGTTTAGACATTTATTCCACTGGCACCGTCCAGTAACCCATCATTCTCTGCAGCCACACATCACTGTTCCTCAGCCTGGGTGGGGCCTTCTGGCTCCGCTGGCTGTTATTCCATTCCAGAAGTTCCCTAGGACAGAAGGGAACTAGGTACCAGTGTTTGCTAGCCTGTCTGTTCTTACACAAACACCCCCGTCCTGTCCGGTCCAGCCACGGTCGTCTTCCTGCCTCGTTCCCGTTCTACATTGCTCCCCTTAGCTCTGTCTACCTCACTCCCTTCCCTCCTTTGTATCCTATTATTTTACAGGATCTCCGGGGCACCAGGAAATTATGGGAGATTTTGAGATTTCTTGCCATGTTCCAACAGGTTTCTCTCTACATTGAAACATGTTCTCCCTTGATCTCTTTTCCTCCCTTACATCCTCTGTATGTGGTCTCCCGAATCTGTCCCTCCATAGTATCATACCTATCTCTGTGTCCAGTTCTACTTTGGGTCTGTCGTCTGCACGCAGCCGCATCTTTGATCCCAGGGCCGCCTGGACGTGCTCGCCAGTGACATGATTCTTAAAGTAGCTTGTATTCACCTGCCCTCCCGGCTTTGTAGATTGAGTGAAGCTACTTGAGAACTAGGTTGTCACAAAAGCTTCTGAAAAAAAAGTGATCTAAGCTTTCTGACAACAGACACTCCTGAGAATGTTTATTCTTCAACCTTTCAATCTGGGGCGGGGGGGGTGGGGAATAGGCAATAATTCTAAATTTTTTAAGTGTTCATTTAGTTTTGAGATGAGAGAGGCACAGAGAGACAGAGCATGAGTGGAGGAGGGGCAGAGAGAAAGAGAACACAGACTCTGAAGCAGGCTCTAGGTTCTGAACTGTCAGCACAGAGCCTGACACGGGGCTCAAACTCACAGACTACGAGATCATGACCTGAATGGAAGTTGGATGCTTAACCAGCTGAGCCACCCAGGCGCCCCATTATTGACAATGATTTTAGGACCTAACTGGAAAATTTTGGAGGTTAAGGAAGGAAGTTCTTATTTCCCCAAAAAGACCTTTCCCATATCACTTGCTGAATAATGGAGTTGAAATCAAGAGTCCACCCCTTCCTGCTTTCCTAGCTAGGAGTCAGTAAACTTTACCTGTAAAGGCCCAGAAAGAAAATACATTTGTCTCTGTGGACCATGGGTCTGTGTAACTACTCTCTTCTGTGTTACAGGAGGAGGCAACCATCCCTGAGGTGGAAGTGAATGGGCTGCCTTGTGTTCTGATAAACTTGACTTACAGAAACAGGCAGCCGGTCAGACTTAGCCATACATTCAGACCCCTGCTCTGAGCCAACACAGCATCATAATCAGTGAGAGCTATAGGCACCTGCCACTCAGCTCAATGGCACACAGAACACCTTCACCCACGAGCTCAGATGGGGAGGCTCAGTGTCAAGGATGAAACCCATTAAAGTTATTGAAGATTAAATTCGAAAAGAATATCAAAAGAGAGCAGTGGAGGAAATACTCGGCACAGAGAAATGTCACAGAAGCCACTGGGTCAACAGCCTGCTGGACTCCAATTCGAGGAGAGGTCACCGGTACCCCGTAGGAGAGGCAGGGGTGTGGAAGCTGTCCCTCAACACGTAAACATCTGGGTCATCAGTGAGAACAAATAAGATCCATGGATGCTTTGGGGGCACTTAATTCACCTCTGTGGGGCCGTTCCCCTAGGGTACATGACTTTGGGGAGAACTCTGTCATCATCATGATCACTGTGATAGTGTTCCTCCTCTTCCTTCTCATCTTCATCCTCCTCTTCCTCCTCCTCCTCCTCCTCATCCTCACCGTCAGTATTTTTGAAAGCTGCCCTTTNCTGTGGGGGGGGGGGGGGGCATTTAATGGATCTTCAAACACTCATGGACAGAAGACTATAAAATGTCATCCACATTCTGTAGACAAGGAAGACGAGACTCAGTAGCTAATAACACGACGACAGTCACACGACGAGAAAGTTGCAAAGCCCAGATTCAAATCCAAGGCTCCACCATCCAAAGCCCAACCTCTAAGCTAGAAAAACTCAATTACAATGTTGCTCCTTGACTTTGCAATATGGTATGTGCCTCCTGCTCAAAGATGCTCATGACTAAAATCGTTTATTACCATCTGGGCCGATCATGAGCATACTGGTACCACAAATAGCTGTAGATTCAAAAGGACACCAGGAACCTCACCCTTGCCAATCCCCCTCTGCAGAGGTGAAGGGTTAATAAGCTCACCCATGGAGCCCAGAGCGGAAGCATTTAGTGTACAGCTGGGAAGACCTCACCGCCCTTACACTTTTAATGCATATGTATAGCATCGCCCTCACTAGCCTTCTGCATTTGTTTTGCGGTGGGTTTTTTTTTCCTCCAAAAGGAGACTGTGGAGGAAGCCAGCTGGAGGGCACACAGGCTCCAGCCTGAACTGTCTCTCTTCTTGGAAATAACCCTGGTACAAAACAGAATCTGCTCCTCAGGGGATCATAAAGACAGAGTTCTTCATGAACTGCCAGAACTAAAATTCAATTTAAAAACAAAAATTGCAAAAAGACTCTCCATTACCTGGAATTTACAGTGGGCTAGGTTTCCTCCAGTAAGCAAAACCATGTTACGTGCCATTGATCTCCCTCACAGCTACTGGCAGTTACAAATGGATCATGGTGGGAAACTAACCAGAAACACGCCTCTATGTGTCATAAGGGGGCTTTTATTCTAATGAGATGCCCTTCGGAATTAGCGGAGGGCTGGCTACATTTCAAAGATGAATGAACGTCTTCTTGCCCAGCTGGACCTACCACCCTGGGTGTGGTTGATCCAGACTTTGTTCTCCCAAGTTTGCCAAAGTCTCAAGCGGTGCTTTAAAGACTTCAGTCGTCTGGCAGTGAATTAAGAGTGCAAACTTGGATATAAGGCAGAGTGTGTTCTTTTGACCTAGACCATCCCTTCTCTACATGACAACCTTACTTGTGAATACACCATAGTAAAAAGAGAAAGGCCACCAAAAAAGAAAGTTGCTGGGCAAGCAAATGGAGAAAGTAAAACCAAATGAGTGAAAGTGAAGATTCAAGATGGCGGAGAAATAGGAGGCCCCATACTTCCCACCCATATCTCTCAAACAAAGAAACATTAAAGCCAAAGGACTCTGAACCCCAAGAGTCTGGGAGGAAAGAGCCAAAGTCTACTAGGAAGACGGCCCCATAGTGGCTGCTTCAAGGAACAAACCAAAGCATGCATGGTGGAGAGTCCAAAACATCACTACAAGTAGGGAAACAAAATTACCAAAGTTACATCAAGAGAAACCAAGGGACGCCCTTAAAAGACCACTTCCTGAATGGCCAGGCCCTGGACAGTGTCGGAGACTCCTTTAATATAACAGTACTTGCAGGGGCAGAGCCTTTAAAACTTACAAGACACAGAAAGCTAGCCAATGGAGTGAAACTGCATTAATAAAGCTATATAGTTAGTTACTTTCATGTGCTGTCAGAAAAATGAACATAACCAGCCCACTTCTTTGAGTTTTGAGTGTAAATTGCCTCACTGTATATGAATTGTTCAATGTGGTCCAAACATACAATTTGCAGAGATTTGACTACAAAACTTAGGCTCAGGGAAAAAAATTAGATTTATGACCTGAAAGTATAAAGATTTGGAAGTACAGAATGATTGAAGGTTTGGATTTACAGAAGGTGACTGCTTAGTTTCCAAAGACTTTGCACAGAAATTCTGTCACGGAAGTGGGGGGGCAGATTGCCATTGAAATATCATGAAGTGTTTTGCTGGATCCAAACCACAATAGTTTTGCACGCCTCGGGAGTTTGAGCTTGAAATAATAAACTGCAGACTTGATGAAGGAAAATCTGCTTTTCTGATGCATCTTGTATCACCAAGACCTAGCCTAATGTCTGCCCCTAGTAGAAGTTTAATACATTTTTAAAACAAGTTCATGAAAGGAAAGAAAGAACAAAGAGGGAGAGAGGAAGAAGAAAAGAAAGAAAGAAAGTCTCATGCCAGCAGGTTGAAATTGTCACACGCACTGATAATTAATGTGTATAAGTATCTAACTATATAGTATCTGACATATAAAGGGTATAAAATTTCTGTCATAAGCCTCATAAGAAAAAGCAGGCAGGCATGGGTAGAAAGAATTCTTGTATAGAAACTTGATAATAGAGGGCAGAGCCACAATGTCATACACAGAGAAAGCAAAAATTCCAATATGTTCAGAACTCTGTGTCTTTCCCAACTGCCTTCCCCACCCACAGGCCAGCTCCCCGCACAGAAGAATCATGACATTATGATCTGGTTCAGCCTAATGAGAACAAGAAGAAAACACTGGAGAACAATGAATCTACCAGGAAGTCTCAAGAAAACCTACTTTAGGCTTCCCAAATGGAGGAACTTGGGCCTTTTTGATTTACCTTCTATTATGGAAAATGGCAAATATATACAAAAGTAGACAGTGAAAATGAAGCCTCACGTACTCTCACTCAGCTTGAACTGAATAATGGCCAATTTATGGATAATCTTACTTCATCTCAACTCCTGCCCACCCTCCCTGATTTAGGGATGTGGCGTATCACAGAGATGCTGCCCTTTCTTGTCCCATATCTACACCCCTACAATGCAGCTTCCTGGTCCCCTTCCATTAAGGCTCTGGGCTTGCCTTGGCCAATGGGATGTTAGTAAATGGGACAGGAGCAGAGATTGCTTTGTGCAGTCTGGGGCCCTCGTGTTCTTGTACTGGACTCTCATCATGAGAATGTGTGTCTAAGGTCACCTCTTAAAGGAGAGACATGCAGTCACCAGAATTATATCCTGCAAGACCATCTTAGATCAGCAGACAGCCAGGTGACCCCCATATAAGCAATTCCAGGTGCAGTGAGAACCGCCCAGCCAAGCCCAGCCAAGGTCAGCAGAGGCACTGCCAAATGTCCCGGACTGGTGAGGAGCACACTTACTGGTGGGCCACCGATGCTCTGTGGTCGTCCTTAGTGCAGGTCACAGATGCAAGCATGAATCTCAAAAACACACCCACTATCACAAAGCATTGCAAAGATCTCACTTGATTATCACAACGTTTGAAGGAGTGAGCACGTGGTTTTATCCCCAGCTTCTAGATTTTAAAAAATTGAGAGCCAATGAGATCAAGTACTTCACCAAAGCTCACACAGTGACAGAGTTGAGACATAAAGCCAAAAACACTCTTTCCTGGGCTCTTTCCGCCACATTGTCTTGAAGAAGATTTTTTTAAGGGCCTATTAAATTCACCTGGATAAGAAAGATTCTTTTGTCCTCCAAATGCTCTGAATAAAAAAGTGGTAATCAAAAAAAAGGTAACAAAATGTTAAAGCAAAAAATATAATTGCCTATACACAATGATAACTGCAAGCCAAAGGGGACAACAGAAATCATAAGTTGGTGTCGCCATCACATGTTATTAAAACTCTAACCCAAAGCAAAGCTAGGAGGCTGGGCAAGATGAGATTTATTCAAGGATCATATTAAAATATTTATAAATCAGCAAATCTGGCAGCCCGCCTTTGACCTCCACTGAATAGGCTCTATTATGAACGATGCTGCGAAGCGGGTAGGTAACAGACCTACAAAAAAGGCCTCATCATTATGACGAAGGTCAGAGGGTCCCAAACTCTGAACTGTGTATCTACTCAAGGGATTTTCCTGTGGCATTTGTTTCCCTTGCCATCCCAAATCCCAGACCTGAGGGCCCTGCTGTGTATGTTCTAATTCCTTCCCTGAGTAAATACAGCTTAGCCAGCCCAGAGTCTACCATCTCATTGCCCCTACTCGTCACCAAGGACTAGATGAGATTTCTTAGTGACCCTTTCTCAGTGCCCTCGGGAGCCTCTAAATACCTTTGAAGATCAGGGAGCTTATCTACATCTTGGAACGCCAAAGGACTGATATCCAACCAAGTTCATCATAGACTCTGGCTCATGAACAACAGACAAGGATCATCATAATGCCATTTTCACACGCATGTGAGCCAGGACACACACATATACACACACACATAAACCCTTAACTGATGGTTAGGTCCACTGTGGGAGACAGGTGACCAGCATTGGAACACAGTATTCTATTGTTCACCTTCCCTCTCTAGATGGAGTTCTAGTCTGGGGGAACCAGAATTGACATTAGTAAATGTACCTAATAGTTTACTATTGCAATGACATTAGTTTACATATTGCATTGACATTACTAAAAGTACCCAGTTTACATATTAAGTTGAGAGCTTGAGGGGCTCCTGGGAGAATCGTCTGGCAACTTCCATTTGAAGAATATCATTCCCAGATACAAGTGGTAGAAAACCAAAATCTTCCCTGAGGCTACAGAGTGAGTCATGGGAACCACTGGACCAGAACCGAAACCAAGAAACGGTGGCACCTAATTTGGAGTGGCTTAAAGACAGAGAAAAAATATGTAGTTAGAATGTGCTGGTGCCATGTAACTGTTCTGAACTATTTTCTGAGCTACTCTTTAGACCCCTGACACTCCTGAATGTTAAAGGCACTCCAACTACAAACTCATGGAAATATACTGAATAAGCTCTGGTAAATACTATTGTATATTCAGAGCGATGGATATAATACATTAAAACCATACTACAAGATACATCGGAACACTGAAAAAGTGGGAAAGTCCATATTAACAGGCTGACAGTGTACTTTGTGGTTTACACACGTACAATCAACAAGGAAAGGTTGACAACTGAGACATGAGCCGTCCAGAAATGTATGCACAGCTAATAACTACACACATCTGGTGGGCTTCCGGGTGGTGGCATTTGTCCACGGGCAGAGTTAACCACGGCAGAAATGTCATGGTGCACAGATATCCAACTACCAGTGCAAATCTGTGTTCGGTCCAAGCCGCGTCCCCAAAGTCACGCGTTTTCCATGTGTAAATTAGAGACTCGGTTTTGATAATTTGGCTCAGTGTCTCTGCAAATTGTTCCTTCTTTGTCATTCATACTGTCACAGCTGTTCTTGTCAGGAGGACAAAGAGCAGAAAGATGATCCATTTAGGCTTTGTTCCTTGCTCTTCTGTTTTAAAAAGGAAAGAAGAAAGAAAAAGAAGGAAGAGAAAGATCCCTGTTTTCTTTAGCAGGTTTATTCACGTGCTCCTGTCCATCAACGGATGTGCTCTCCTATCAGCCGGTTCCTGACACCCACAGAACCACAATGAGTCACCTAAACCGAAGGTCTGCCCCCACCCTTTAATGGAGGAAGATGTGGCCACTTCCCCTTGAAGTGATGTCCCTCTGGAAGGCTGGCAAAGAGACTTTTACAGTATTGCTAGTTGAGCTAACCAGGGACACACAGAATGGATCCCAGGCTGTTTGGAGTGAGGGTGGACTGTTGCTCTGAACGGCTGTTCCCTGAACAAGCCTTTTAGAAACGCAACACAACTGCTTTTACCAAACATTTCCAGTCCTGCACTGGGGGGCAAGAGTTCGTCTTCGCTTCTATCTTCGTTAATGCTCCCTGTCCGTTCTGGTCCTATTTCCTTAAGGAACTGCCCGCTGATGAGAGAAACTTTAGAACTCCTTGAACAACTAAACAATTGCAACCCACCCTTCCTGAAGCCAATGAGGATGTTTGCAAAATCCCAAACAGCCTGGGGAGGTGTCAGGAAGTGAACCAAGGAAGGCATGCTGTTTACGGGTCAGAAAAATTGCAGAGATTTTATTCTGGTTTGGTTGTTTGGATTGTAAAGAGATTATGGCCCCTCCTGGGGCAGTGCCGACAGTGAACAGGCTATCTTTCAGAGAGACTACCTCCGCATGTCTGGCCGCAAGCCTCAGGGGGCCACGGGGATAGACAAATGATACAAGGATGGCAAAAATCATTGCTCACCTAGTATACGGGGAAAGAGAAACAAGGAAAAATTTTAGAACGCACTTCACAAACTCTCTTATGTACTGAGACTTGCCAAATGTTTTGCCTACTCAGATGCTGGAGACTTACTTATTTTGGAAATGCTGTAAGTTTTCATTGCCTTTAAACTAAGGAAAACAAGGAAATATGCTATAGAAAACAATCCTGGCAGCATTTGGCAGAATATAAGAGGCACCGAAGCCCCAAAATAGTCAAACAACACTAAAGCTCTTTAGACTGAAGACTGGATCAAAGAATTATATTGTCCATGGGATAAGCGGAGAAGTAGGTTATGGAGATGAGATATGGGTTCATGGAAATCTTTGAACTGGATGATGCCTTAAGCATCATCTAGATGAACTCAGGCTTTCTGTGTTCATTATGTACTGGAAACAGATTATCCTATTTAAGTAATCCCACACACCTAGGGTTAGATCCAGTGAGATCGAGTAAGCAAGAAGTCAGGAGGAAAGATAATTCCCAGTTAATAACTGGAGCTGTCAACAGAGGGCCATCCACCAGGTATCAATGGAAAGAAGGAGGAGCTCGGGGTCACCTAGTCATAGAGTTGGACGCCGCTTAAGCAGATTCATTGAATGTGAGTGTTATTTTTAGAGTCTTTTATGTTTACTAAAATAATTATCATAAAGTCATTGCAGAAAAGTTTAAACAACTTTAAAATCCTCACACCTAGGCTAACCTATTAGTTTTCAAAGGAAAGACTATCTACCAAAACCAAAGAAGCCAAGAATTCAAACTGTACTTTCGAGAGTCCAAGAAAATCTAAAGACATGCATGTGGTCACCCTTGCCTTCAGCTGTAGATTTCTGCTTCACAGGAGAACCGAGCTTGACCTTCAAGCTCCTACCTTCTGGCCTCGAGAGGAGCATCTCGGGATCACAGCCGTCTTCCATCCAGCCTCTTACATCACATTACTGGAGCGTTCTCGACTCCAAGATGAAAGACCTTCCCGTGAAAATGAGATTATCAGATACAGAGAGACAGAACTGCATTATTATCCACACCTTGGCCTTCACTCTGGTCCAAACCTGCTGACAAAGGAAGAAAGGAAGACATGTCCATATTCAACCTCGGCCATCACACCTGTGACACTCTGCTTTTCATAACAATTTGAGCTCCTGGGGCTCCCGTTTTTGCTTTCAAAGAGAAAAGTAACAGCAGAAAATATCCAACCCAAAATAGCTGATACCACTGTGAAATAGCACTCTACACTCCATAGGAATAGAATAGCTTGGGGATTTTTAAAAAAATATCCAATAGGTTCTTACAAAGATGGTGTCAAATAATCCTTGGACGTATTGAGGCCACCGCACTTTTAAATACTCTGGCCTTAGAATGTATTGCAGACTAAAATATTTCCTCCTTAAACACTGGGCTAGTTCTTCTTAAACACTGAAATTGGTTCAGAGGATGGTGGGGTTTTTTTTCCTTTGGGTATTGTTAGTTTCCGTCTCAAGTCATGCTCATAATAGTCAACTCAGAAAAAAAATATCATTATAAGTTTGACTCCACGAGCTGACTTTTATGAGCTAGTAATGCATCATTGGCTCATCATTAAATCATAACCGAAGTGAACATTAATGGACCTCACTTGCAACGGCTTCCAAAGACAGTACACATGGACGGTGATTTTCAATTCCTCGAGATATGACTTAAATTCACTCTGGTGTTATTGAATTCCTGTAGAGGCTTGTGCATTAAAAACAATGAATTTCCTTTCGCGTCAAAAATTTTCACACGTCAACAAGTTGGCAAAGTGTATTTGTACCTTATAGCTGTAATCAGATAAATGGTATTCCTCCCAAAATTCATATGTTGAAGCCCTATCCTCCAGTTCCTCAGAATATGACTATATTTGAAGATCAGGTCTTTAAAGGGGCAATTAAGTTAACATGAGGCCATTAGGATTGGCCCTTATCTAATATGACTTGTGTCATATATGCCCCCAATTGGCTCCTTGATCTTGGACTTACAGCCTTCAGAAATGTGAGAAGTACATTTCTGTTGGTTAAGCTGTCCAGTTGGTGGTATTTTGTTATGCAGCTTTAGCAGACTGATACACTAGTCATCTTCTGTGAATAAGAAGAATGTTTGGAAATTCTCATCCATCAATCAAATTCAATGAGACAGTCAGCCCACACTAGTCCATATTTTATTTTGCCAGCTAGTTTCTTGTTAATCTTTAAAGGATCACAGATGCCCAAACTAGATTCCGAGCCTGGCTTGGAAATATAGAAAAGAATTGAGGAAGATGGGGACAGAAAGCTTGTTTACCTTCTCAACTCAATTAAAATGAGGGAAATTGAACTCCAGAGTATTTCATTCTTCTTGTCCCTTCTGCTTCTTCTCCTTTCTTCCTCCATGTTCTTACCTGCAAAAGAAGGATTATACACCCTAGTTCAAAATTGCTGTAAGGATTGGGTGAATTAATATAATGGCATGCTTCTCCAGTGACGGAGCAGAATGAAATGTGGTGGGCTAGCGTCCCAAAGAAGGAGGAGGGAAAGGAGAAAGAAAGAGAGTTTTACTTTTTTTTAATTGCTGTCCCAAATGCTTTACCTAGACTATCTGTGTCCTTGACCCCTCACGGTGACCCTGTGGGGTAGGCAGTATTATTGATTTCATCTTACAAATACATTTACTAACATTCAGAAGGGTTCCTCTGATATCTAATTCACACAGCTAGGAAACAATAAATCTTGGGAAGGAGGGAATCTAGGATCAAAGTTCTAAACCACCAGGATTTGCCCAAAGTTTTAGTATTTTTTAAAATTCTGCCTACTAAATTCACGTTGCTTTTGTGTAGTAATTTGATGCCTGTCTACATATACAATGGAGACAAATGTTATTAACATATACGAGTATGATTGTGTACGTGTATATATATATATATGGCCTTTTCCTCCATCTTTTGGAAAGACAAATAACAACTGGTAAGAGAAAAGAAAACAGAACAAAATAGGAAGACAGAGGAAAGAGGACCTATCCACTCATCGGCTAGTATCAGATAGTAGAGAATTTTGAAGGGTTGGAGGAGAAGAATGAAGAGACATAAGAGTTTCATGGAGCAGAAAATGGCATACTGAAAATGGCAGAAATGGAGAGGAAGACATTTAAAAGATATTGCTGTGCTTTGAGAATGTACTCTTTATCTCCTCCCCTGTCCCCACCAATATTTCCTTGATAAAATGAGATAAATATTGGAGTTATCTTAAATTCCTTTTTTTAAATTATAAGTTGTGTTTATTTGAGCTGATAATGAGAAAAGATTGGCCACAGAGTTCCCAGATATTTTTGGGTAATGCTTTCCACACCATTTCCTAGGCTTGGTGTGCTAAAGCCACGTTGGGGTCCGTAGCTTGTTTTTCATGTGTTACCCTACACCTGACCAACAGTGTGGTTTGAATAAGCAAGATCGTGTTTTGAAAACAAGATCACAGGGAGCAGAAGTGGCTGGGTCCAAAGCATGTTGATCCTAAGAAAAATATTCAAAAGGTGGAAGGAAATTCTATCAATCAGGATCACTTAGATCATGCTCTGTAGCTAACAGCACCAAATTTTCAGGAGCCCAACAAAACAAAACCTTGACTTTTTCCTCACACAAAGTCTGCTGTATTCCAGTGGAGGCAACTCTCCTGTAAGCAGTAGCACAAAACTCCAGGCTTCTTCAGTCTGTGGCACCTGCATCACAACACAAGGCTTCAAGTTTGGCCAAGACAGGAGAAGAAAACATGGTTCTTCCATGTTCTTCCACACAGTTCCGTGTTCTTCCACACAGTTTTTCCACCCAGGTGCAAAGAGGGTTGACAAAGGTGGTCTTTCCAGTTTCTGGAAAAGGGAAGAGAGCTAGAATTATTGTTGGAAACGGTAACGTCTTCCACAAATGTGGTACAGACCACAAAGAGGTTAGTTTTACAATCTGAAGGAACATGCATTTGTAGGGACTCAACTCACAGTACCAGCTACATGTGGTGATATGTAAGGCCACTTAACAGAGAAGTCTAAAACCTTCCTCACGGTACCAGAAACTAGGTGTTATTCTTTACCCCAACTTTCATTGACAACCGTGTTCTTAGTTCCCCATGGAAGGCAACAAAAGAGTGATAGCAAACACATGTGGACTTATTTAGGGTCTGGACAGACCCACCTACCGGGTTCCTTGAGAGCTGGCAGCTGCTGGAAAAATTGATGTCAAGCCAGTTCCAAACTGTTCCAACAGCTTGGTTTCAACTATAAACTTGAGAAAGTCATAGAACATGCCAAGGCCTAGACCCGAGAGAAATAGTTTTGAGTCATGGTTGGCACTTGCCACAGACCCTGCGCAGGGACAGAAAGTTCTGGAAGTTGAGAAATGCTTCTGCTTATGAGAGCTGATAAAATCTCTTATTCAAGCTCATCCATTAACTCAAAGAGCAAAACCTGATTTCTGTGGTGGAGGAACTCACCGCATTAGAGGATCGTTAGCACAAGTGGAAGTGGCCAGCATCTCAAACCCTTCAGCACAAGCAGAAGGACTGGGTTTGGGGGAGTCAGAGCAGCTGATGTAGGCACAAGGAGGCATGATGAGAGTGACCACAGAGAGTGGACCTTTTCTGTCTTCGCAATGGAATAAGATTGTGCTCCTCATTTCGCTGTTTCCTCGAGAGTCTGGAAAAAAGATATTGATTGCTTTTCATTGCCCTTTTGGACACAATTTGACATTTTTGATTGACCAAGTCCATATTGAGCCATGCAGAGCCCTCATATAGTTGGTGTGCAATCACTTTCTTGTCTTCGGTGAATTTCCAGGGTATGAAATTACCCCTCTCAGAAGACATGTTGTGCTAGTTTGCTCGGGCCACCATCCTCCCTCCTCCTGGCCATCATCACAGGATATCGTAGACTGTGCAGCTTAAACAACAGAAATGTATCTCCTCACTTTTCTGCAAGCCAGTCCAAGATCAAGGGGCCATCAGGGTCAGGTTCTTCCCAGAGCCCTCCTCCTGGCTTGCAGATGACCACCTCCTTGCTGTGTCCTCACATGGTGGACAGAGTCAAGATGAGTTCTCTAGTGTCTCTTCTTACAAGAGCACTAATCCCATCACTGGGGCCCCACCCCCATGACCTGACGTAAGCCCGGCACAATTCAGTCCATACAACATACCATGTCTATCTGTGGCTTCAGGTGTGCCCAGCATACTACTAGGCACTTCAGAGAAGCACGGCTTGGCCTCTCTCCACACCAGGGGACTTTTTAATCCTATACCCTTAGCTCTTACTTCCTAAAATGTCTCTACTCACCTAAAACCTGCTCAATTAAAAATCAGAGCCTGCTTTTGCTTTCGGTTTCTACAAACTGACTTTAATTCTCCTGCCCTTTATGTTCTTGCCATGAAATTAAAGGCCCACCTGAAGATGTTTTCATTATCGAACAGTTATTATCAAACAGCTTTGTGACAGGTGTTTTTCGGAGTTCACGAGACAAGCAGCCCTGTCCTCATGGGGCTCACATTTCAGCAAAGGGAGTAATGGCTGAGGAGCAGGCAGAGACCCTTAGAGACTGTGGCTGAGAAGTAGTCGGACACACTTACCGACTGTGATTGGTGACTGCGGAAATAGGAAGCACTGATGCCTCACATGACAGAGGACAGCAGGGAGGCGGCGCCCTCAAATATGTAAGCCACAGAAGCTCTCACAGCAGAGGTGACATTTCAGTTGCTACCAGAAGAACTGGGGCCATCTACAAGCTGAGGGGGAGCTTCCCAGGCCAGCAAGTTCAAAGTTACAAGATTGGGAGGGACCCACATGGGCCAGCAGCTGTGGGGAAAGGAGGAGCATATGTGGACAGTGAAGCCAGTGCCAGGTGTCACAGCATTGGTGAGAAATTTGGATCTGACTCCAACTGCCTTAAGAGAGCTAGTGTGTCTGGAAAACTAAACTTGAACGTAACTTCAAACATGTAACTTTTCTTGCTAAAGTACTTGAGTGTGTATTTATAGGATATTTTGGAAAATAGGGAAATTTATAAGAGAACACCTTTCAAACACACAAAGGGCTAAGGAACTAACTGGTGTATGGTTCAATATAAGGACGTTGGGTCAAAGGGTAATTAACACTTGGTAGTCCTCAGAAAGTTAACAGGCACTGTCTACGCAGCCTCCTAATGTCAGTGGTCTTGACCTCCACCCAGACTGTGCCTGTTTCTGTTTATTTGCTTGAGTCACTCAACCTATGGAATACACATTTAGAAGAATGCAAAGGTAAAGTAAATGTTTGCCAGGGAGCATGTTGGTTTTTCCCTTCAATCAATCATTGATGTAACAAATATTTATTCAGCACCTGCGATGTGCCATGCGCTCTGCTGGTCTTCGGCCTACAGTGGTGGCGCCTGCAGTCCTGGGTTTTCCAGTCCAGTAAAGAGAGAGACTGCAGCCTGGTGAGGGCTGAAAACTACAGTGATCTTTAGTAAACATGGAGAGTCAATGCAGGGACACACCATTAGCCAGAAGGCGTGGGGAAGTGTCTAAAGTGCTGATCTAGGAGAAGGGATGATAAGCAGTAACTGGGAAGAGAGAAATGAGCAATTTGGGCAAAACTAAACAAAACAGCCACGTGAGTCCCTGAATTTTTATGGGAAAAGGACCTATGGGTCATGGCAAAATGTCCCTACATCCCTCTCCCCATCTACTGGGGGCTGAGGTGTGTCACCTAGAAATCCATATGCTGAAGTCCTAACTGCCAGTACCTCAGAATGTGACTGCATGTGGGGACAAGGCCTTGAGAGAGGAGACCAAGTTCATACGAGGACTTTGGTGTGACCCCTAATTCCATATGGCTGACGTCTTTATAGGAAAGGAAACTTGGGCACAGATAGGAACAGAAGGAAGACCATGTGAGGACACAGGGAAGAGGAAGCTGTCCAGAAACCAAGGAGGAATTCACCTGCCAACACCTCACTCTCAGCCTACCAGCCTCCAGAACCGTGAGGAAGTAAGTTTCTGTCACAGTGTCCCTAGTCTGTGGCACTTGCTTCCAACAGTCCTAGCAAACTAACCTGCCATCGAATTCTTCTTCACAGCAAAACTCAGGAGAACTCCCTCCACTCACTCGCCTCAGATTCTGTCTTCAACTCACTCCAGAAACTTCCCAGTCTTCTCTTTTCTGCTCATTTCAGTATCGTCTGATCGCTTCCTTCTTCCTGAAGTTCTTCTCCATTAACTTCAGCTTCCTTCCCTTTCCTGGTCTTCCTCCTGTCCTCCTGGCCATGATTCCTCTGGGGCCTTCCCACTCTGCAGACCTTCAGGGTGGAGTTCTCAAAGGCTCAATCCTCTGTCCACTTCTCTTCTCCCCTACACGCTCACCCTGAGGTAGAAGGAATCACTGGATGTTACTCTTAGAACGAAGGGAAGCCCATAAAGGATTTTAGAGAATAAAATCCAACATATATTTCAAAAACATCACTAGGCACACAGTATATAAATAGAAAAGTTAATATGGGAGTTGAGTTAGAAGGCAATAATAATAAGTTAGACATGTGTGGTAGCAATGAGGATGCATAAAAGCTGGCAAAAGTGGATATATATGTAGAGTTATTTAATATACTTAGGACCTGAAATCCTCAAGATTCAAAAGGATAGGAGGAAGAGAAAGATGTCATAATTCTGAAGTTTCTGGGTACCAGATAGATAATGGTGACTTTTCTGAACTAGGAAATCTGGGCAGAAGAATGACTTCTGGAGACAGATCACAGGTTCGGTTTTGAACACAGTGAAGTGCCCTTAATATACACAAGTGGAAATGTCAAGTGGGCGATTAGACAATACGCATCTGGAATTCAGAGAAGCTGCCTGATCTAGAAATTTAGACTTAAGGGCCATTGGAATATAAATCATGCTTGTAGACTGCAACAGCCATGAGTAAGGATGAGCTCTCTATGCAAGAGTAGAGCATAGAGAAAGGAAAGGATACCTGACAGAAAAATCCACACAAGAAACAAAAGCATGGTAGAAGAGGGTGAGCCAGAAAAGTGGACTGAAAAGGAGCAGAGGAATGGGGAAAGTAGAAATGTCTGGTGTCAAGGAAGCCAGTGACAGGAAAGAAGGTAGAGATCTACCACATCAAATGGTGCAGACAGAATGCTATATCTGGACAAAGGACTTGAATAGACATTTCTCCAAATAAGACATACCCAATAAGTACATGAAAAGATGCTCAACGTCACTAATCATTAGGGAAATGCTAGTTACAACCACGATAAGAGGGGCGCCTGGGTGGTTCAGTTGGATAAGCATCTGACTCTTGATCTCAGCTCAGGTCATGATCTCACAATTCATGAGTTTGAGCCCCATGTCAAGTTCTGTGCTGACAGCATGGAGCCTGCTTGGGATTCTCTCGCTCTCTTTTCCCTCTCTCTCTCTCTCTCTCTCTGCCCCTCCCTCTGCTTGCGTGTTCTCTCTCTCAAAACAAATAAGTAAACTTAAGAAAAAAACACAATAAGATGCTACCTCACACCCATTAGGATGGTTACTATGAAAATAAAAAACAGAAAATAGCAAGTGTTGGTGAGGATGTGGAAAATTTGGAACACTTGTGTGCTGTTGGTGGGAATGTAAACTGGTGCAACCACTGTGGAAAACAGTGTGCTCAAAAAATTAAAAGTAGAACTACAATATGATCCAGTAATCCCACTACTGAGTATACACCCAAAAGAATGGAAAGCCAGGTCTGGAAGAGATGTCGGTATACCATATTCATAGATGCATTATTCACAACAACAAAAAGGTGAAAGCAGCAAAAGCATATGTTCATAGATGAATGTATTTTTAAAACGTAGTCTGTATATACAGGGAATATTATTAAGAAGTTCTGACACACGTTAATACATGGATAAACCTTGAAGAAATCATGCTCAATGAAATAAGCTAGTCACAAAAAAGGAAAAACAATGTATGGTTTCACTTACATGAGGTGCCTAGAGTAGCCAAATTCATAGAGACAGAAAGTAGAATGGTGCTTGACAGAGGTTGGAGAGAGGGGGTAAGGGGGGCAACTGTTTAATGTGTATAGATTTTTAGTTTTACAAGATGAAAGTTCTGGAAACTGGTTACACAGGACTGTGAATATACTTAACACCACTGAAGTGTACACTTAAAAATGGTTATGAGGGTAAAATTTTATGTTATGTATATTTTACCACAGTTAAAAATAAAAAATAAAAACTCAGTTATGAAAATGTAACCCTGGGATTCCTGGGTGGCTCCGTTGGTTAAGTGTCTAACTTCAGCTCAGGTCATGATCTCACAGTTATGTGAGTTTGAGCCTCATGGCGGGCTCTCTGCTGACAGCTTGGAGCTGTCCTTCGGATTCTGTGTCTCCTTCCCTCTCTGTCTCTCTCCTGATCATTCTTTGTCTCTCTCTCTCTCTCTCTCAAAAATGAACAAACATTAAAAAAATCTTTAAAAAGAAAATGTAACCCTTATATGTGGATAGGATAAAATAAGTCACATGTTCCTGTAGTGAAACAAAGTCATCTAAACCATCATTGTCTACACTTTTTTTCAAGGAATTTGGTTGTGGAAGAGAAAAGAGATAAAGAAGAAACTCAAAGACAAATGTCAGATCAAAAGTGGTTCACTTCTTCTCTAAAGATAGTAGAGGTTCAAGCATATTTAAGAGGCTAAAGCATATTATTCTTTCTAGCTTTACATTCTCTCTCCTAAAAAGCTAGAAAGGATCATCAATACTGAGACGCTTCTCTGAGATGAGAGGAGATGCAGTGTGGGACGCAGACCGAACGGAAGCATCTGGTAGGACAAACACCTCCCCCAAGTGCAGAATGAGGAAACGAGGACAGGAGCGAACAAGACAGGCAGATGTATTGGTCTGGTACCAGAAACTGATGAATTTGAATCAAAATCCTTTCATTTTCCCTGAGAAGAATCAGGGTTCCCTTTTGAAAGGGAGGATCCTGTTGCAGCGTAAAAGTTTCTGGAAGAGTGAAGGAAGTTTGAAATGGTCGTTAAGAATCACTGGGAAGGGTAGAGATCCCCTCTATACTGGTGTCCACCAATTGACCAGGATTCCCGACTGCGTGATGATGTGAATGTCTCTGCTCTTCTGAGACGCTTGAGTAGGCACAGCGAAAATGTACTGTTGGGTTAATCTAGAGCTGGAGTTTTGACTAACAAAGTTAGGGAAGACACAGAGTTAATTAGGTAAGGGATCATTTGATGGACCATCGAATCTAAGGAGGATATGGAAGAAGTAAAGAGAAAGGCTAATGGATGAGGAGGAGGTTAGGAGTGGATAACTAGTCACTGATGGGTCAGACAACCTAATGGGAGCAACTGACTGTGTCAGAGACGGACATGGTGATTAGTGATGCCATAGTGACACTGTGACATCCGGTGAGAGAGTGACATCATGAAATGGGAGCCACTAGGATTATGAGGGTCAAAACACCAAGAGATCAGGCCATCAGGCACATACCAGGGGTGCTGAGATGTATGAGAGAACCAAGCTGGAGAGGAAAACAGCAAACCAAGTGATAAAGTCTTCATTTGTAAGGAAAAAAAGGAAGGGGGACTTTTTAAAGCTTTATCCGTCACATTTATGTGATGTATTAAGTGTTGACTTGTGTCTTCCACAAATGTTGAAGTCCTAAACCCCAAGAACTTGGAACGTGACCTTATTTGGAGATAGGGTCTTTGCAGATATAACTTGTTAAGGTGAGACGAGGTCAGACGGAGGACACAAACATGCACACAGGGAGTGCTCCGTGGGGAGATGACGGTGGAGACCAAGGCCGTGCATCTGCAAGCCTGGGGGCACTGAAGAGGGCCAACAGACTCCCAGAAGCTGGGGTGGAGTGGGGAGGGGGTCTCCCTCATGGCCTCGAAAGGAACCCGCACTGCCCACACCTGGATCTCAAGACTGTAGCCTCCAGAACGAGGAGACAATGAATTTCTGTTGTTCAGCTCACCTAGTACGTGGAACTTCATTGCAGCAACTCTAGCAAACTAATGCATTTGTCTTAATGTAACTCCATTGTCATCTGCAAAAGCTGTTTTTGGAAGGATACCTTGAATCCAGATCTCCTATCTGGTCAGGCATTCTCACCAAATCCAAGGAACAGGAAGTCCTTGAGAAGGTTTTCCTTCTGGGCAGATCATCACAGGTAGAAGATTCCGGTACTAAGTAACGGCTATCTTCTACTCAGTTTTTGCTACTACTGTCAAGTTTATATATATCATCTTATATAATCTTCATAACCACCATGCAAAATGAGTATTATTGTCCTCATTTTGCAAATAAGAAAACTGGGGCAGAGAGAAATTAAGGATTTTCCCCAAGAGCAACCAACGATCAAAGCTGGAATTTAAATCTAGGCCTGCCTGACTCCAAAGCTCACATTTCTTCCACTCTCTAGTCTTAACTGCAGCCTGACTGCACCCAGAGGCAGGGCCCCTCAGCACTCCCAGGGGACATCTATTCCCCACTGGGAATCCTTCCTCATTCTCTTATTGAAAGTCCTTGACTTTGGGGTCAGTCCTTTCCTGCTCTGTCCCCTCTCCTTCCTGCCTCTACTTGTCCTCTTCCTCTGACAACCATTGGGGGCTCTCTGAGTTCACTCTGTGGGACCTCCAGGACCTGGCTCCTTTCTCACCCTCCCACTGTTTCTGTCTTAATTTGCAAACCAGTCCCTTCTCTGTTTCCTCCAGTCGCCCCAAACACCTCTCTGCTCCCCACACACACCCTGCTCTCTCCAACCCCCTGGCCTTTGCACATGCTGGGCCTTCCACCCTGCCTCATTCTTGCCTTTGCCAGAGAAATCGCCCCTGCTCTCCCAACGGTGATGTAGACATCCACCTGAAGGAAGAGTCTTGTGCATTCTCCCCTCTGTTTTCTCATTCACTCAACATTCAAAAAGTGTGCAACCATCTCCTCCCTCAGACTCTGGGGTGGAGCAGTGAGTGCAACGAAGTTCCTGCTCCAGGAACTTAAGTCCCAGTGAGGAGAGAGAGGAATAACCACCCAGTGCCTGCTACAGAGTGGGAGATTAACACGTACCAGACCGTGTGTGTTGAGTTCAGTATATTCTGCATCTGGTGTGATATTTGACTCTATGGAGAATAAATCTAGGTTCTTTTCTAAAGTTGGCTTTCTCATTTTTGAAAAGATATTGCCAGAGACCTATTCGTTATGGGAAATGTTCAAAGGCTCTAAGTTTCAGGGATGCATCAAAATAGACCTCAATCAAATACATACGCATGCAAGTTTTTCCTCTAAATTCCAAGACAGAGGTAGGGTGCAGATGGTAGCCTCTAGCATTGCCAAATTCAGGGCAAAGCTGGAAGCCTGAATGCCAAGAGAGATAGGTCAGGTCCATGACTAAGTGAAAGATGTGCTCTGGAGGGTGGCATATCCGGAGTCAGCCCCCTTGAAGGCCAGGAAGCTCATTTCCATAAGGAAACACAGGCCTCCACTGGCAGACAGACTGATATTTACAGAGAAGCCAGAAATCTGAAATAGTTTCTTGAGAAAGAGAGAGAGAGAGAGCAAGCAGAAGAGGGGCTGAGAGAGAGAGAGGGAGAGAGAGAGTCCCAAGCAGGCTCCTCACCATCAGCACAGAGCTCCATGTGGGGCTTGATCCCACCAGCTGTGAGATCATGACCTGAGCCAAAATCAAGAGTCAGACGCTTAACTGACGGAGCCACCCAGGCACCCTAGGAATCTAAATGCTTAGATGATATCTCCAGACACTATTTTAGTGCTGATGACAAATCTCTGTACGACAGAGTATCATTCTGTCCGGACCTTGGCCCACAGACCGTCAGTTAACCTTCGTTTAGTGCATTATCATCGCCTCTCCTTCTATGTGTTGTCTTACATCTGGCCTTTCTCTCCTGCCTTCCAGGGAATGCTCCATGGTGCAGATTGCTGCTTAAGTTAATTTTATTATGAAGCAATCCCAGCATCTGAGTCCACTGGAAACACCCAGAAGAACAGAGAGAAGGGAGTCAGACGTCACTGGCGTCCGTGGTGACAATGCCAAATGTGCGTGTCTTCAGGCCACACCCCTGACTCCAGCCTTCAGCACAAGGAGAGAAGGGGGAGGGAAGGGGGAGGCAGAGAAGAGGCAAAGAAATGTTGCCGCCGTTTGGGGTGCGTGGCCTCCCTCCGAGGTGACCGCAGCCGAGTAGCAACACGTTAAATGAGGTTGACAATGTGTGAAGCGGAAAATGTCAGTAGCGGAAGAGAGACACCGTGAACTTTAGTTTTGATTTAAATTAATGGGAAGTCAAGAAGAGAAAATCCTTCCAGTGTTCCAAGAAAAGTCACGAGGGTGCAGGCGTGGACCTGCCTGAGCGGGCATCTGCCTTGGTGCGAAAGTCACTTCTGCGCCTCTCGCGTTTATTTGCAGAGGACACTGAAATATTTAGACACACAAACACTTCAATTAGAGGCAGGTCACCGGGCCACCACACTTTGAGTTCCACTCTGACAAACGCACTTTTTTCCCTTTCCATTCTTTCCCATCAGGGCCTGGAGGGGCGCGGGAGGCTAAGGCCACTGCAGCAGTGAATGAGCAGCTGTGGGAAGGTGAGGAATCTGGGTGTGAGATTCGCGGAGTCTAGTGCACTAGGAAATCAGCAAATAGCTCTTGGAAATGTCTTCACATGCGAACTATACAAAGAGAGGGGGGAAAGCCCCTGACAACAATTAAGGAAAGGAGTTGCTTCCCAAGGAAACCAACCACAGCTTCCTAGAAGCAGGTGCATGGCCAGGCACTGGGGAGTCAGGCCCTTGATCTTGGTCACAAGAAGGGGAAGCAGCCCGGAGGAAGGAGGTGGTGGCCAGACCTCATGGCCTTTCCACGGGTCTCCTCTCTCGTGCAGGCACTAAGCACCCTATGCGACCTCCCTGAGGCTGTGGAAGGCACGTGCTCAGGGGGAGATCAAGCTTCTAGTTCCCTTCCACTGTTTATTAGCCAGAAAAACAGGCTCCAGTAACACCCAACACTGATAACTTGAAGTGAATGCCTGGCAAGGGAGGAGAGCAGGAGAATCCGGACATCAAATAGCTTTTCAACGAGGAGTGCTGATGGAATCGAAAGCCAAAGGATGTGAGGATGGCAGTGGGTTGGAGGGGTTGCCGCTACGGCAGGAAGGAATGTTCTCGCGACATTTAGGATGCTGAGACAGCTGTTAGGAGGGCTGATTAGCATCGCCTTCAGGATCCAGAGGAGTGAGGAGGCGGTGCCGAGCTGCTAGGAGAATTAGCATCCTTAAATAAGAGACATAAGTGTAATGGGAACAGAGACTATCCTAAGTGGCTCATCCCAGGCTTCTCTCCACTAACGTGAGTGTTAAATACACACCGAGGGAGCAGGGTTGAGACAGAAGGAAAACTAGAAATGAAACTAGCATGTTATTAGAAATAGACATTTGCTGGGCAATTGGAAGCAGCTAGGCGTCAAGTTTGTTTTGAATCTGACAAATGAGACTATCTTTTAAAGGTGATATATTAAGGCTCATTGCAACACCATTCACGTTCTGGGAACGGCGCCTCCGTGCACACGTGGTGATCACACCCCTTCCTCTCGCCAGGGGAAGCCTGCAATCGTGAGCACCACTTCTCTCTGATAAGGCTGCCTCCTCCAGGGTGCCAACTCCCTCTGAATTTCAGAGCTAATAGGAGTTGCCTTTTGCATGTGCAGTTCATTTTCCCACCAGCTAGCAAGCATTCAAGACAGAGAAATCTGCCGTCCCTCTGAACGTGCTCTCACCTCCTTGCCAGTGAACCCACTCGAGAACTTGACAGTGGATTGCTCCCTGAGCCAAGGGCTTTTTGTAATGGCCACGATGATGCAATCACCCTGACCCGTTTCCAGTCCTGGTGCTGATGAAAAAAACCACCATGGTGTTTGTGAGTTATCAGGAAGACTGGTATTTTTCATCCATGACAAAAACACGCAGGGGTGTGTGTTTGAAAGGGAAAGAGTATTTTGAGAACTGGACATTAATGACACCTGTCATAGGAGCCATGCTTCCCAAAGCCATTCCAGGCAGGTTCTGTAAGAGAACTTTCTATTAAGAGACATCATCAGTATTTTGTCTTTCTCTCGCCTTCTCCCTGCAATGACAAGACTTCCACCCTCTACCCCAAATCCTCTGGAGTCCTTGATGGGGACAGAGTCATAAACCAGCTCTGTCAGGGCCATCAGGCAGCACTGTTTGCCTCATTTCCCTTCCCAGCCATCTTCGGGGTGTTCTGGTGTGGTGACCCTTCGCTCCACCTGCACCACTGGTAACCCAAAGAACGTCTGCTTTGCTTCTCCCTAGAGGATGCATACGTTCATGCCAACGGCATTGTATCTCGCTGATTCCACAGAGGCTGCCCAGGCTCCCAGGGCTGTCCCTGCCTCTAACCACACACAGCGTGGGCGCCACGCCGGGTGGTGCTGCCAACAGAGATGAACCACGAGCCCTGCCGGGAGCCAGCGTGGAGAGTCTCTCTCCCGTCAGTGCTTTGGCCCTTTGGATGAGTCCATGCAAAGCCACCAGGTCACCCCACTCCCCCCAGGGATCTCAAGAGGCAGTTTTTTGCTTTCTCAGTTTTGCCGAGCCCCTTCCTTCCGTATGTGCCGTAGGAGGGTGAGTAGAGAAGGCAGCAAGGGAAACGATCATTCACAAGCCTACATTCCGGAGTCCCTTCCTCCATTCCTCCAGTAACAGCTGTCCTGGCATTTCTCTTATTTCTTTCTCACTTTTTTTTTTTTTTTGCCTTAGGATGAGTTTGTTTCCAGGGTGTTCTGTAGGTCCTCACACCCAGAGAGCCCCAGGGAACACCCTCGACCCTCAGATGGATCTGAACTTTGAGTAAATAGTACTTGGGTACGAGAGGAAGCCTCCTGTCTCCCTACCATCCCGGAAATGCAGCACAGCTTATAAGGCACTTGCCCACGGTCTACCTCACTCAGTTCTCACAGGACCCAGGGCCACCTGGGATGCTATTCATTCCACTTTGACAAAGATGTAGACTGAGAACCGGAGAAGTCGCGCAGCCTGCCCAAGCCCGCACAGCCTTAAGTGAGGAGATGACCGCTTAAGGCCGTGTCTGAGTCCCGATCAGATGCCCTTTACATCTCAATTTTTTACCTAAGTTTGATCTCCGGTGGGGAGAGGCAAACTTGGGGTCAACACACCCAGGACAAGGGTCAGAGCAGGCGTCCAATTTTCTTTTCAAGCCTCTTTTCTCTCAATGGCAATATGACCACAACTGTGAGAGACTCGCCAGAGCCAAAATGAATTCGTAGGATGCAGCTGCCTTGAGCGGAGGTGCACAGGCGGTCCCGTGATGCTGGGCCAATGAAGCCAGCCCTCCTTGCCTCTCCCTACCTTCCTCTCACACAGCTCAGCACCCCCAGAGCATGTGAGGGTGTCCATGTCAAGACAGCATCTGGCCAGCCTGGGTTTGGCCTCTGGGAGTGAATCTAAGGGGCTCTTGGAGAAGGCACCACTATCCTTGTATTTTCTTTCCAAAGCTCACCGAACATACAGAATGGGATGGATGGCACTTCATACCTTTCAAACTGCCCCCGTCATGGGGTAGGGTTTCATCCCCGCACTCTGAAAATGAAAACTTCACACCCTGTTTCTTCAGGGGTAGCAAGACCCAGGGATGCACTCCTACTGGTTTTGATTTCTAAAGTGCACTCAGGTCTCACAAGACTCACTCACCACACTTGGAAAACTATTCCTAATTGCAAAACTAAGAAGACGGCAGTTTTTTATTGTCGATCCCGGGGGCAAGGCAGCGGCTTCTGTCCCCGTCAGGGTGGGAGGTCACCTGAGAGAGGACTCAGGTGTCCAGAGGCCAATACTGCAGCTCAGGGCTCTGGAAGGACAATCTAGAAAGTTCTTAACACTGAAAACCAAGCTGGATGGCATTCTGCTTATTAACTCCCAATTTATTATCCAGCACTAACTACATGTTCATGTGAAGGAAACGGTTTTCAAAATGCAATATGCATACCCTACAGGACTCATACAGACTTCTAGAACAAGAAGAGGTCCAGCCTTGCAGACGGCCTCATCTGTACCTAATTTACAGAGTCTCAGAAGACCCACAGAAAGCACAAAAAGCAAACACCCAGCCCCCAACCAACCCTAGAGTGGGATTTCCCCCAGTGCCAGCCAGCCTATCCCATGGGGAGATAGCCCGCAGCCTCAGATGGCCAACGGAAAAGGAAGCAAAATGGAAATGAGTCCAAACTAAGTGAATGATCACAGCAGTTAATTATTAAATACCCTCCATGTGCCAGACACTGGGTTTGGGGATTTATACACATTAAATAATAAAATCTTCACACTAAACTTATTTATTTGATCTACATCTTTTTTTAATGTTTATTTATTTTTGAGAGAGAAACAGACAGAGCAAGAGCAGGGAGGAGCAGAGAGAGAGGAGACACAGAATCCGAAGCAGGCTCCAGGCTCCGAGGTGTCAGCACAGAGTGCAACACCAGGCTCAGACTCATGAACCGTGAGATCAGGACCTGAGCTGAAGTTGGACCCTTACCTGACAGAGCCACCCAGGTGCCCCCAAGATAACACATTTAAATTAAAATATTGCTAGACTAAAGACTCAAGGATCCACACTTTTTTAAAAAAATATTTTTTATTTTATTTTTGAGAAAGAGAGAGAGATAGAATGTGAGTGGGCGAGGGGCAGAGAGAGAGGGAGACACAGAATCCAAAGCAGGCTCAGGCTTCGAGCGGTCAGCCCAGAGCCTGAAGCGGGGCTGAAACTCATGAACTGAGAGATCATGACCTGAGCCCAAGTCAGACGCCTAAACAACTGAGCCGCCCAGGCACCCCTATCTGATCTACATCTTGTAAATGATGACACCGTGGGTGAAGGGGTTATACCAAGTCATGTGTGTGCAGGTGACAGAACCAACATTTCGGCCCAGTTCTTTGTGATTCATCACTTAGCCATCCTTGAGGTGGGAAACTCAAACCCTGAAGTGATATAATGCATCATTTGTCTATGGTTTCTTTCCTTTCATCACCTCTAGGTTCATATCCAATGTAATCAGAAAAGACAACATTCTTGCTTAATGAGAGTTTGTTGGAATGACAACAAGGGGCAGACAGAGCAGACCCAGGAGTGTCCCTGTGGCTGAGTATGGCATCCGAGGACAGCATCCATGGCCCTGCATGCAGGTCGCCATGGGAGATTTTATCACTGGTCCTCTGACGGTGCCTCAGACAGTGGGCGATGCTCATTCCCTGGGCAGCCCAGCACCCCAGTGGCCCAGGCCCCTGCAAGTCTGCTCCTGCGGAAAGACATCTGTTTTGCAACAACAACAACAACAACAAAAAAAAAAACCAAAAAAATAAAAAACAAAGGAAATTCCGTCTAAGGTGTAAGCTCAAGGTCCTGCAGTCCCACTGGCAAAGCTCTCATTTTTTTTGTAAAGCTCTCATTTTTAAATTAGGTACATTGGAGATGCCCGCACAATGTAGCTCATTTAGATTTTTTTTAATGTTTATATTTATTTTTGAGAGAGAGAGAAAGCACGAGCAGGGGAGGGTCAAAGAGAGAGGGAGATACAGAATCCAAAGACAGGCTCCAGGCTCTGAGCTGTCAGCACAGAGCCCGACGCGGGGCTGGAACCCACAAACTGTGAGATCATGACCTGAGCCGAAGTTGGACACTTAAGCGACTGAGCCATCCAGGTACCCCAATGTAGCTCATTTAGAAGGTAATTCTTAGTCACACCACTTTTAAATGAATCTCTTTGTGTCCAGTGTTGTCAACTGAGGTCCAATACGGCTGATTGAAATCCCGTCTATAGCCATGATTGGTAAAACCTTATTCATGCCTACTCTACTCATTGTATGTATATACACAATTTGGGCAGAGCCAGACTGACATTTGCCTTTGGACTATCTTTGAAAAATAGATTTGCCAAGCATGCAGTGTAATTAGTATTACGCAGAAAATGCTCACTGTCAAGGCGCGTTTTGGATCATTCTCACTTACAAAGAGTTGCCTAAAGACACCTAACCCTCACTCTCGTTGCTTTCGTGGTGCAATATGATGCATGCTTTAAAGCAACACAAAATTTAATTTTTTCATAAAATTTTGAATGCAGGGCTTTTGTCTCCCCCACTGGCCATTTCTGCTTTTAAAATCAAGTAGAGGGTTTCCCACGCTGGAAAGCAAGGCTGTGCTGGCAGAGCGAGCTGGCCAGGTGGACGGGCGTGATGGGGGCTGGGCCACAGCCAGGTGCAGGGAAGATGGACAGAGGTGTAGGACCTCCTATCGGAGCCCAGGGAGCTGTGTAAGGATACAGTCTCTGTTTGTTCTAGACCGCCAGAAAATGCCCCCTGAGCTCCCACCAGCTGCTCAGAGCGCCTTTCCGGGCTGCGGGTTGGATGACATTTTCCCTAACCTTTTTAACAAACATAGGGTGAGGACCACGCTGTTTGGCTGAAAGACTAAATTTCAGAAAGAATGGCAAGGAGGGGAATTGTTTCAGAGCCTCAGCAAACGGCACTAATCACCATAATCCCAAAGCATAACAGACACAGACGAAACCCATCCACCTGGGGACACTCGATATTTTTGCTCTAACCTCTCTACCCATGTCTAGGCACGCCGGGCTACACCATAAAACAGCGAGTGGAGCACATTTCTGTGGACCAAGTGGGATTACTTTTCAGATCCATCTCCCCTCTGGGAAAGAAAGGTAATGGCTGTATCTGTCAGGGCCCTTCCAATGCCATGAAGAGGGGTCTTCATGGGGTCTCCTCATGGAAATGGAACCAGTTTGCAGCTGGTTCCCTGAAAACTCTCGGGAACAGAGAGAGTCATGTGATTCTCTGTAGAGACTTGCATGCCGCCTCTGTCATCTTTCCATGTTCTGTCCTTCTCCCTTCCCTCAGCTGGTGTGCTCAGAACTTACAGCATCCATGATGGCGTCCCAAGCCAGAGTCTCTCCCAAATTCATATGCTGAAGCCCTAACCTCCCCATTCGGTGCCTCAGAATTTCTCCTTATATAGATATCAGGTCTGGAAAGAGGTGATTAGGTTAAAATGAGGTCATGAGGGTGACCGCTAATCCATGAGTTGTGTCTTCATCTGGAGAAACTAAGGCATCAACATGCATGGAGGGAAGCACATATGTAGGCACAGGAGAAGGGGGTGTCTGCAGGCTGGAGACAGAGGCCTCAGGAGAAACCCACTCTGCCCGCCCCTTGACCTGGGACTTCCAGCCTCCAGAGATGTGAGAAAATAAATGGCTCTTAATGGAGACTCACAGCCTCTGGCACTTTCTATAGCCACCCAGGCCAACTCATATAGTCTCCTTCTGAAATTTTCACCTCAGACTCAGCAACTGGCACAGCCTCTTGGTTTCCACATTTGTGAGAGAGGAACCTCATGGCTCCAGTTCATTCTGCAAAGTCCAGTCGCCCAGACACAGGCTGCTGCCAGCCGGGCCACCATCTGCCTTGATGTAGTAGGACACCACCTGGGCTCAGTCATCTCAGGCTGAGGAGGGCGGGCTCATGAAGCCCAGACATGGCTGCCCAGAGTCACCTCGCACAGGGTCTGTGGGGATCCTAGGTTCTGGAGGGCGAGCAGTGGATCACCCAGCTCCATGACGGACGCCCCTAACAGTGCAACCAGTCACTACAAACAATTGCCTGCTTCCTAAGGATGAGGTGCTTCAGAGTTAGACGGCTACAGTGTTGCTACTATGGCTGTACGATTTCAGACGTAAACTTCAGGTGCCGGTACCACCTTTAAAGAAAGCACTGTATGAAAGTAGATGGTGGATACCAGGGGCTGGGAGAGGAGGAAATGGGGAGTTAGTGTTTGATGAGGGCAGAGTTTCAGTTTGGGAGGATGAGAAAGTTCTAGAGATGGATGGTAGTGATAGTTGCAAACCTCATGTCACTGAGCTGTACACTTAAAAATGGTTAAAATGGTACATTTTACACTGTGGATATTTTATACTAATAAAAAAATCAACTTGAAGGGGTATGCACGCTAACGGAGACAAAGCGTTCTACCCTAATGGAGTCATGTTTCTCTGATGGTGTTGGGAAAACCCTGTTCATAGCACTTGTGAGAAATGATTAAGCCCACAGGCAGCCACTGTTCAACCAGACAGTCCTGCTTCCCTCTGCTGAATGACGAGCTGCAGACAATGACATGAACTCCAGGCTACTGAGGGACATTACACAGAATGGACCCAAGGGACACCTAAGATGAACTAAAGAATACCCAACGAGTGGCTGCAAGTGACCACCCACCACCTCCATCCTGGCCCAGAGTCATCTGGTCTGAACCAGACACAGGTAAGAACACAGCAAATGGTTTCACTCACCTCCCTAAGCTCAGGATTCCAAGGTATTAACTGTCACTTACATGAAAGTCGTCTACTTCTCATCAATATCCTCTTCAACTCTTTTTCTGGCTTGAGATCTTAGGAATTTTCCCCCAACGGGAAATCGCAATGGGACAGTTAAAATAGAGAAGTTGCCAAATGCACGGTTCTTTTGGAATCACCAAGATGAAATAGCCCAGTTTTCTCTTTCAGACTCTTAGGAGGTGGAGGTTTGGAAAAGGCATCCAATGTGTTCTGAGCACAGATATCTAGAGCTAAAGAAAGGGGGAAAGTACGCTTTCTTCTCACCCTCCAGTGCAGCAGTGGAGAGAAGACAAGAGAAAGAGGTGAGAAATGGAGACAATATGGTGGATCTGGAATTTGAAGGCTAAGTGAACCCTGGCCCAGATGCACAGGCATGACATGGGGAGAAAGGATTGCCACACAGTCAGAGAGCTGGAGCAGAATGATCCAGAAGGACTAAGGGAGGTGGAGCCCCCCCTCCCCCCGTGTGCTCTGGTGCATACCACAGCTCAAGGGAAAAAACATTCCTGGGAGGGACAGCACTGTAAAATGAAACGGTTGACTGCAGGTGGAAGGAGACAGAATTTTCCATCCCAGGTCTTGCTATTTCTCATTCACTTGTGTAAATATGTTTGTGTGTGCACATTATGTGTAACTCTATTGTGCAGGCATTGTCCACACGAGATATAGAAATACGTCTGTATGATTTGATCAGGCTGGATTCATTTCCCAAAGTTGGTGCTGCTCTTCTCTTACTTAGAAAAGCATTTCTCATTTACAGTTACAAAGACAAAGCTCTCCGGTCAGCAGGCCCTTTTAGGAGAGCACTGTGGACCCTTTCCTCTCACCAGCTTGGTGGCGGTGTGACCACCACCCTGCTGATCCCAGAGCAGGGATCACAGACACCTGAAACTCAGCTGTGGTCCCTAAGTCCCAGGCCTTGGTAAGCGGCTTTAGAATGACCGCCCAGGGGGACAGTCATGACTCATTCTCTGTCCCTCCTCTTCCTGAAACTCTGTTTTGAATATGATCCACCAAACCCACCCAGAAGGGAAGCTGTCACTGCAGAAGATCTGATGAGCAGACAAGCCTTCTGGCACCTGAGTGCAGTGGAGCCTCTCACCTGGGACCCAGACACGGGGCCCACCGTCCAGCCCAGCTCAGGGGCCTGCAGCCTGGGCAGGGCGTTTTCAGCCTCTGCTCTTCCCACTGTGCACTCAGAGAAGCAACTCAGGTACCCTCTGGGTGAGGGCAAGGGTGTGGGTGGCTCCTTGGGACCCTCTCCAACCCAGACTTCCTTCAACAGGGCTCCTAATCTGAGCTCCAACTAGCTCACGTCTTTGCCTCTATTTGCACATTAGCAGTCAGGACCGCTAAGAGAGAGAAGGATGAATGCTAGAAGCTAAGCAATACATTCCACTTGAATATCATAATATCATATATATTCAAGAATATATATGATATATGTTTTGAAGATAAGGATGTTGAATGCACAAAGTTTAAATGCACACAGGTGTCCTTTATATACCAGGCCAGTAACATTTCTCAAGAAATCTGGAAAGACTCCTTGAGTGGCCCAGCAAGTTTCCGGAACATCGGATCGCTGCTGACAAATAGCCTTTTAGCAAATTAAGTGTAAATGAATCAGAAGCTTATGGACCATGTTTTAGCTGAAACAAACAAAGGATCCAAAATTTATAAGAAAAGGTGCTTGGCAAACTCATAGTTTGTTGAACCCAAGCATTTGAAAAATAGTTTGGTTAATTTTGCCAACTCAAAACCCTGCCAACTTTCTAATGTCCCTAAGTATTTGCTAGCATTTTTCCAGATTGAATTTCCTATCCATATTTCTAAATGTTCTTGGCCGCTCTGCTGATAATTATTTGGAGTACTTTATATGCACAGGGACAGTATGCTTCATTTTTTGAAAATTAATCCAATGTCATTCTAACTTGGGACAGTTTGACAGCTTACAAAATTCTTTCAAGACTATCACATTAGGGGAGCCTGGGTGGCTCAGTTGGTTGAGCGTCAACTTTTGGTTTCGGCTTAGGTCATGATCTCACGGTTTGTGGGATGGAGTCCCTCATCGGGCTCAGTACTGACAGCGCCTGCTTGGGAATCTCTCTCTCCCTCTCTCTCTGCCCCTCCCCCCACGCACGCTCTCTCTCCCAAAATAAATAAACATGTAAAAAAGAGTCGCACTATTTACATCTCTCAGCCTTATGTATTATTCCCTCTTCCACAGATTAAAAAAAAAAGTTCAGAGAGGCTTAATGACTTCATCAAAGCTACATCGTCAGAAAAATGCAGAACAAGTACTAAAATCCAGGTCTCCTGACCCCAAATCTATCCTACGAATATAAAGAGTGTGCTAGGGGGGTGCCTGGGGGGCTCAGTCAGTTAAACATCTGACTTCAGCTCAGGTCGTGATCGCACGGTTTGTGGGTTCGAGCCCCGCGTCGGGCTCTGTGCTGACAGCTCAGAGCCTGGAGCCTGTTTTCGGATTCTGTGTCTCCCTCTCTCTCTCTCTGTCCCTTCCCAACTCTTACTCTGTCTCTGAAAAATAAATAAAAATTTTGAAGAAAAAAGAAAAAGAGTGTGCTAGGCTCTCAGCTCTGCTCTTGCTCGAATAACACCTGCTGTATAAGGAACAGAGGAGGCCCCGCTGAGGGTTGGGATAGATGCCTCTCAGTCCCCAGGCAACTGAGGTGACTCGTCTTCAGCTACTGTGTGTTGTTCTCTGTCTCTGCTACTGTTTACATCCTCCCCCTCTCCATCTCCTAAGTAATTCTCCCTACCTGGGTTCTTAACATACAGACAGGGTGACTCATCATTCTGAGACTAACAGAAATGGGAAGGTTTCCAGTAGAAAGTCCACGTGAAGAAGGCCAACCAAAACGTCAAAACGCCAGCCACCGCTGAGCAAATAATGTTGTCAACAATGATCTGCTCCACTTTTAATCAGTAGATCCACCGAATTATACAATTCTGTATGCTGAGTAAATGATAAAGTGATTAGTCTGTCTGCTGCAACACCTCCCAATTTAGTATTCAGGCGTTTAATTAATGTTCTGTTTACACCCCACTTCCACATCATTAATAAAGATGTTTAATAGAACTGAATTTAACACCAATCTGCATGCACAGCAGCCAGCAGAGGTGCTTCCCTGGGACGTGGCCCTGTCCTTCCCCTGCCGACAGACATGCGACGCAAGGGTCTAAAACAGCATCCGAGGATGTAAGTGTCGCCATTTGTCTCAACCCCCCCGAATAGCCTACTCTGTGTCCTTCCACTACAAAAGCAGCATGCTGGGGACCTCTGGGGCACTGGCCTGATGCTAGGAGTCATTTTGCCAAAAGGACCGTGGAGTCACCAAGAAGCAACTCAATACCAGACCCTTCCTTGGAGGGAAGGGGTATCTTGAGAGAAGATAAGAGGAAGAGGTGAGACATGGAGGGAATATGGTAGATCTGGAATTCCAAGGCTTAGTGAATGCTGGCCCAGATGCTCAGGCATGACATGAGGAGGAAGGATTGCCACACAGTCAGAGAGCTGGGGGCAGAATGATCCAGAATAACCCAGGAGCTCTGGACCCAATCTTGCCCAATCCCCAGAACTCCTGTAATAGTCTAAGGTAAAGGGAAGATCTGACCAGGCTTCTGGTTCAAAATAACAATGTCAAATCTCTTGAACTCACCTTTTCCCATGGATGAATCTGCAGGTGTATACGAAATCATTTCCTCTGAAAAATAACCTAAAACCTGTAGAGTGACCCCTTCACATTTGGGAAACTGCATTAAAGTGAGTAGGAAAGGCTGAGGTGCAATCTCACCGGAACACCCACCCATGGTGCAATCACCCATGATTAAGAAGGCGCTCGGGGAGCCTGGGGAGCTCAGTAGGTTACGCGTCCGATTTCAGCTCAGGTCATGAGCTCACAGCTTGTGAGTTTGAGCCTCACGTCGGGCTCTGTGCTGACAGCTTGGAGCCTGGAGCCTGTTTGGATTCTGTGTCTCCCTCTCTCTCTGCCCCTCCCCTGTTCTCACTCCGTCCCTCTGTCTTTCTCTCAAAAATAAACATTTAAAAAATTAGAAAAAGAAGAAAGGACTCAAAACCTGAAGCTTCTCCCAAGAAATGATTCAGGGGCCCCCGGGTGGCTCAGTCAATTGAGTGTCTGACTTCAAATCAGGTCATGATGTCGCAGTTGGTGAGTTCGAGCCCCACATCAGGCTTGCTGCTGTCAGCTCAGAGGCTGGAGCTGCTTTGGATCCTCTGTCCTCCTCTCTCTCTGCCCCTCCCCTGCTCATGCTCTCTCAAAAATGAATAAACATTGTTTAAAAAAGGAAATGATTCATACCCCGTAGCAGCTTTTAACACTGGCACATGAAAGATAAGCCCCCCAAACATCTAGCTTTGAAGACCCGAGGGGCTTCTGCCCACAAGACCCATGAGGTTGCGGTGAACTGAGAAATGACTCTTAAAGGGCTCACATGCATACAGTTGACACAGGGCCCAGCACAAAAGCAGCCTTTTGAAGGGTACCCAGACTTTATTTGGAAGAGGCTCATTTCCTAACTTTGAAGTATTGGTCTGAGGGGCAGGGGCCTTGCTGAGATAGTCCCCAGGGACAGAGACTGGTGGGCGCCATCTTCCTTTCTGCTCTCCCCCTGCTTTGCTGGAGCCAACAGGCGCCATTGCCATCCTTTTTCTTTTTTTTAATTTTTATTCATGTTTTTCTTTTTCTTCTATTTTGTCTCTTTCCCCTGTTTTTCTTTGCCTTTCTGTTGTTTTTTCCTTTATTGGCAGGTGTTATCTTCACACTCCCCTCAACCTCACTTCAGCCACTCCCCTCTGTCTCACTTCACCCACGTGCCATAGGCCACGGCTTCTGTATCTCCCAGAAAGGAGCTTCCTCACACGTCTGGGACCCTAGGTTGACATCTGGTGACCGAGTTCTTGAGGCTTCAACCCAGGGGACACCTCTAGATCACCTGGCTATGGAGGCCTAGGGGTTTGCATTCCCAAGTCCATGGGACTAAAATAATCAAAGAGGCTGTTATTGGCTATCTCTAGTCTTTCTTAGAAAGAGGCATATTTGCTTGTCCAGGAGCTTTGATCTGAGGGGAAGGCTTTTGGTTTGACTCACTTATAGGGGTTATAGAAGTCTTCTCAGAGAATGTGGGCTAGTGGATGCAATCTCTGTTCTTTCCCTCTGCATTGTTGTGGCCCATTGGTATTGTAGCTCCCGGACAGCCCGTGCCATGGAAACCCATGGAAATACAGATAAATCAATCAAAACAATGACCCACAGCATCCATCTGTCCCTGCCTCAAGCACCTGATGTCTCTGTGCCATTGCCCCAGTGCTGAACAAATGATGAAATGCACCAGGCAGCACGCAGACCTGTGTGCCTGTCTGCAGACTGGAAGGCACTCCATGAAGCCGACCGTGCTAGTGCCTCCTCGTCAGGTCTCATGCTCCATCAGCCGTGGTAACACCAACCAAGCTCAGTTGCTCTGAAGTTTAGTAACAAGGGCAGTTCTCCTTTAAAATCCTCTCTCAAAAGAGTCTTCAGGGTTTCTTTCTGTAAAAGAAACACAGGATATTAAAGAAGAAGAAGAGATTTTAAACCCTTGGGGTTTTTAGTGATATTTGCACCCTCCCAATTTCCGTAGGGGTAAAAATCAATACAACTAGCTTCTGCAGAGGACTCCTGACTCCAAGTTTCCAGCTAAGAAACTGTGGGGACTCAAGTTTCCTTTCAGAAAAACCATGTTCGTGCCCGGCTGTGTGCTGACTGAGACTTGGTGACCACAAGGACTTATTTTAGAGGAGAAACATGCAGAGGAAGGAAGGAACTGGCATCTACGAGGGAGGATGATTGGCCAGGCCCCCAGTGTGTGTTTCTGAGTTTTAGGATGCAAACTAAAATTAACACTAGGCCACTTTGCAAAGGCTTGCCCGGCTCTGAAATTTCAAAAACACAAGAAACCTTCTTTTGGATGCTCTGAAACCAGACAAATGTGAGTGCCACCAGGCTCTCAGTGAGAATTTCGAATCTTGAAAGACCTCATTCTGGCTCAACGTGGGGTCTTCCTAGCAGGTCTGCACTTAGTCCGCATTTCCCTCCTGGTTGGAGATTCCTCTTGCAGACCAAGGGGCCCAAGGCTCAGCACCGGGGGGTAGCTGCTCTACGAAACCTCGGTCGGCCTGGGAAATCAGTGAGCTGTGAGTCTTCTTAGCTGATAGAAGAACACGCAGGCCAAAGCAGGCTCCTTATTGTTGACTGAAGCTAATGGGAATTGATAAATTGCTTCCTGTCCCCCTGGACCAGGCATCTACCGAATTTTAGATTTCAGTGGTATGAGAAATTACTTCTGCGATTCAGCCAGCAAGAGCACGCCTAACTGTGTTTTTTTAATCTTATCAGAGTGTGACAAAAATCAGAAAATTCATAGCCTTGTGGTGGCAAGGTATGAATGCACAAGTTAGAAGAAGTCCTTTTTAGAGGATTTCAATGTACGAATGCAACCTGCCTATTTGCTGGGCTCACCAAGGATATAGGACTCACAGATGGCTATGAGGTGGCTTATAACATCCCTCTAATTTCCTGCCCAAAGAAATAGGGAGCAGGATTCCCCTCCAGACGGCATGGGCCCATTCCACAGAGCTCTCGGGTGGGCCCTTCGCTTTGGGTTCTAATCTTCCAAAGTTGTTCCGAGGCTTCCAAGGGAGAGGAATCCTTCCAGTTCAAAGTCCAGGATGGAGGCTTCCCATTAAGAACTTTGCAGAAACTATGCATGCTTGACCTCTTTGGGAGTCACTGCCATTCTAAGACAAATCGGTGTTGTGCAAAAGCCCAAGGTGAGACAAATCTACTTTGTGAGCTTCTGATCATCACACCTTTCCCCTGAAAGCTGCCACCAGACACACTTTCACAGCACAGGCCAAGTGCCTGAGAGTGTCTTGTGTTTCTGAGGATTGACCACCAAGTTAGAAGGTAAAGAGCAAAGCAAAATAATGACAGGCAACATTTATTGAGCACTTAACGTGTGTCAGGCACCATGCCATGCTCTTTACCTGAATTAATTCAACTAACCATCCCCACAACCCTTTGAGGAAAAGAATGTCACCATTCCCATTGCACAGATTAGGAAACTGAGGCAAGAGAGGGCTGGCAGTTGCCTGAGGCCAATAGCCAGGCTCCCAGCCTGCACACCCACTCCAGACAGCGGGGCCAGCTGAACAGGCTTCTCACCTGGTGTGTCTGGCTTGTCTCTTTCCCTTTTGGTCACTTTCTGGTTCATGTTTGGGACCAGGAGCAGCTTCTGCTAGACGGTCACACCCAGCCCCTTAGAAGGCGGACAGCATTAGAAGTCTGCCCAGGCCCGCAGAGAGCTGTGTGCTGAAACCCACTCACTCCCACGGTGCTGGCACTGGGGCTGGCGGTGTCTCTCCCTGCAGCACTGCCTGGCCTATGCTGTGAGACCTGGGACCCGCTCTGCCAGAGGCTGGGGAGGGAGACATCCCATGAACCCACTTAGCGCATGGATACCTCAGGAGCTGGCGCACTGCCCAGGAGGGACGGCAGTCTACGCAGACACCGAATGTCTCCAAGTATCTGCGTGTCTCCTGACCTGAGAGTCTGCTCTGGAATCTTCATGCAAATGAGATCTTTCATGTTGTCTCTAAGTTGGTAAGAAATCAAGTAGAAGATTATTTTTCTTCCATGGTTCAAAGCTTGAAAATTAAACAAACTTGGAAGTGGACAAACTCCAGTAACAAGAGGAAAATGTTCAAGAAGGGGAAGTCAGACTTAAAATGTTGAAGGATGTCACAGTTTATAGAATTATAAAGTTTTCAAATTCGGAAGGGACCATAGAGAATATTAGTCCAACTTCCTCATTTTATAGGTCAGGATAGCAAGGTCCAACATTTAAAGTGGATCCTCTCAGCTGGAAACATCAAAGCCAGGCTCTGACCTCAGGACTCCTACAAGTTCATGGCCACTTCTATTCAACCACACACCTCTCGAAGAAGGTAGCTTTTGAGATTGGGGTTTATATTTTTTGAGGCATTGCTGTTTTCTTTAAGGAGTAACATATTTGTTAACATCTTTATGTTGAATATTTATTAAGCGATTGTGATATGCCCAGCAACCCTAGGCATCATGAGGATGTCATGATTATGAGAAGTATAAAAATGTTACATATGTGATTTTTATCACATGTTTGCATGATGACTGCAGTCAATATAGAGAACAATTTATCACAAGGATGCCTTGTGCTGCCCATTGATGGAACTAAATCCACACACTGCTGTCTGCATGTGAAACCAGAGAGATGCAAGGAAGGTCAGTGGATGGTCCCCATATCAATTCCCTGGCTGGAGTATGGTGATATGTGATGCTCTAAGTATATAACACCAAGAGAAACAGGTGAAAGATACACATATCTAGCCATACAATTTCTCAAAACTTCATGAGAATCCACAGTTATC
This sequence comes from Crocuta crocuta, assembly GCF_008692635.1. Lineage (NCBI taxonomy): Eukaryota > Metazoa > Chordata > Mammalia > Carnivora > Hyaenidae > Crocuta > Crocuta crocuta. The sequence continues at coordinate 8,513,149 of NW_027528624.1, read as the reverse complement.
TCAAAATCAAATGTTTTAAAATGGTCAAAAATCAGAACAGTGACAACACAAAATGCTGGTGAGGATGCGGAACCACAGGAATGCCCATGCGCTGCAGGTCGGCATGCAAAATGGTGCAGCCGCTGGTGGGGGATAAGCTTAGGAATTCCCCGAGCTTGCACCCAGGGGTTAACAAGGTGTACAGGAATAGAAAACCTCAGGATGAAAGCGTCCAAAGTGAAGTAAACATGATTAGGTATTCGGGGCGAAATGGCCCCCAACTTAGTACAATAGCAGATAGCTGCTTTCACAGGAAGGAGGGACCAAAATAGGTAAAGAAGTAAATAGCGCTGTAGGGCGAAGTTGCCCAGAGCAGAGCTAATTAGCAAAAGAAAGGTGTCTTGTTGACCCTGAGGTGGCATGCTCTGTCTTTACTGGCCCCTAGGCAAGTTTAGGTAAACAGATGTGGCGCCTCATGCCTGCCTTAAACAACCATCTGTCTGGCGCCAGGATTTTGTTTTGTATTGACCCAAGCTCCTAACACCTCATATCTTCAAACCCCCGTTCCTCACCCCCACAAGTTAATGTTCACTGTTTCATTGTCTGTTTGTGCATGTCCATCATGCTTGTAAGCCTTCTGATCCTAATAAAAACGGACGAAGGACTCCTGCTCAGGGCTCTTGTCTCTTCCCGGACATTAGCCTCTCTTGCATTTTAATCCTGCATCCAGTCCACTCTCTTGCTGGATAAGAGAGAATTCCAGACCCAGAGTCTACGGCAGCCACTTTGGAAGACAGTTTGTGAGTGTCTTAAGAAAATAAACACACTCTTACCCAGTAATCCAGTGATCACTCTGCTTGCCTTTTACCCAAAGAGGCTGAAAGCTTATGTTCACACAAAACCAGCACACAAATGCTTATGGAAGCTTGATTCATAACTACCCAAACTTGGAAGCAACCAAGATGTCCTTCAGCTGGTGAGTGGATAGATACACAGTGGTCCATCCAGACAACAGTTGAGCTATCAAGCCATGAAAAGACATGGAGGAAACTTAAATGCATGCTACTAAGTGAAAGAAGCCAATTGGTAAAGGCTACTTACTATATGATTCCATCTATACGACATTTTGGAAAAGGCAAAACTACGGAGACAGGGAAAGATCCGTGGTTGTCAGGAGTTACAGGAGTGAGGGAAGGGATGAATAGATGCAACACGAGATTTTTAGGATAACGAAAATACTCCGTATGATACCACAATACATGTCTTTATGCATTTGTCCAAACCCATCAGACGTACACCCAGAGTGAAATCCTAATGCACACTGTGGACTTTGGGTGATGGTGGTGCGTCAATGTCAGTTCATCAGTTATAACAAACGTCCCACTCTGATGGGGGACATTGATTATAGGGAGGCTGTGCGTGCGGGGTCAGGAGGGTATATGAGAACTCTTTGTACCTTCACTCAAAGTGGTTGTGAACCTAGAGCTGCTCTACACAATAAAGTCTTGGAAAATATAGAACGTAGGTGTCAGCATTGGTCAGGATTGTAAGGATCTTAAGTGATTGTGTGCTGACTCTCTCAGTTTATAAGCTAAAGAGCTCCACCCTACGGGTGGGCGAGCTGACAATTCTGTAGGTGTGCAGCACACACCACAAGGGCTACACACCAAGTGGGGCGTGAGCGGCTCTGGGGGGGGTGTGGTTGGGAAGGAGGCGGGGCAAAGCTGGTCCTCAAGGACAGGTAGGACTGAGCATGGCCCAGCTAATCTCATGGTTGGAGGTGTGTGAGCAGATGTGGGGCAGGAAGGAGCTCAGGGTCTAAGGGAGAGGAGGCTGCTGCTCTGAAGCATCCGTGTGCTAAGCGGCAGCCAGAGGCAAGCCTGGGGGGAAGCCTGGAGTGGAGCCTGAAGGGGAGAGTGAAGAGAGAGGGATATACACACAAGGTTGAGTTTCAACTCAAATCTAAGGGAAATAAAAACCAAGGTCCACTGATGTGTGATGTAGCTGCTTTCAAACTGTTAAAAGCAGAACGCTGGCTTCACAGAAAACCTTCCAAGGAGCCTGCTCCATGAAACAGGAAGCATAGAGCTCCCCTGGTTTAATGGGGGACCACCTCCCCAATGGGGCGCTTCCCAGGCAAGGTGTCCCGGCACCCGGTGCACAGCCTCAGGCATGCTCAGAACTTCCAAATTCCAAGCCAAGAAAGAGCAAAGGGCCAGGAGGCAGGACCCCGGGGGGCTCCTCTGCTGGTCACTGGTGCCGACAGTGAAGAAGGCATGCAAACCCATCAAGTCTCAACTTCCACCTTTGCGAAGGAGGAATAGTTAGAAGCAGTCTCACCAGACAGAATGGATGCCCTGGAGGCACCCTGGGGGCACCTGGCTAAATACAGCTCTGGTTTTCATGGGTCAAGCTGGGGAAAGGATTACAGAAGAGGGAACCCAACCTTATTGACATAAGTATCACACACACAATGAGCAAGGAATCTTGGGCTGTGAGTGCCAAACATATAGAACCAAACGGTAATGGAGAAAGTGCTCAATTCCGTGGCTCCACGTTGCAGATGAGAAAGCCCAGGTCAAAAAGAGTGGGAAAAAAAAAAACAAAAAACAAAGAAGAGAAACAGAAAAAGATCTGGATGTTTCCAATCTTGTCCATAAAGTAGGAACTCAGGTCATTGTCTTCACTCATTTAATATTCTCTCATTTAAATGTAAACACGTGACAGACGAAAGAAACACTTCACTGGCAGCAAAATAAGACAAATGAGATCCAAAAGTCACCAAATATTTCTGCTCTTAGATTCTTCCCGACAGCATGTAACTTGCTGAGGACGTGGGACAGAGAGCAGATTTGTTAAATTTGTATTTAACTTTATAGTCATATTTTTCTACTTCCACGAAAGGATTTGAGATGGCAATAAAATCTCAGACACTCAGGTCCAAGTAATGAGAACAAAGTAAAATCAGAAAGAGAGAATAAATGAAGTGGGGAGAAGGGGATAAACAGCGCAGAGAATGCTGGCGGAGACAGCCTCAACTGAGCACAGAATTTATTTCCGAGCTTCCTAGTGGCCAAGGCAAACAGGGAAACAGCATAATTCTCATTGTGCACCTCTGGTCGTGGGAACACACTTGTTTGGTGCCACTATAAATGAGATCTGCTATAAATTAGCTCAGCCAGTGCTGAGAACCAACAGAAGGCAACTACCAAACTGAGCTACTACTTTGTGTCAAGCCCTGTACTGGCGATATCAGCATCCCGTGGATATTTAGTTAAAATTTGACAACAGCAATGCTGTGAGATTAGATGCTTAGGACAGACTCATGGGTGCTAGTGGACAGTCGTGGACCGAGGTTTGAAGCCTGGGCTGGTTCGAGAGGTTTGACGGAAAGCCCGGCACTTGCTGTCCGCTTTATGGGGAAGCGAGGAAATTAATTCACCCATGCATCCTCATGCATAACTAAAATCATAAATAAATAATACTAAAACCCTTGCTGTGAAGCTCATGGCATCTGGGTTGTCTGGAAGGCAGTGCAGAGGGCCAGGGGCTGTGGAGGGATCTCAGCTCCCGCTCCCCACCGCCTACATCTAATTAGTAAGGGAAACTGCCAGCACCTCTTGCTGAGGTCCTTACCTCTCTGCTGCTCCCACCTCTGCCAGGCCCTTCGTCCGTGTCCTGTGCGGGTCCTCAAGCAGGGAGCCTGGCCACTGGACACACATCGGGCCCAGGCCCTGCTGTCTGGGCCAACCCTGGACACACGTGTGTGACCTCAAGTGGCCGGACCTTGCTGAGCCTGTTTGTGGTGTAGTGGTGGGGATGATAGTGGTGGTCACCGGGGCTGCAGGCCCGAAACCCGAGCCCCACGTGGGTCAGTGGGGACGGCCTGGAGCCTCACGCTCTCCATGCTGTCAGGGCAATGATGAACATGCGCGTCACAGCCATGCTGTGTCTCGCGCGACGGCCTAGACGAGGCTCCATTGCTTCTGACACAAAGCCCGAAGCCGTTGGAGGGTGTTCCCAGTCCGTACATCGGGGCCTGGCCATCCCCTCCAGCCCCAGGCCCCCAGCCCCCCAGCACCATCTGCTGGCCTGGAACGCTTCTGCCCACTGGGACAGATTCCTCCCGGAGACTCAGCCAGACTACCACCTCCTCTCTGAGGCGGCCCCACGCCCAGCTCCGGATGCCAGCCACACTGGCCTCTGTCCCTTCGAGACCCCAGAACGACCCCAGGGACACATCAATGCACAGTGTGCGCACACGGCCCACCCAAGGTCACGGGCTCCTCGCTGGCAGGGACCAGGCCACCTTCAATGGCCAGCACGGAGATGGGCACATGGTGAGAGCTCAGCATATGACTGAGTGAGTAGAATGATCAGTAAAAGTACCCACAGCAGACTCACCCACTGCGGAAGGCCCCCTGGGTGCCCGTCACCACTGTAGGCACGGGTTACACTCAAGCAGTGCAGGGGACAAACCGGCTTCTCAGAGCTCATGCTGACGGGCGAAGCGGGTAAGGGTGAGGCCCAGCACACCCAGATGGCTGTGCCTGGTGTGGGTCTCCTACACTGCTGGAACAAACTACCACACACCGAGTGGCTTAAAACAACACACACAGATTAGCTTACAGTGCTGCCCGTCAGAATCCGACGTGTTGTCACTGAGCTAAAATCAATGCTCGGGCAGGGCTGCGTTCATCCAGCCGCTTCGATGGAGAAACCCATCCCTACTCTTCCCAGCGTCCAGGGGGGCCCGCCCTCCTCACTCTCAGCCCCTCCCCCAAATCATTTCCCACCTCGGTTTCCATATCTTCTCCGACTCTGATCCTCCACCTCCCTCTTGGAAGGACCTCATGCGTCCATTGGCCCACCTGGTGGCCCTGGGGCCATCTCTCTATCCCCTGTCCATAACTCAGTCATACATGCGTGGTGGTCCCTTTACCACACGAGGTGACATATTCTAGGCTCTGGGGATCAGGACATGCACATCTCCAGGGGCCATGAGTAGGAGAGAGAGAAATGACATGGCGGGAAGGAGAAGTCACCATTTTACAAGGTGTGATGGGCCAGGCATCCCTGCGAAGGTGGCACTGGAGGGGGTGGTCCTGTGGTCCAGGAGGGGGTGGGCTGGGCAGAAACTAGGGAGCCCAGTGCACTGAGTCCTGCCTCGTGTGGCCCACCACGCACAGGGAACAGGAGTCGGGGCCGGAAGGCAGCCCTCACCAGGTGTGGCTGAAGGCAGGACACTGGACAGAAAAGGGTGGAAAGGAAGCAGAAACACCAGTGTCAGACCTCATTTAACCTTCTTCTATGCCCAGGGGTGAAAATTCTGGCCCCCACATTACGTGGTGAGAGGGTAGCTCAGTCTGCCTTCCCAAACTGATGGCCTTGCACCCCTGGGATGTGGAAACACCACAGATCGGTACATTTTATGTTGTTTTATAACTGGCAGACCAGCATGGAGCGCGAGCATCTACTCACACGCATGTTGGATCTCTGGGGTCCCACAAACCGCACCAAGGCCCTTCCCTTCCTCCCGAAGAGCCCAAGACCCACGGAGTGGTTCATGTAGAGCCACAGAAGCCACTTAACGTCTGCCCATCTCGCTGCTTGGTCCACTGGGTCCCTGCGGATAATTAGTCCTGAACTCAGGGAGCAGATTTATCTTTCGCCGGGCAGAGTCCGTCAAATGCCTCTTCTGATGGAGCTCATTTAAGAGAGGCCAAGAAGTCCCAAAGGACAATTAATACGTTTTCCATCTTGGAGTAATTTCCAGCAGGTGCCACAGCCGAAGGCAAAGACACACACACACACCCCTGCAGCTGGGAGGGGGGCCAGATGGTCACGGTCGACGACACATTTCAAAAGGAAATGCTGCATCGTACAGCCTTGGCTGGTGCAGATAATACATCCCTGAAAAGCACTTCATGTCCTTCCGGTTCTATATAATCCTTCCCACCTGAAGCCGGGGTACCGTCTGGCACGTTCTCCAGCCAATGTCAACTGTGCAAAAGAAAAGCTTCTCCACGTTGTTACAAACAAAGCATAATAACTACCGAGGGTCTTGGTCTGGCTTCTTGGAAAGCAATCATCCCAACTCAACTGCCTTCGCGTGGTTCAAATTGCCCAACTGACTGGCCTCCCACCCCACCCAGTCCTCATAAAAAGTCCCCTCTGGTAAGAGACGTGGAAGGGAGGAATCAGGAGCAGAAAGGGCTTGAATCATTGCATCCAATCTTCAGTCTCCCCCCTTCCTCCTCCAGGAAGCTGGGGAAGAAAGGAGAGCCTTTGGGAATCCACCTAATACCTTCTCTTTGGTTCTGCCACCTGGGCTGCAAACCGTCTATGCAGACTTCTTCATGGTCCTGCGGAGTTGGTGGCCTGAAGTGGGGTCTCCCTTGCTGATAAACAAAGTACTTGCCCCCGTCAAGGCCCCCCCGTCCTGTCACAGCAGAGATCCCAACTAGGACGTGACAGCCACTGCTCCTTACAGTACGTAAAAGCACTACCTAAAATGACCGGTGTTCTTAGTCACTAACCCCATCCGATGGGCCCCTGGCTCACCTTATGAGTATGCAGGTGCTGTGCCCATGAGCTACTGTGCGCCCTGGTGGTGGCCACCTGCTGTAGCAGACAGGGGACCTTCGCCTCCTGTCCGTGGCCATTCATCCAGCCTCTCCCCCTCCTCAGCTGCTGCCAAGCCTGAGTCCAGCCCGTCTGCACCTGAGCTCAATCTAAACGCAGTATGCATCGGGACTTGCTTGGGCCCCGGCGTCCCCTAGGCCCTTATTCCTCCTGGAAGGAAAAGCAAAGAGCTGGGTTTCTCAAGGGCAGTTCCATCGACATCGTGGACACATAAGTCTGTGGGGCGCGGTCACACAGTGAGCCGCAGGATGTTAGCGTCTCTGGCCTCTACACACCAGATGACAATGCGACTCTCTCCCCCAGTGGGGTGACAACTAAATGGTTTAGGGGAAAGAGATGAGAAACGATGCCTGGCATGACTGTAAAACAAGGCAATTTGTCGGGGCGCCTGGGTGGCTCAGTCAGCTGAGCATCTGACTATTGATTTCAGCTCAGTTCATGATCTCAAGGTTTGTGAGTTTTAAGCCCTGCTTGGGATTCTCTCTCTCTCTCTCTCTCTCTCTGTCTCTCAAAAATAAATAAATAAACAAACAAAAATGAGATTAAAGAAGCAATTTGCCTAGAGCTCAAGGATGTTGGTTGGGGAGGCACCTGGGTGGCTCAGTCGGTTAAGCATCTGACTTCGGCTCAGGTCATGGTCTCATGGTTTGTGGGTTTGAGCCCTACATCAGGCTTTGTGCTGACAGCTCGGAGCCTGGAGCCTGTTTCGGGTTCTCTGTGTGTGTGTGTATGTGTGTGTGTGTCTCTCTCTCTGCCCCTCCCCCACTCACACTCTGTCTCTCAAAAATGAATAAACATTAAAAAATTAAAACAATAAAAAAAAGGATGTTGGTTGGAGTTGTTCTTGGCAGTCAGTCCTGGATTTGGCCACTTCCACACACCTCTGTGTGGGCCTAGGGAGGAGGGGAAGAAGGCACCCTTAGAGAGGCACCTATGTAGAGCTGAGGAGTCCCATGAAGGTGCCATCGGATCCCAGCACCCCCAGGAGGCCCACCATCCTGACGTCACAGCTGATTGGAAGCCCTCCCCCAAGAATCGCGCACCTGCAGAGAGAAGGAGGCCTTATCAGAAGAGGAAAGCCACTTTAAAACACACACTGGCACAATGTGTGCCACTGCAGCCTTGCCTGTACTAGCAGACTGGGAAGCATGCAGCTGCCTGTCAACAGGGCACTGGTAAAAAAAAAAAAAAAAATCACAGACCGACAGTGACATTCTATGAAGCTATTTTAAAAATACAGCAGATTTGGGGGCCCTGGGTGGCTTAGTCGGTTAAGCGTCCGACTTTCGCTTAGGTCATGATCTCGCGGTTCGTGGGTTCGAGCCCCGCGTCGGGCTCTGTGCTGACTGCCAGCTCAGAGCCTGGAGCCTATTTCAGAGTCTGTGACTCCCTCTCTCTCTGACCCTCCCCTGCTCACGCTGTCTCTCTCTCTCTCTCTCCTAGAAATAAATAAAAATATTTAAAAAATAAAAAAATAAAAATAAAAATACAGCAGATCTGTACATGCTGATATGGAAGGGGCCCCAGACCAATTTGTTAAAGAGAAGATCAAGACACAGTAGTGCTCATGGTATACTTCCATTTCTATAAAACATGAGTTAAAATGTGTAGAAGGGCAGAGAAGCTTCCTGAGAGAACAGAGAAGAGACCGTTAACTCTGTTGCTTCTCGAGGGCCTGGGAGACTTCAGTAGAAAAGAGATAAGTTCCACGGCGTGTGCCCATTCATGTTCTGGATGTTTTAGCGTGCGCACGCATCCTTTTCAAGAAAATAAAATATATTTAGTTTAAAAACATATGGGTATTCATATGCATGCAAACACATACACGTACCCACACTGGACCTTAGCGTTTCTAAAAGTAGGGAGAGTAAGCTTGGCTCAGAGAATAAAATGCTAAGGATCTCCTTACGATTTTTTTCTCAGATGTTATACTAACTCGAATCCCTGTGCACAAAGAAGTATGCCTTCCGAACAGGAAACGGACCCAGATCTTCTTTAAAAGGAAAAGACTGCAAGGTGACCCAAGAAAAGGCAATTTTGCTAGAAGAAATTGGCAACCAAGCCCGGTGGGGGTAACCCTGAGATCTCTTGTCTTTAAATTTAATGCCTTTTTAAGTCCTTGGTGCGTACTAATTCTTGATAAACAAAGTTGAACCAGTTGGTGAGTTTTTATGTGACTGTTATATTATCACGAAGGCTTATTCAGGATTAATACACAATGACACAGTAAACCAGGGAATCTGCTCTCACCCTTGGCTACATGGTGGTCTCTACTTGTCCCGGGCATGCCCAGTGCTGGAGGCGGGTCTGCCGAGAAAGGGCTGGAGGAGGTGAGCAGATCACACAGTCGATAAGGTCCAAAGAGTATAACTGTCAATTTATTTGTTTTTAGTCCAGGGAGTAACACAATGTCGTAACAGCTGCAATCCTGCCGGATTCGATCTTCGCTTCTTCTGAAGGACTGAGATGGAAATCTCTGAGAATATCAACAAAGTCCTATTTTCCGAGGCTCGCCACTGTCCCTCACGCTGGTGCCAAATCGATGGGTCACAGGCTAAGATGATAAAGACTTATTAACCATAAATAAGAATGAGAGGAAGAACATGTGAGTGTATTTCCAAAGTTATAATGCTGTGTGATCACTCAAATTTTTAGATAGGTTTTTTTTAAGTTTATTTATTTATTTTGAGAGAGAGAGAGAGCATGTGCACGCATGAGCGGTGGATGGACAGAGACAGGAGAGAGAATCCCAAGTAGACTCCATGCTGCTGTTGCTGAGCCCAACGCAGGGCTCAATCTCAGGCACCATGGGATCACGACCTGAGCCAAAATCAAGAGGCAGACATTTAACCGACTGAGACACCCAGGTGCCCCAGATAAGTTTGTAAATAACGTAAAATTAGAAGAAGTCACCAAATGCTAACAAAATGATCAACTTTTTAAAATATTAAGCTATGTATTTTAAAGTGTGCTTGAAGGTCTTAAGAGCAGAAAAGTCTGTATTTTGAAAAAGAAGGGCCTCTCCTTTGGTGATGTGTGTTTGCTTGGAGTTCATGCCCTACAAGCATCTGATAATAAGGAGACTAGGTTGTCTCCGCTGGGTAGGAAGTTTCTTCAAACGAAACCAGAACGTTGCCCATGAAATATACTGGCTGTTGAATAAAACATTCCCTGGCTTCCATTCCTGCGTACGGACATTGAATCTCCTGAACTATTTCCCACTAGGTAGTTTTAAAGAATTATTCTACATATGCCTGTATCCTCAGAAAGACTAAACACAGAGCAAGTGCTTCACTTCAAAGGCTATACAGATCCAGTCCTTTTAACCAACTTCAGATCACAACTTCACTGTCACTGGTTTTCAGATGAGAAAACTGAGGTTCCAAATGGCTCGCTCGTCTGGGATCACGCAGGGCAGAGCAGCTGAGGCAGGATCTCGGTCTGGGACTGGGGGGTCCAAGGCACCCTGAGCTGTCATGCTGAGGGCACACCGCCCAAGTGTGAGTGTCAAGCCTGGCACCCAGTCACACAGCATGAGGCCGCAGGTGAGGTGTCTTGTCCTGTTCAGGCAAGCGGAGTTCTGAAGAGCTCAGAGGCCGCTCAGTCCCATAGCATGATGTTCGCCCAGCACTTTGCCCATGTTCCTCACTTGCAGCTCACTGTCTTCCCCAGCAGCCTCTGCTTTTGCCCAGAAGAAAGTCAAGGCAGGTAGAAAAGATCTGCCAATATTGCTGGCCTGGTGCACGTTAGAGCCAGCGGCCATAGCCTGAGGAAGGCGGTCCTTTTCTAGAGACCGCTCACCTCCCAGGGTGACCCAATGGTTTTCCATCAATATTTCACTTGCAGGAGAAGTGGGGTGGCCCCGGAGCCCCAACACAACAGCGAAAACCAGCGGGGCTCAGGATGTGTACGGGGGAAGAGCCAGCAGTTACTCTCCCGCAATTACACTGCTGCCTCTTTTCCCCATGTCGGGAAAAATGAGGCCATTTAGAAAGTCACTTGAATAAACTGATGCACCCAATGGGCTGGAACCGCAAAACAGATCGCAAGTTGGTGTAAGTCTTCCCCAGAGGGAAAGGCAGAAGAAATATGTTGGACACAGTACTATCATGGTTAGGTCTGTGAAGGAAACTCTCTTCTAGAACAGGGAACAAGAAAACCAGAGCCGGCCTCATTCTTTACATTTCCCATTTGCTAGCACCGCACATGGCAGAGCCCATCGATTCAACTTTTGGATGCCTGGAGCCCAGCCAAGAAACGCACGGCTTCCATATGCTCGGCGAAGTGCGGAACAGCGACGCCGCAGAGCTGCTGCCGGGCATGGGGGTAAATCACGGCAGATTTCTTTGCAGACCCAATTTCTCCAATTTATTACTTGATTTTGAGAAATCTCCTCCCGGTGCTCGCCTCCTGATCCTGGTCTTGCAGGAGCCGCCGGGGCTCACTGCCCACCCTGAATAATTGTTTTTCTTGGTTCGCTTAGCCCTCACCTGGCCAGATTTCCACCCATCATATCTCTCACACTCAGGCTGTCAAAACAGGAAGCCAGACATCTCAGTCACGATCCTCCCTGGCCTGCGCCCCTCCCTGTCCGTGGTCAGAGCCAAGGAGACGCGATGGTGGAGAGGAGAGTCTCACAGGACTGTGGGCAGCGGGCAGAGACAGGATGTGGTCTTGTGTCTCTCCCCTCACTGCCACTCCCGTCTCCCCATCCCTGCACACATCCAAGTACACACACACACACACACACACACACACACACACACATGCAAACACACATGTATACACACGCACTCACATGTGCACATATTTCATATACCATATGCCAATGTATACGTACATGCCTATATGTGAATACATGTGCACCCACGTGCAGATGTGTGCATGCATTTCACACACCACACATCCATGCATGTATACATGTGCACACATATATGTCCATGCAGTCACATGCACACACAATTCACACACATGCATACATGCACACATCCCCATGTGTGCACACATACATGCATGCTCACAGGTGCACATGCACATATGTATACACACTTGCACACGCACCACACACTCATGCATATATATACACATGCACATGTGTACACATGCACCCATGTGTGTATGCAATTCACACACCACAGACACATGTGTACATACACACATGCACATGTGTACACACCTGTATATACATGCACCCACATGTGTACACAGGTCACACACCACACACATGCATATATATACACACATGCCCATGTGTACACACATGCACATCTGTATACACACTTGCACACAGACCACACACTCTTTTGCTGCTTCCTATCCTAACTCAGACGTGACAAGTCTACATGTTGCTCTAACCGGAGACTGGCCCCATGTCAGGCCCCTGGCTAACCAGCTCTGTCCAGGTGGGCCCTACAGAAGTGTCCCTGGACAAGAAAAGTTCAGGACCCCTTGCCCAGTGAGCGTCAGGCTTGACTAGGCCTTCCCCCAGCCTACTTGATTTGTCCCCCATGGAGGTTAGAACGTGTTGAATAAATGAATCGATCTAGCTGCACACACTTCGGCCAGTCATTTAACCTCTCCCTCTGCCAACAAGGGAGAGACTCCCACCCAGCAGGGCTGCCTCGTGGATGACAGGTGCACCGTCCACAGCATTCGCTAACAGTTGTGTCTGCGGCTGGACTCACGGCTGCCTATCGTCGCCTTGCTATTGACAAGCTCCTTATTGACAACACAGCGCCCGATGCTACAAGAAACAAAAGAAGTGAAGGTGTGGGGTCACAGCACCTTCCCACAAGGAGGGTTTAGCCATTGTAATGATGTCAAAGTGTGTGCGGCAAGCAGACAATAGTAGGCCCAGCTCCCCCTCTGCCATACACGCTCCTCCCCAAGTGCGTGCGCCCTTCTCCAGGCCCGGGGAGGCTGCCTGCCTCTCCCTCCCCCACCCACGACTGCTCAGACTCGCCCTTCAGGGACTCCGTCCTTCAAGGCTGCAATCACCAGAGGGTGTGGACTGAAGAAAGGGGAAAAAGTCATGAGCAAAAGGAACTAATTCAAGAGACCCCACCCGGCCAAACCCTCTGCAAAAATTCTAAGCAGGAACAAGTCCAGATTTCGTGGGGTCTGAATCTTACACCATTTTGTGGTGGGGGGAGGGATGCTCTTTAAGAAAAAAAAACACTGAAGGCTAAATATAAAATTAGGGATGACTATGCATATTTATGTATACTGAGAAGGGAAATAACAACAAATTACCAGAACTGGGGATGCCATTTTGCTGAGACATCTTGAGCCAGTGGGCCCTTTCTGCCCACACTGAGAAGCTTCCGAATGCGAACTGGCTTCCCCCCACCCCAGTATCTGCCAGCACTCATGGGGCCCTCACTGTTTTCTCTCACTTCGATGTCCTTCCTACCTACATGTGTAAGAACTATGTCGTGAACAGTTGGGATTATTTGATGATGTCCGTCCACCTCCTGGCTTGTGGGGAAAATGAAGTTCAATTCCACCTGACCCATTTGTTATTAAATGACCCAGATCATATAAATAATCCCACAGAGCCTTTCTGAATTCTAGAAAAAGCATCTGAAATAATTGCTGGATTAGTATTTAATATTTATTCCAATTAGCATATCGGTTCTCACTAGCTCATGCTTGCTGTGCAGAGGGATCCTTTGAGTATACGATGCTGGCCACCTCTTCCACATTCTAGCACCTTCCTCCCCCGCAGCCTATAATCCACCCTTCCTGCAAGGACCACTCCCCTCTCCTCAAGCTCTCCATCCACCTGTGCCTGCACTTAAGAACTGCAGAGCTCCATGTGGATGACTGTAGGCTTGTCGATAACTGTGACTGTGGAGGGTTCCAGAAATCTATGCCATAGACCTCATTCCATTTCCCCAAAACTACAGCATGATGGGTAAAACACCTCACTCATCCCTGAAGCTTTACTACCCGCATCCACTTGGACACTCACCTGTAGCCACCTCTGTGCAGCAGTCATTGATGCACCTGTCTTCAAAGCCACCTGTGATGATCACCAGGTCACCACCGCTGGGGCTGGCGGGGGCATACTTATCCCACCGCCTGGTGGTGATCTTCATCACTGTTACTCATAAGCATCATCCCTCCTGCCTCACCAGGCTGCCAGCTGCCCAAAGTCAAGTTCCCTGTGTGTCTGTCTCACTCACAGCCAGATCTCTGAAGGGAACACAAGTGATAAAGGACCAAACACACTTTCCATACAGAAAGGCTCAGTGCACTTCCTATTGAAAGCAACAATATTCTGAATATGGTTGATGAAAAAGATGTTAAGAGTGACACTGGACACCTGGAGATGTTTCCGTGCCCGAGGACATGTCGTTTACCATTTTGGTGCCTAGGTCGCCTCGGCAGAAAAATGAGGGTTATAATGGCACCTGTCCCCTGGGCTCCTCAAGAGCTCAAATGGGGGACATGAGTTTAAACTGGCACATTGTAGACACTCAATAAGCTGATTAGTCTGGCCTGGAGGGAAGAAACACTCTCTTTCCGTCTGGCCCATCTTACCCGTGGCAATGGAGTTAAATTTGCCTCGGGGAGGAAGGCCTGATAGGAAGTGAGCTTTCTGGAAGGGGCGGTTCCCACGCAGCCTGGGCACTCAGCCTCCTTCTCAGGGCTGTGGGAGCCACGCAGGGCCCCTCCTCACACGCATCCCCGGCGGCTGCCCACGGCGGCCACTCCAGATCTGTCTAAATAAGAATCACCTCCTACATCCCTCCCTGCCTCTCGTCCCTCATCTGTCTTTCCATAGCAGCCAAGCCCAAATCTCCAGGGAGCTGCTACTCCACGGTGGCCCTTTCCCTGAAGACACTCAGAAGTTCCAATCATGTTTGAGCCTCCTGATGCTCAAATCTGTGAATTGATGAACAAGCTTGTCCGTGAGGCGGTGACCTGTGTCTAGGCTTCGCGTATGTCGTCTCTCATCAGAACTGCCTAGTGGGCCGCCCACTTTGTTTCTGCAGACTGTGAGGCATCCAGCCTGATGGTGTCTATTTTTAAGGGTAAAATAGGATGTTCTTGGCCTTTAAGGCCCAGGGAAAATAACTCACTCATCTTAACCCTGTGCGGCAACAGCCCACTGTGGCTTTCCTCAGCCTGACACTGATGTACAGCCCACGAAAAGCAGCGTGTATTATAACCCCATCTCGTGCCACAGCCCCATGGCCTGTGGCCTTCCAGCCCCAGCGCACGGCCTCCCTCCCACCTGCCCTTTCTATATGCACCAGTTATTTTTTAAAACTCTTAGCTAGTAGAGGGGCGCCTGGGTGGCTCTGTCGGTTAAGCGTCCCACTTTGACTCAGATCATGATCTCGCCATTCGTGGGTTCAAGCCCCATATTGGGCTCTGTGCTGACAGCTCAGAGCCTGGAGTCTGCTTCAGATTCTGCGTCTACCTCTTTCTCTGCTCCTCCCCTGCTTGTGCTCTCTCTCTCTCAAAAATAAATAAACATTTAAAAAAATTTTAATGAAAAAACAGTAAAAGCTTTAACTAGTGGATTTTGGTGGAAAAAAAATACTAAAGTAGAGCTGAAGTTCCACATGCAAAGCCTTACAGCTGAGAATAACTATGATGTGCCATTGTGTTAGTCCATCAGTTTAAGGCCTCCCATTTTCTCTAGGGATTTAGAACCCTGCCTTAATAATTCTATAAGAAGAGGGATGCATTTGGAGCAAGCAAAGGGCATCTTTGGTATTCAGCATTTTGATAGTCACATGCCTGTCATTGATTTCTGCATAAATCAAAATAATAATGATGCCAACTGGCACATGAAAATGGGACAAAGCCACAGTGACCACATCTCACAGCTCCAGATGGTTTTCGGATCCTCTGTGTCTCTGGTGGCTTAAAACCTGCTACGTCAACATGTTTCAAACTGAGGAGCATGTATCAGTCTTGGGGGTGAGAAGACTGGTCTGAAAATACTTTCTTATTTTGTATCTTCATTCTGAAAAACCTAGAATAATGTATTGTCTGGATGACATGATGTACATACGTGTTCTGAGGTCCTGCGGTGCCATTTCAGAGATTAAATCCATCTCTTGTTTGCAAGCCCCTAACCCTGGTTAGCCTTTAACGTGCCTGTGTACACCTCAGGCTGCCTTCAAGCTGCAAAGTCCTCATGTCAAAACCCCATCATCTTCCAGCCGAACTCATGTTGAGTCCTCTTTTTTTTTAAAACCAGTTTGTAAAGTAAAATTTCCGTTTGGAGATGACTGTTTACAATCAAGAAGCATTTTTCAAATGCCAAAAGTTCAGCCTCTCAAATTATTTAATCGATTTCATTGGATGCCATGAAACCCTCAGTATGGGGAAGTGATGTACAAGATCTCAGAGAGGGAACAGGGGATGGTGGCTAGGACTGTGAACCCCAGCACTACCATGGCTGGATTCAAATCCTCACTCTGCCCCATCTTAGCTGTGGGATCTTGGGTAAGTTACTTAACCTTTCTTTGCCTCAGTTTTCTAGACTGTGACTGTGTAATGTACCTGTGGCAAACGTTACTCCCAGCAAGGTTTCTAGTTCTCTTCTACGTGTCCCCTTGAAGTCGGGTGCGGCCATCAGAAATGCTTTGGCCAATGGAGTATCAATGGAAGTGATGTGGGTGACCTTGGGGAACAAAAATGAAGAGCTATGTGCAAAGTTCTCCCAAGTGTCCCCCCCTAAAGACATCACGATGGAAACCCAAGTTGACTTGGAGGTGACATCAGAGGCAAACTAAATAATTTGATGTACGCAAGAAATCGACATTTGCTGAGTTAAGCCATGGAGATTTGGCACTGCTTGTAGCCACAGCGGCAGCTAGCCTGTTCTGGCTGACCCACTTCGTCAGCAGATGCTACGACACACATGCACCAGTGTGCATAACCACCGAACTCTCCTAGCACATAAAAGCTACACAAACACTGGCTAAATGGACTCCATGGCATTTGTTCCAATGTGAATATTTTCCACATAATCATGCCTTATAATTGAAGGCATTTTCTACTTTAACCAGAACCAGTGTCTCTTTCTTAATGGTTACCATTTTGGATCCAATGAGACAAACTTTTATTATGATTACAATTTTAGGGGCGAGGAAAGAACAGGAGCCACAGTGTTAATATGTTAAGTACTGCGTTCCACCTCATGGTACAAAGGTTTTGTAATCGTTTGAGCAGAGGACAGTGAGGGAGAGTAAAACACAAAGGTCACACATGAGGAATTTACATTGTGACCACATTTATGTCTGGAGTGGCTGTGTTATCTAGATTTCATCTTTTCAAAAATTTTTTAACATTTATTTATTTCTGAGAGACCGAGAGACACAAAGCAAAAGCAGAGGAGGGGCAGAGAGAGAGGGAGACACAGAATCCGAAGCAGCTCCAGGCTCTGAGCTGTCAGCACAGAGCCCAATGCAGAGCTCAAACTCATGAGCTGTGAGATCATGACCTGAGCCAAAGTTGGATGCTTAACTGACTGAGCCACCCAGGTGCCCCTGGATTTCATCTTTGTATATACTTACCGCTGGTAGTTCACTAGTAGTGACTATAACAGTAAAAATGCAAGAAAGGACTTTTGGTAAAAAAAAATTTTTTTTAATTATTCCGTATTATTTTGGGGTATAGTCCTACATTAATTCACCTATGAGAATAAAAGACTGTCCATGAAAAGCAAACACATTGAGTATTTTTCCAGCAAAACATCAGCATCAGCTATCACAATAAATTCATGCCAACCTCAATTTTCTTTTCATAATTTTTTCTGCCTTGAATTTGCAAATTTGTTTTAGCTTTATGGCTGTATTAGAACTTGGAGTATCAGATTTCCATTGGTTTTGCATGTGTGCGTACTAAATAATGGAACAATGAACACAAAGAAGCCAAAACAGGCGGCCTTTTAGAAGAGGTTTTTTACATATTGAGAAACGTTGGCTCAAACCATCCAGGTGTCTCAGTTTGGCGGACAACACTCTGCAAATATTCTCTGTAAATGACGGCCTCCCAGATGTGCAAACCAGGAGAAGACCCGGATGGGACAGCCAGCGTGCAGGCTGGAAGCTATGTCTGCGTCCTCCAGTCCCCGTGTCAGCCTGACTCAGAGTCCCTGGGTTTCTTCTCCGCCAGCCATAGCGGGCAGAGACTTGCAGCCGAGCGGGGAGAGGAGACAGCAAGCCCGGCAGTGGTTGTACGCAGCAAGCTGTCAGCTTCAAGGACAGAGCCGGTGCAGCATCAGCAATCTCACAGCTGTCCCCGCAGTGGTGGGGACCCTTGTGGGCGCAGACAGCCTCCATCTGCTGCTGCTGCCGCCCCGGACCCCCTGGGCTTGTTCTCACACCCCTCCCGAGGCCCCACTCCTGCCTCCCACTCCTGCTGGGGCTGCTGGTGCCCCCTGGGGCTGGTGCTGCCATTGTCACGACCCCCAGAACATCTGGCCCCACACCCACATCATCTGCGTCGCCTCTCTCGTCACCGACACCAGCATCTCCCCTGGCCGGGCCACACTGTACATGTGGCCTGGCTGCTTTGACAACGAAAAGCAAGGAAATTCATGTTCTTTCTGCGTCTATGTTGACATTTGGACCTCGACTGAGTTCCTTAATTAATTAATTAATGATTTGGAAACCCCGATGAGGAATCAAGGCGTCTTGGCTTCTTGCGAGGATGTATCGTCCAATGTGAAGAGCTAAAAGTCACTCGGATTTGATTACCTGACTCTCTGAACCAACATACGAGTTAAAACAACACCCTTAACCCAACAAATTTTAGGCATCGCCTTGTCTTCTCCCAGGCTTGGTGGGGTTTGCCACTGTGGAGCCGGGGTTCAAGTGTGTATTCTTCTTTCTCTTCCCTAGCGTCACAGAAAAGAGAATGGCTGAGTCACTTTTCTAATGCCACACAGCTCATAAGCAGCCAGCCGTGGCAGAAGCCAGATCTGCTAAGCTAGGGGAGCCCTCTTCCTGACTTGCAGAAAATGTAATATTCCATCTCATTTTGTTTCCCTCCCCAGCTAGCGGCTCTCAAACACAGCCCCCTCCATGACGAATAGGTCATCATGTGTGGCCCCAGATTTTGGTCATTGATACACCCACGCACACCCGCTGCTTAGCCGACGGTCAGCTGAGTGCGGAACTGAGCCATGTGGGGTCCTGGAAAACAAGGCTACAATTCAGGGTACGCAGTCAAGGCCTGAACTAAGAAAACTAGAGGGTTCATTGGAGCTTCCAAGAATGGGGTGAGGGTGTTGTTGAAGGCTGAACCGTGTCCCGCAAAAGTCACATTGAAGTCTTAAGCTGCAGCAGCTATGAACGTGACCTTATTTAGAAACAGCCTTTGCAGATGCAGCCAAGTTAAGGTCATTGGGGTGGGTCCTAATCCCAAATGACTGATGTCCACCCAACAAGAAGAAAAGAGGCACAGAGGAAACCACATGAGGATACACAGGGAGAAGCCAGGTGAGGACAGAGGCCAACACTGGGGTGATGCGTCTACAAGCCAAGGAACACTAAAGAGTCCAGCAACACCCAGAATCTGGAAGAAGTGAGGAGGGGTCCTCCCCAACAGGTTTCAGGGAACGCACAGCCCTGCCGGCCCCTTGATGTTGGCTTTGGCCCCAGAGGGGTGGGAGAAAGCACTTCCGCTATCATAGGCCACGCCCTGTAAACTTCCCCAGGCAGCACCGGGCCACCAATGCAGGTCATCAACAGTTTTACTCAAGCAACGCAATCCTCACTTGTCTAGTGGTGATGTTAGATGTTTAAGCTCTTCAAGGCACTGCCAGAAATTTCTGGAATTTGAAAGTCTCCTGCAAACACAGGGGGACAGAGAGCAGCTGCCCAGACCTCTCCTTCCCTTCAGCTGCCTGCATTCCTTCTCATCGCTATTTACACCCTCACCAGACCCGCCCGCCAGCTCTGTCTCCTCCAGGAAACAAAGGCTCCGCAATCTCCCTGCGGATACCAGACAAAGGCAGGAGCCGGTGACTGCTGATTGTGGCCTGTGCCTGCTGCCTCTTTACACCACAACTACACACGGGTCACACATTCATTCAGCAGGTCATTTACAAGCACCTTCCATGTGGAGAGAACCTAGATACTGCAGCGAACAACATGGCAGGAGCCTCTCCCGGAGACAGACAGAGAGCTCAGAGGACAGAGAGATGACAGAGATTGACAGATGGTGATGACAAAGAAGATGGACAGACAGATAGCAACAGGTGGAGATGCACACGAGAAAAAGAACAGCTAGTGACGAGCGCTGGGCAAGACAAAAATAAACGGAGCGATGTGATTGGGCAGCTGTGTGGTTATTTTATTTTGACTGGTCAGGAAAGTCACTGAGGGTTGATTCTTGAGCTGAGGTCTGGAAGCACCAGTGGCATTAGCCACATGCAGGATGGAGACAGCGTTCCGGGCAGAGGGCATGGCTTGTGCAGAGGCGGGAAGGTGTGAGCAGGTGAGAGCAGGGGTGGAATGTAGGGGGTACAGTCTCTCCAACCACATCTCAGCTCCCACAGGTCTACGGGATTGGGCTTTCTCTTAATTTTTTTAATGTTTTATTTATTTCTGAGAGAGAGAGAAAGAGAGAGAGAACATGAGCAGGGGAGTGTCAGAGAGAGAGATACAGAATCTGAAGCAGGCTCCAGGCTCTGAGCTGTCAGCACAGAGCCCGATGCGGGGCTTGAACCCATGAACCATGAGATCATGACCTGAGCCGAAGTTGGACGGGCAACTGACTGAGCCACCCAGGTGCCCCTTGGGCTTTCTTTTAAATACTCTGTGAAGCATACAGAAGTTTTCAGCAGGAGACTCACAAACAGCTATGGGGACAGAAGTCCCAGCATGGTGGCCTGAGATCAGGACCCCACAAGCTCTGTGCCAGGTTCGATCATCTTTACAAGAATAATAAAATTACCAGCATCATAAAGTGACTGTGGGATTAAGCAAATTAATTCATGCAAAGTACCAAGCACGTGATAAGTACTCAACAGACCATGAGCGGCCATCACCAGTCTTATTATCAGAGACTGACCGTCTGCCCCGAGACCGGGGCCACAGCGGGCCGCCGGACGCTGACTCCTGCACCTGAGCTCTGCCCAAACGGGTTTTCAAGTGCAGGAGCACAAAATCACAAAAGCTTTTAAAAATCAGCATCAAATCAAAGAGAACTTGGGAGCCACCGCCGGAGAGGCGCCCTGTTGTGAGCAGGGGTGAAGGGGAAGATATAACAATAGCTTTAGGAAATTGAGCAAGTGGGAAGGGACGAGGAGGGAAGAAGACCGAATGGGGAACAGAAATCTACACGGACAAAACAGAAGCAGGAAGTTCATTAAACCTCCCACTAAAGATCAAAACGTAAAGGAATGCTCCCTGAAAGGGCTTTTGACACCAACCTATCCTGAAGCACCCTGTTCTAAATCAGTGCTGGGCCAGTCTGTCCTAGAGGGAAGGCTCATCTTGCTGAGCGGGGGGCCTGATGATGTGACCATGCACATGGCGGGGGGCAAGAGGGGGGTCCCGCAAGAACAGTGATTACCTAGAAATGAAGCGCTATTGTGTGTTGGCCTTTAAGCTCTGGTTTAAATGTTGGGCATCATTAGAAGTCACCTGGCCTCAGTCCCAGATGCTTGTGAGCTCACAGGCACCCAGCCCCTCTGATCTACACAGTAAGTTGCTAACTGGGGAGAGATGTGCTCCAAGTTGTAAACCAAAACCTATAAAATGCCAACAAACGCCAGGCTGGGCTTCAGCAGATGCTGACCCTCTGGCTTTAGGGGATTCCGGACATGTTCCCTGTGAACAGACTTTTATGGCCCCTAAACGTGAATGCCGTCCATGAGCAAGTGGTGGGATCGGTGACAATGTGCTGGCTCTGTGGGGCACCCACGATGCCCAGTTCGGAGTCTCTGGGACCCCAGAACAGCAGAGGACCTGTGGTGTGTCCAGGCCCCAGTTACAGAAGTGAAGGTGTCCTGGGGACGGGGGGGTACAGATAGCCAGGACCCTGATCCCAGGCTGCCCTCTCCCCAGGCGGGCCCCCCTCCCTCCCACTTTGTATACATTGCCGGGGCCCAGAGCTCTGTGGCCGTCTCAGCTGCATCTTGTCTCCACACTGACCTTACCCGTGAGCAAGGAGCCCCCATGGACCCTCTGACTCAAGTTGCCTCGATTGGTGCCCTCCACCCCCCTCTCCCTCCACACCTACCCTCCTCAGACCTCCTGGACCCCTTCCTCCCTTCCCTCAGGGGGGAGCCCCACATCTCTGCCTTCTGTGGTGAACCCTGTATCCCTGCCCCGCAGCCAGCCCCCCTCTCTCTCTGCAGTGAGCCCCACATCCCTGCCTCTGCGGAGTCCTGAGCCCCACATCCCTGCCCCTGTGGGGTCCTGAGCCCTCATCCTTACCTCTTCAGGGTCCTGAGCCCTCATCCCTGGCCTCTATGGGGTCCTGAGCCCTCATCCCTCACTTCTGTGGGGTCCTGAGCCCTCATCCTTGCCTCTTCAGGGTCCTGAGCCCTCATCCCTTGCCTCTGCGGGGTCCTAAGCCTGCATTTCTGCCTCTGTGGGGTCCTGAGCCCTCATCCCTGCCTCTGCAGGGTCCTGAGCCCCTCGGTCCCTGGCTGCACCCTCTTTCCATGAGACCCTTCCCTCAGTAACCACCACTGACCTTCTAATCTCCAAATCCAGCATCTTTTCTCAATTCTTTCCCCTGCACCTCTCCATACCTCCTAGCAGTGGGCTTCTCCTTGAGACGACTCAGGTGAGCCTGGGGCAAAACTGATGCCTTGCCCCCTCTCCCCCCCCCGCCTCTGCACTGCTGGCCCCACACCCACTTCCAGAGACATCTCCAGGAGAAGGGTGGGTGGGGTGGGGTTGAGGAGGGAGGATGAGGAGAGA